>NW_025814834.1:82387648-82990862 GCF_022079265.1 Lynx rufus
GAATGTATTAAGACTAAAAATATTTTTAAAAAGAATAATACCTCATCACCAAATGGTGTTCATTCCACAAATGCTGGGGATGGTTCAATATTATAATTCATCAATAATGAACAGATCTGAAGGGAAAATCTCCACAAATTCCAAAAAGGCATTTGAAAATATTCAAGACTCATTTATGGTAGAAACACTGGAGGTTTTACATATTATTTTTATGAAATTACATACATATGTATAATATTCTACTGTAAGTACCTATATATTTTTTTAACATTTATTTATGTTTGAGAAGCAGGGGGTGGGGGAGGACAGAGAGAGAGGGAGACACAGAATCTGAAGCAGGCTCCAGGCTCTGAGCTGTCAGCAAAGAGCCTGACGCGGGGCTTGAACTCACAAACTGTGAGATCACGACCTGAGCCAAAATTCGACCTTTAACCAACTGAGCCACCCAGGTGCCCGAGTAAATACCTATTTTGTTTTTTACGTCTATAAATCAGTCTAGAATAATCTACATCTTATTTAATGGAGAAACACTACCAGCAGTCACACTGAAGTAAGAAACAAAGATGCCCATTATCCTTACTACTATTCAATATGGAATGGAAATAATTTTCCAACAGAAATTTTAAATAATGAAAGGTAATGAGAAGCACACTAGTTAGAAAAGCAGAAATAAACTATATCTGTAAGTAAGTTACATGATATTTATAGCTCAATAACTCAAGAGAACTCATGCAAAAGTAAGTACAATCAGGTAACTTAAAGTCACAAGATATAAAATTAATATATAAAAATCAATAGTTTTTAAAAATACAAATAATAACAAGTTATAAAGTATAATAGAAAACAAGGTAACATTTACAATAGCAACCAAGTAAATAAAATTCCGAGAAATAAGTTTAACCAAAAACAAAGCAAACAGAAAAAGAATGCTCCTGAAAATAAATATAACTAGACTCTAACAAATGAAGAGACAAATCATGTTCTTGGATAAAAAGTCAACATCACAAAGATGTCAATTATCTATAAGCTAATTTACAAATGTATGGTAAGTGCCAGTAAAACACCAACATTTTCTTTCTGAAGTCAGACAAAATTATAAAGGTCATATGGAAAAATAAACGAGCAACAACAGTAAGGAAAACTCTGAAAAGGAAAGCAGTAAGAATGTTAGAACTAGCCTCACCATGTATTTTTTAAATGATAAAAATATAAAAATAAAACAATGAAATGATTGATATTACAACAGTATATCTTCAAAAAAACGTGTTTTAAAAAGTCTTCTGCCCAATGAAACAAAATAGAAAATTTAAAAATAAATCCAAATGGCTAAGAAATTTCAAAGATGATGAAAGTGGCATCTCAAACCAGGAAGAAAAGATTTTTTTTAAATGGTGTTTGGACAACTGGACATGCATTTAGATGGAAAAAAAAAAAACAACGGACCTACAGAGCCATGCATACTAGAACAAATCAGACAGGTTCTAGAAGAAATCTTGAGGTAAATTTTGAGAGAGGTGGCAAAACAACCTTAATTTTAATTAAAAAACCAGAAGCATTCTTTCATTAAGAAATGAAAATTTTGGCTACATAACAACCAATATCCATCAAGAGGACACTGATTAAATGTACAATGGAACACCACCTACTTATAGTATTTAACAAATCAGAATCAATGCCTATCCCACAGGAATTTTTTTTAACAACTGTATTTATGCCTTAATCCCTTGTTTTGGGGAATCCCTGTTCCTTCCTCCCCAAACTCCCTTTACACCAATGATCAAAATGCAAACTGCCATTCTCTTATACCATCCACTTCTCAGGCTACAGTAACTAGGGTTAATCCAATAATTGACAAGATGACTCAGGCTGGGCCACAGATTTCTCAATCTGAAAGGAAGAGATTAAAAAGCAAATCTCTCTCTCTTAACACACACACACACCCCCTATACTTATATACCTATAAATACATAAATACAGAGGGAAAAAAAGCAAGGAAGGAAGTACATCCACAAAGGTCAAAAACGTGGATATCTCAGAATGGTAGGATTGCAAGGGATCTGTATTTTCTTCTTTATACTTATGGGTATATTCTGAATGTTTTACATATAAGCATATATGTATGAATGCTGCTACAGAGGAGAGGTGGGTATTTTCAAAAACAGATAAAACAAGCTGGATGTTTTGGGGGTTTGCTTTTCCAATTTACAGAGACATTAGCTACTTCAGACATGCTCAGGTGGCTGAGCACGTTTCCAGTGATCATGTGTACTGCATTACCACTCTATAGAATGAGTATCTTCCTGTGCTGTATCATGCCCTAAAAACAAAAAACATATTAGGCAAATTTTAATTACACCACTGTTTCTAAACACAAATTCACAATACAGGCAAACAATTATCTAAATTTTACTTTTGTAAAGTACGATTCAAAGAATCTTCTTTACATTCAGTACATTTACTTTCTTCAGTAACGTGCTTCCACGTAAAAATTCTGCATTTCATAATAACACAAACTCAGTCTAAAGCTTTTTAAATTTTTTAATGTTTATTTTTGAGAGAGAGAGAGAGAGAGAGAGAGAGAGAGAGCGAGCAGGGGAGGGGCAGAGAGAGAGGGGGAGACACAGAAACCGAAGCAGGCTCCAGGCTCTGAGCTGTCAGCACAGAGCAGGAGAGATGTGGGGCTTGAACTCATGAACCATGAGATCATCACCTGAGCGGAAGTCAGCTGCTTAACTGACTGAGCCACCCAGGCGCCCCAGTCTAAAGCTTTTTAAATACCTCCTTAGAATTCTCAGAAAATTTAGAACTTTGTGATTCATATACAATAAGGATTAACAATGAAAAAAGCAATCTGTACTATCTACTAAACTGTAATTCTTAACCTCCTCTAGGTCATTTTCTTCATTAATAACCTGATGATGAGAGGAGTAATCAGGAGACCTACATAAAACTGTGGTTAAAAAAAAAAATCAGTAAGGGGTGCCTGGGTGGCTCAGTCGAACATCCGACTCTTGATTTCAGCTCAGGTCATGATCCTGGAGTCATGGGATTGAGCCCTGCATAGGAAGCCTGCTTGGGATTCTCACTCTCCCTCTCTGCCCCTCTCCCCCACTTTTGTTCTAAAATAAAATAATTTTTAAAAATCAGTAAGTTCACAGATCCCATTAAGTCTATCTAGGTACTAGAAATTTCAATTAAGAATCCCTGATATAAAATTAAGACTTAATTGAAATCCCTTAATCCACAAAGCATCCCAATTGTCTTTACTCTGTCACAAATCTGCTGAAAATACATAGCTAGAAATCACATTTCCAGTGCTTTGGCCTTGTAACTCGCTTAGTCTCTGTTCTGCCACCTCTGCCACCACCACTATCACTGCTAGCCATGTGCTGCCCTCCACAACCCATCCATCAACAATGATCTTTTACAAATACAAACCTGATGATGCACCCTCCAAAACCACAGCTCCCCATTATCAAGATTAAACCTTATATACTCTAAATGAAGGAAACACACAAACACGCGCATATATATATATATATATATATATATATATAGCTTAATATCACTTAACTACTTAACACTGCATAACTAGTAAGTTATATGTAACATGTGTTGCTGTATCAGAACAGTGTTTTTCAAACTATGGGTTGAATCTCTAGTCAATCATAAAATCAGTAACTAACTCATTTAACAAAACAAAAATAGCTATTTCTATTGGCTATATGTATAGCCAACCCTCAATACTCACAAATTCTGTGTTTGCAAATTCACCTCACACAAATGTGTGATCCCCAAAATCAATATGTGCAGTACTTTCACAGTCATTCAAAGAATGTGCAAAGCGGCTTTCAAATCATCCCAATCATATGTTCCCAGCTGAGGTCAAAGGAGGTGACACTCTTCTTTCAGCTCTCATACTATAAATAAGTGTATTTCTAACATTCTATTTAGTGCCACTTTTTTGCATTTTTATAGTTTTTTGATGATTTCATTGTTTATGGACTCCCCAAATGCAGTAGTGAAGTGCTATAATGTTCTTAAGCACAAGATGGCTGTGATGTAACTTACAGAGAAACTGTGTTAGACAAGTTTCATTCAGGCATGACTTACAATGCTGCTGGCTGTGAGTTCAATGCCAAGAATCAATAGTATATGTTAAATAAAGTATCTTCAAAACACAAACATGCATAAAACAAGAATTTGTATTGATTTGTTTGATGAAAATGTTGTGACCAGAGAGGTTCCTATGAACCAGCCCTGTATTTCCTTTAGAAGCAATGGTTCAGTATTCATTAATCCATTGTTTGTGGCAACCTGACAGAACATAACTACTGCATAAACAAACACCCAACAGTATATTTGTGTGTGTAGTGTGTGTGCATGTCAAGACACACTTTATTTCAGTTTTATTTCAGCTACACACACACACACACACACACACACACACACACACACACACACAGAGTGAGTCAATCAAAAGAGTTCAAAAGCCAATGAATAAGAGAAATACTCCTTACTGGAATGGTAAAATGGCAAGGCAGACATGCAGGGGACATGGGCATACATAACTAACCGTTTTTTCGACCTAGAATCAGAATCACCCATAAACTGTGATTTGGCTGGGAAGTCTAAGGTAAACACATGTACTTTACAAAAGCACCCCAGATTGTTCTGCTATGTGGTCAAGATGGAACTGCTATTCTTCCTCCTACAGTGGTAGTTTTCAGAGTGGGGTCACTGGACAGGCAGCATCAGGAACCTGTTAAAAAATACGAATTCCTAAGTCCCATTCCAGATCCACTAAAAACTACAATGTCAGAATGAAGCTCAGCAATCAGTGTTTTAACAAGCCCTCCAAGTGATTCTGATGCATGACAAAGTTTGAGAATCACTGACCTAAACCTTCTGTATTTCTTTTGGAGGTATTTTGAAAGCCCTGATGAATGTAAGATGGCTGAGCTGGTATTTCAGATAAAGTTGAAGGGGAACTACTGCTGTCTGAAGCACCTATAATGTACAGAAAATCTTCTAAGTACTTTCTCCATGGAAAGTGTCCTCTGTGTTTTAAAGCAAAATAAATAAAATCTCCACATTACTTGTACAATAAATAAGGCAGCACTAGTTCTTCAGATCATCCTTCATATCACAAAGTTTCTCTTCCCACAGCTCTTTACACAGGAACTGCTCTTAAAACCAAAACCAAAACAAAAACAAAAACAACAGGAAATGCTCTTAACACAAGTTTGCCTATCCTAAAAGGTGACTCTACACTAGACCACAAAAATTCTTTCAACCCTCTAACAACTCTCCAGGACATCACACACTTTCCAATATGAAAAGCAATGACATGTACCAGGAAAAAAAACATAAAAAACTCATGACATCGTGGCATATGAAATAACTTCAAAACTCATTTGTAAAAAATAATTCAGTAGTATTTTTTTTTAAGTTTATTATTTGAGAGACAGAGAGAATCCCAGAGAGACAGCAGAGAATCTCTGCTGACAGTACAGAGCCCAGTGCAGGGCTCAACCCCACCAACACTGAGATCATGACCTGAGATGAAACCAAGAGTTGGATGTTTACCCGACTGAGCCACCCAGACACCCCAATTTGGTATCTTCTACTAGCTATTACATGAACTCAGACATACTCTTGTTCAAATCACGTCCTTGTGACACAAATTTCCACAATATAATTTTTACTTTTTACATAACACATTAAACCTTATATGCAGTCATCCATGTACAACTCCTTTCTTTGGGACTACAAACTGCTTGAAGACAGGTACCACCTCTATTCCTTTCTGTAACCTAAAGTACATAACAGGCGTTGCTCGTTCCATCAGCAACTATTTAGTAAGCAGCTACCATACATCATTCACTACACCAGATGATGGATACAAAGGTAATACAGACACAGTCCATGCATTCATGGAGCTACTTAATGAATGAACACAAACAACTGCAATGAAAGTTTGAAAGAGTGCAGTCTGTGTGAAAGATCCAGCTTACCAATATGATAACCCGAAATAAGATGACTTTCTTCAAAAGGGGAGCCTATTATTGCTCTTCTGACCTAACCTGCTACTTAAGGCCATAAATAATTGGTAAAAAAAAAAATTCACCGACAAGACATTTAATAGTTAATCGGACTTTAAAATACTTATTTTATATATAGAAAAATAAACAAAAGTCCTATGCACAATGCAAGGCTTACAGACAGCCAAACTGCAACATGGGAATAAAAGATTAAGGTTTTATATCTAAACTCCAAACAATCCAATTAGAAAGCTACAATTTGCCAATTCTCAATTCCTCAGAGATTTTTAAATTTAAAATCAAAATTACCTGACTTAATGAATGACTCTAGATTAAGTAACTAACTCTAAGGTCACATATTACTTACAAAATGAATACAAGAAATAAGCATTTGTTTAGCAGTTTTCTAGGATACACATGCATGATGCCAACAACAGCTGCCTCTGTAGAGTGTCTGGGATGTGGGGAGGAAGGACATTTACTTTTCATATATATCATTTTGTGGTATAAATTTTTATCTTTACATCACGTGGGTATATTATTTTCCAACTTAAAAAACGTAGAAAATATCTTAAACACAAAAATAACATATTCTGTTTACAGTAACATCTCCTTTATAGTAATTAGAAATAAAATCTTTAGCCTAACTATATATTTGGGACAAGGATGACATGGCAATAAGGTTGCCATTTGGGCCAAAGAAATTCTTCTGAGGGATTCTAAACCTCAGGTCAAAGACCTTCAAAACTTCCAAAGAAAGAATTGAGGGGCCATAAACTTGGGTGAGAAAACAATCATTTCTCTTATTCCACTAACTTCTATCAAATTTAACATTTCCTTCAATTACTAATGTAGGCAAAAGGCAAAATAACAGTACTAGTAATACTCAGGACTAGCAATACAACAGAAATCACAGATCGTTTCATTGTCCTATTACAGTGGTTGCACTTGTCCAAATATTTTTTATACTTATCACTACTTAAAAAGATAATTAGGGGTTGTTAATACTTATCACTACTTAAATATTGTTTATACTTATCACTACTTAAAAAGATAATTAGGGGTGCCTGGGTGGCTCAGTCAGTTAAGCATCTGACTTCAGACCAGGTCAAGATCTCATGGTTCGGGAGTTCGAGCCCCGCATCCAGCTCTTTGCTGACAGCTTGTAGCCTGGAGCCTGCTTCGAATTCTGTGTCTCCCTCTCTCTGCCCCTCCCGCACTCGTGCTCAGTCGCTCAGTCTCTCTCTCTCTCAAACATTAAAACTAAGATAATTAGATTCAACTCTAAATCTTGTCATTAATGTATTACTAAAGCATGTAAATTACAAACTTATATTATTTTGATAACTTTCAATATAATTGGCTTATGTGATTCTATTTTATGCATTTAAAACCATACTGATTCAGGCTCTCTGCCCATTTTTTACTTGATTCTTTTTGGTATTGAGTTGTATACGCTCTTTATGTATTTTGGGTACTAGCCCCTTATCAGATACATCATTTGCAAATACCTTCTCCCATTCAGTCTTGTCATTTTGTTGATGGTCTCCTGAGCTATACAAAAGTTTTTTATTTTGGTGTAGTCCCAATAGTTTATTTTTGCTTTTGTTTCCCTTGCCTCAGGAGACCTATCTAGGAAAATGTTTCTATGGCCCATGTCAAAGAAATTACTGCCTATGTTTTCTTCTGGGAGTTACACGGTTTCAGGTCTCACGTGTAGGTCCTTAATCCACTCTTGAGTTTGTTTTTGTGTACAGTGTAAGAAAGTGTTCCAGTTTCATTCTTTGGCACGCAGCTATCCAGTTTTCCCACTGTATATTCTTGCTTCCTTTGTCACAGATTAACTGACCATATAAGCACAGGTTTATTTCTAGGGTCTCTATTCTATTCCATTGATCTCTGTGTGTATTTTTTGAGCCAGTACAATACCATTTTGATTACTACAGCTTTCTAGTATATCTTGAAGCCTGGGATTGTGATGCCTCTACCCTTGTTCATCTTTCTCAAGACTGCTTTGGCTATTCAAGGTCTTTTGTGGTTTCATACAAATGTTCATATTATTTGTTCTATTTCTGTGAAAAATGCTATTGGTATTTTGATAGAGATTGCATTAAGTCTGTACATTGCTTTGTAGAACCAACAATATTGGTTCTCCCGATACATGAGCATGGAGTATCCGTCCATTTGTTTGTGTCCTCCTCAATTTCCTTCATCACTGTTTTATAGTTTCCAGAGTACAGGTCTTTCACCTACATGGTTAAATTTACTCCCAGGTATTATATTCTTTTTGCTGTAATAGACATTTTTCCAAAGAAGACCTACAAATGGCCAACCAACACATGAAAAGCTGCTCAACATCACTATTCATCAGGGAAATGCCAATCAAAACCACAATGAGACAAAATCAAAACAAATGAGATCACAATCAAAACCACCTTACACCTGTCAGAATGGCTATGATCAAAAAAGACAAGGAAAAACAAATGCTGGAGAGAATGTGGGAGAAAAAAAGGAACGATATGCTCTGTTAGTGGGAATGCAAACTGGGGCAGCCACTGTTGGAAACGGTATGGAGATTCCTCAAAAAATTAAAAGTAGAATTACCATATGATTCAGTAATTCCCCTACTGGGACAAAGAACTGGAACAAAGAAAACAAAACCACTACTAAAAAGATACATGCACCTCTATGTTTACTATAGCATTATTTATAAGCCACAGTCAAGCTATAGAAGCAACCTGAGTGTCCATCAATAGATGAAAGAATAAACAAAATGTGGGGTGTGTGTATATGTGTACACACACACACACACACACACACATAATGGAATATTAGTTGGCCATAAAAAAGAATAAGATCTTGCCATTTTTGCAACACCATGGATAGATTTAGAGAGTAAAATGTTAAGTGAAGTAAGTCAGACAAAGACAAATACTATACGATTTCACTCTATGTGGAATTTAAGAAACAAAACAAATGAACAAAGAAAAAAAAAGAGACGAACCAAAAAAACAAACTCTTAAATACAGAGGACAAACTAGGGGTTGCAGCAAGGGATGGGAAAAGCAGGAATTTTATCAAGCTGTCAAAGTCCCAAGTCACAAAAGGTTAAGAAGCCTTGGACAATGGTTCTTAAATCAGATCCCACAGCCCTCATTTGGAAATCGAGAAAAAAACATTTCAGGGTTATCGCAATTAGCAGGCAGGATATCAATAAACTTCATGATATGCCTGTGACAGTCCCATACACCCAAAAAACTGAATGCCAAAACCATGCCAGTTGAGAAATATCTCAAGGATCAAATGGCAAGATTACCTCTTTGGTACCATGCTTTCCAAAGTTCCAAACTTAAGTGTTCATCCCAGAGTTCATTGGTATATTAGAATGTCTCTCGTCATTTGATTCTCTAATGTATACCACCCACTGAACAGATTTTCATCACTAAAATTTATTTTCCCCATGACCAACTAACAATCAAAAAAATAAAGAAGCAGGGGTGCTGGGTGGCTTTGTTGGTTAAGTGTCCAGCTTTGGCTCAGGTCATGATCACAGTCCGGGAGTTGGAGCCCGTCAGGCTCTGTGCTGACAACTCAAAGTCTGGATGGAGCCTGCTTCAGATTCTATGTCTCCCTCTCTCTCTGACCCTTCCCACCCCTTTCTCTCTTTCTCAAAAATGAATAAACATTTTTAAAAAAAATTTAAAAAGGAAGAAGAAAAAGAAAGAAAAAAGGAAATCACTTTTAAAAACAAATACAGTATCAATTATTCAGGAGTCAAATATTACTCTGAGGATTAGCTGAAAATTTAGTTTCTTTGCTAATTTTTAAAGTCTTTAATTTTTTAAATCATTTTGATTGTTAAAATGCTCTGCCAGGAAGAGATGGAAGGAGAAAAATATACGTATCAATCTGCTGATGTTTGACAACTATAAAAATATATTTAATTGACTGGAGAAAAAAATGTGAAACTATTCCACAGAATAATGTATGGAGATACTCTGTACATTTTACTCTTCCATATTCCTTCACATTTATTAGCCTATATAACTGAAGACTGTTATTAATAATAAAAAAAAAAAGCAGTTGCCTGTATAAGGCACTGACTTAAGTCCACAAAAAGATAATCTTTAAGATTACCTTTCAAAATACTTCTCATTAAACAGATGAAGCAAAGTGGCTTAATGAGATGAAGTAATTTATCTTGCCCAAAGGGAAAGTGACAGAGGCCAGGCCTGGAACCTAAGGCACAATTCTGAAGTACCAATTTCATCAAATTAACAGTACAAATAAGGGCTGCTTGTCAACTCCCCAACCAACAACCTCCTATCCTTTGCCCACATTCCTCCCAAAAAAGGGAAGTGAGAAAGCTGGAAGTAAAGATATGAGTTAGAGAACTAGCAGAGAGGCTGACTCTTTCACTCTGCATTCTTCTGACTGCACGGTGATACTAGCTGGCAAGAAAAAAGAAACCTAAAAACAAATGTAAGGAAATGGTGCTAAGAAGAATCTGGAAGTGGCTGTCATCTTCCTCCACTATTGATCCCACAAAAAAACAGTGGTGGATGACAGACTAGGCAAACCCAAAGATCTATTTCATGCAAGTGTAAACAAGTCAAAATATCAGCAAGGATCAGTTTTAAGATAAAATCAAATAATCATGATGGACCTACTGCTATCTACATTGGTCTCATTCATGGCTTATTCCTACCAGCTGTCACCTACACATCCATTACTGGTTTTTCTACCTCAACTGTACTTGAAATGAAGATGCAGAGCTGTACGTTTAATAATACAATCAAATCCAATCCCAGTGGCCAGTATTATGGTCAATGCCTGTATCACAAACTTTCTACCACGTAAGAACCTGCATAGGTAATCCAGCCTCTGCTGAGTAAAACAAAGACTTTATACCTTCCTTAAGGCATTTGGTCTAAATGGGAAAACAAGTATCTATCACTCTCTCATGCATATATCCATATCCATACATACACATACATCCCTCAAGTGAGAAGCGGGAGATACTAAAAAATTTATTTTAAAACTCAAATTGTCTGGGCTAACAGTATACCAAAATTCAGGACATTTACAGTAAGAGACAGTAAAAGAAAATTCCATGAAAAGGGAACTGATCATATCCAAAACATACAGAGGGGACTTCTCTTTTGATCTCTAGGAAAAATCAGTATTAAACAGTGGATAAATATAACTGAACCTCACAAAAAAAGGACTCTAAACCAAATTAACAGGATTACAATAATTAACTCTTGAAATAAAGCTTAACTAGTAGTATCTTCCTAATATTTAGTCTTTCGTTAGTTCTTTTCATCTAATTAACATTCTGGACAATATACCTAGTAGATAGATATGTGGATTCACAGAAGCAAGTAATTTTTAGACCCAAAGGTACTTTAACGGTCACTCAATCCAATTCTACTTCACAAATGAGGAAACTAAGGGCCAGGAAAGTTAAATAACTTCTTTGAGGTCACACAAAATGCATCCCTTACTATTTGGAAAATTAGTATGAAGGGTATGCTTTCTTTAAAAAGATTCTGGAGACTTCTTTTATAGTCCTTAATTTAAATTTCATTTAAAAAAGGCAATACACATCCTACCATTATATTGTGAAATACGTAAAATATCGTTATCCCATTAAAACACCTTACAAACTTAAGGTCTATAAAAATACCCTAAGTATCCAAATTCACCTTGGATCAAACTATGGATTAAAACAATTTAATTAACAACTTAACTTCATAACTTTTGGTCATAATGTTATATACACACCAGCAGTAAATGTCTAAAGGGCAGCTCCTGACTAAAGCCTCATTCTCAGGAAAGTAGCCCTTAACAGCACTTATGTACTAACCTCCCCTGTCAGACTGTCAGACTTATAGGTACACAGACACCTGATTCAAGCCAAACCAATAACGACCAGGATCTGCGATTCTGAAACAAAAGAAACATAACAATGATGATAACAGCTAATATTTATTGACTGCTTACTGAATGCCACAAACTGTCCCAAGCACACAATTCATGCTCTCAACAACCCATGAGATTTTATAGATGAACTCAAAACCATTCAGTCTGGCTCAAAGAAGAAGATATGCACTTCACCACAACACTATACTACTACCTCTCAAATGACTGGGAATTGTTAGAGTTTAGTGATATTAATGTCACTTGCTGCTAAAAAGCCCATAGCTGCCCTGGTTCCTGGCATTCTCAAGCCTTGACCGTTCAAGCCTTCTTTGGGGTCTTCAAGGCAACACCTAGGAATCTTAAAGAAACCAGATTTGGTTTCTGTTACTTGAAATCAACCTAATGATCCTACCTGTTAAACATTTTTAGGCCTCGTTTTTAGAGACCTGATACTGATGAAATCTAAACTTACCCCACAGATAAATCATTCCTTAAAAGTTTGTGTTAAAGAAATGTGTTTACCAAAAAAAAATTAAATAAAAAAATTAAAAAAAAAAAAAGAAAGAAATGTGTTTACAAAAGGCATACACCTTAAAGCTTCTTTCATATCATTCCCCGAGGCAAAAATTTTTAATGACTCTTCCATGGTAGTATAGAACAATGAAAATGTAATAAACTTAGGTATCATCTAGTTCTCAACCCACTCATTTTACAGATGGAAGCAGTACAGTGGTAACGGTCAGAGCTCTAGACTCAATCACTCACAGGATTTGAGTTCAAATACTGGCTTTACTATGTTCTAGTCCAAGTAGGAGTGAACTTCGGCAAGATACTTAATCTCCAAAGCCTGCTTCGTCTTCTAGAAAAGACATAATAGCACCTACTATACATCCTATCGTTATAATGAGTCGTAAACCACCTACTGAGTTTAACAAAGTGCCTGGCATGTACTCAACACACTCACTAACGCACAATAAATGGTAGCTGTGATGGTAGTGATGAATGACCTGAGATTCAGAGAAGGTAGGCAACTTTCCCAGATCATGTGGCCACTAAAGAACAGAAACAAAACTAGAAAGAGACGTCACACTTGCAAGTCAGTGCTCTTTTTTCTACACCATTCTACAAACCCCTGGGCTAACATTTGAAACTATCTGTCATCTGGTATAATTGTACCCCTTTTGCAGCCTTATCTCCACCTCAACTTCTATTCATTAATTCACCAAATATTTAGTAAGTGCCTTCTTTGTTACAAACAGTTTCTAGTGTTGAAGATATAGCACAGAACAAAGTAAGGAGAAGTAAAAGCCATCTGTAAGTCCAAAAAAACCAAAGAGAAAGAGCTAAGAGAATGGCGTGCTCAGAAATGATGCAGTACTACCCTCCTGAAATCTCTATCAGCAGGGGATGATGGATTGAAAAGGGCAGATAAAATACATGCAAAATGGAAGAAACTTCCTTTACTCTACTTAACATCCACAGAAATTGCTGTAAACATTCCTGGATTCCGGGTGCCTGGGTGGCTCAGTCGGTTAAGCGTCCAACTTCCACTCAAGTCATGATCTTGTGGTTCACGAGTTCAAGCCCACGTCAGGCTCTGTGCTGACAGCTCGGAGCCTGGAGCCTGCTTCAGATTCTGTGTCTCCCTCCCTCTCTGCCCCTCCCCAGTTCGCACTCTGTTTCTCTCCCCCTCAAAAATAAATAAAAACATTTTAAAAAATTTTTTAATAAAAAAAAAACAAACATTCCTGGATTCAAGTATTTGCTTCAACACACACCATACAATCAAACCTGAAAGCCCAACTTGTTAAATCTCTCTCCAATCCCTCTATACATTCTAGTAACAGTTTTCTCTAATTCTTAACTATACTACAATTTAACTATTTCTAATGCTCTTTGTCAGGTCAACTTAACCTGGTAGTTTCTGCTTCTTTCCAGATATGTTTTTGACTTCAATGACTCATTTACATTTCCCGAAGTCAAGTTCTGTATCATATTCTTCTTTTAATTTTAATCCTAGCAGCACTCCAGCACACAGCCTTACAAATACTCTTATCCATGGTTACCCCTTCAAAAGTTTCCTGATGTCATATTTAGATAACACCTGGCACTCAGATGATAACTGGCTAGTATATGCTTTTGTTGAAAGAATAAATGCTCAGTGTTTTTACAATATCAATTTACGAAATTTTATTTTATACCCTCTCTAGAACTCCTCTATAATGAAACATGAAATGTATTGGTGCCAAAAAAAACTCTGAAATGTAAGAAACACTGAATATATTCCTACTCTCACTGTTGCTTAAAATATTAAGAGGATATCAAAATTAGGCAACTAAAGTATAAAAGGAGAAATGGCAATTCAAATCAGTCATGATCTTTTTCTTTAAAAATAAGCAGAATTAGGGGCGCCTGGGTGGCTTGGTCGGTTAAGCGTCCGACTTCGGCTCAGGTCATGATCTCACGGTCTGTGAGTTCGAGCCCCGCGTCGGGCTCTATGCTGGCAGCTCGGAGCCTGGAGCCTGTTTCGGATTCTGTGTCTCCCTCTCTCTCTGCCCCTCCCGGGTTCATGGTCTCTCTCTGTCTCAAAAATAAATAAACATTAAAAAAAAAAATTAATGGGGCGCCTGGGTGGCGCAGTCAGTAAAGCCTCCGACTTCAGCCAGGTCACGATCTCGCGGTCCGTGAGTTCGAGCCCCGCGTCGGGCTCTGGGCTGACGGCTCAGAGCCTGGAGCCTGTTTCCGATTCTGTGTCTCCCTCTCTCTCTGCCCCTCCCCCATTCATGCTCTGTCTCTCCCTGTCCCAAAAAAATAAATAAACGTTGAAAAAAAAAAATTAAAAAAAAATAAGCAGAATTGGACACCTGGGTGGTTCAGTCAGTTAAGCATCTGACTTCAGTTCAGGTCATGATCTCGCAGTTCAAGAGTTCGAGCCCCGCATCAGGCTCTGTGCTGACAGCTCAGAGCCTGGAGCTGTCTTCAGATTCTGTGTCTCCCTCTTTCTGCCCTTCCCCTGCTCATACTCGGTCTCTCTCTCAAAAATAAATAAAACACTTTTAAAAATTGAAAATAAGCAGAATCACATGTTTCATAGAAATTTTGGTTCACTCTAATACAAAAAGGTATCTTATACAAATCTACATACACCTATGAGAAGGGTAATTAACACAAAATAAAAATATTGCAGCCATACCTATGTGTTCAAAATTGTGTATTTAAAGGGGCCTCTGACTCAAGAGGGAAAAAATATATACATTTAGCATTTAGGTACATGTTGTATCAAAGTAAGAAACCAAAAAGAATTCCATGAATAATTTCCCAAAATCTGCTAATGAATTACACACACACGCATGCACGCACACACAGTGTTTCATAAAAACATAGATCTAAGTATAGAAAGAAAAAAAAAAGAGGCTCATTCAACACTTAACCAACATTTAGCAAACATATATTATGTTCCAGGCACAGTTTCAGATACTTGGAATACATTAATGAACAAAATATGCAAAGATCCTTGTCCTTACATAGATTATGTTCTATTAGAATAAAATCTAAACAATAAAAAATAATAGTTTCCCACAAATTTCTTACATGCTTATGGTAATGTAAACATTCAGATAAACATAATGGTACCACTACAGAGAAGCAAAGTAAATAAACTTCTAAGAAAAAAGGAAAAAGAAACAGAAAATCTGAAAAGCCAAAAGCAAAAATCATACACAATTAAGTGATGAAAAACTACAGTTAGCAATTTACTTACTTATTTGTTTTAATAATTTATTGTTTTTAATGTTTATTTACTTGAGACACACACACACACACCCCGGGGATGGGCAGAGAGAGAGAGACATGTACAGAATCCGAAGCAGGCTCCAGGCTCTGAGCTGTCAGCACAGAGCCCGATGCGGGGCTCAAACTCTTGAACTGCAAGATCATGACCTGAGCTGAAGTTGGACACTCAACCGACTGAGTCACCCAGGCGCCCCTAGTTAGTAATTTAATATTCCAATCAAATCAATGTCATCTTTCAAAGTTCCCCAATTACAAAAAGTAAAACAATGTTTACAAAACCTGTAATGAACTTAACAGTTCAGAAGCTAATTTGGGATTCTGTAAGAAGTCAACATGAATCACAGTAGTTATAAGAATGGGTTTTGTGATATTAAAACCAAGGGCATGAATTATAGCCCTGCCGGTTACTAACAGTGAGACCCACAGTTTTTTCATCCATAAAACAGAAACAATAATACTACATAGACTGTTGTTACAAAGATTCAATGAAAACCAAAAACAGGAAGCAATTCAAATATCCAGATGGATGGATGAATATATTGCAACAATTCACTAGAATACTGTTCAGTAATAAAAAGGAATGGACTGATACATGTAACAAGGATGAATCGTTAATGCATCATGCTGAGCAAAAGAAGCCTGACACGAAAGAGTATGTGAAATCCATTTAAATGTAATTCTAGAAAAAACAATACTAAAATCTATAGGGAAAGAAAACAAATGAGTAATTGCTTAGAACTACTGGTGTAGATGGAATGACTTGCAAAGGAGCACAAGGGAATTTTTTGGGTGTTTGAAATGTTGCTTTATCTTGATTGTGGTGGCATTTCCTTGTGTGTACATGTTTGTCAAAACTCATAAACTCTATGCTTTAAATGAGCACATTTTATTGCATATAAATAACTCAAGAAAGTTAATTTTAAAAAGGATTAAATGAACTAATCGTATGTAAAGTTATTAACATAGTATCTGGGACACAAGTAGTAGTCGAAAAATGGTTAAGTACTGTATTATCAAAAAACATCAACTATCTCTATACAACACTCAAGGGGTGTTGTGATGATCACCTGATCATTCTGGTTTAGATTCTAAATAAACACAAGTTAACAGTATTTGACCTAAATCAAGTGTCATGTAGAGCACTATAGAGACCAAGTTTAGGAGGATGCCTACTGGCAGACCTTAGGCAAAAGACAAGGAAAATGAGGAAAGGGACAAAAGAAGATGCCTACATGTCCAAAAGAAAAGAAAGAGCTAAGAGAATGATGAGAGTGCTACCAATGTCAAAGAATGCCTAGATTATCTCATCTAAGTATTATCAAAATATAACTCAAAACTGAGTCAATGACTATATAAACAAAGTCTAATAATAATCCAATAGACACAGTTTTTAATTTTACCGGGGCGGGGTGGGGGCGGAGTGAGAATGGAGGTTAAGATTCATGAAGGTGGTTCAAGTGAAGTCAAAAGATTCTGTCAACCAAGCAGGAAAGGAGTCATATTGTGGGTAGTTACAAATGCAAAGCAACAATTACAAATCCACAAGCCAAGGTTGTTATTTTTTTTTTTACAAGTCTATATAATTTAAAAAATACTTACAAAAGTAACTAGAACATGTTGGTAATGGAAGTTGAATTGAAATACAACTCAGGGGCACCTGGGTGGCTCAGTCAGTTAAGGGTCTGACTCCTGATTTCAGCTCAGGTCATGATCTCATGGTTGTGAGTATAAGCCTGCTTGAGATTCTGTCTCCCTCTCTCTGTGCCTCCCCTGCTTGCGTGAATGCCCTCTGTCTCTCAAAATAAACATACATTAAAAAAAAAAAGAAATACAACTCAAATGAAACACAAAACATTTATGAAATTTATATTTTACTGCTGCTTAGAACTGCTTTTCAAGGCAGAACAGTTTTTTAATTTTATTTCGAGAGGGAGTGCACATGAGCGAGAAAAGGGCAGAGAGAGAGGGAGAGAGAGAGGGAGACAGAGAAACTGTCAGAGCACAGCCCGACTTAGGGCTTGATCCCACAAACCATGAGATCATGACCTGAGCCGAAATCAAGCGGAAGCTTAACTGACTGAGCCACCCAGGTGCCGAAGGCAGAACATTTTTTTAAAATTAACAAATAATTCTGCTTAATAACAGAAGTCCTGTAAACAGGACCAGAAGAACTGAATCGACTGTCACTCATGTAAGCACAAGTCTTCTTACACGTTAATTTAAAAAAGAGGAAAGAGGGGCGCCTGGGTGGCGCAGTCAGTAAAGCCTCCGACTTCAGCCAGGTCACGATCTCGCGGTCCGTGAGTTCGAGCCCCGCGTCGGGCTCTGGGCTGATGGCTCGGAGCCTGGAGCCTGTTTCCGATTCTGTGTCTCCCTCTCTCTCTGCCCCTCCACCGTTCATGCTCTGTCTCTCTCTGTCCCAAAAATAAATAAACGTTGAAAAAAAAAAAATAAATAAAAAAGAGGAAAGAAAAAACGAACACCCCAACTGTACATTCTGGGAAGCAAAAGATAGTTATAAATCTTAACTGTCAGGGTTTGTTCAGTTTTGTTTTGATTTTAAGTACCACCACTTGTAACATCAAAGAGGCAGAAAGGACCAAAGAGTCAGAAGTCCTGGGTTTCAACTCTAGTTCCATCATAAATTGGATTTCTTCTTCCCTGGAAGTGGGCAACTGAAGCAGGCTACTGAAAATAATCCAATATAATCTGATTTCCAATCTCCAGATTGAAAATCACAACTGTTACTGAAAAAGTTAACAGTGAAAGGGTTTAATTATTTGTTTTTAATACATCATTAAAAAAATAACTAAACTGCAAGTTTTCTTCCTAAATTCAGGTAAAATACCAAGACACATGTGGCAAACTAAGGACCAAAAGCTGTAAGTATATTGCTGCTCAGTTCACAAAAAGTAACTTATCTTTCGGGTTAATTGTTCATTCTAGAACAAGCTTCTTGATTTTAGTTCTTCTCAAACCCAAATAACTGGATCCAAGTAATTACATCACTACTGATACTTGAAGATTCATAAGCTACTTCTCCTCTTGGGTCAAATCCCATACAGTAATATTAACAAAAATTTAACTTTGTGGAATACAAAGTTGTGTTTTTTAAAGTCCAATTCAATTCTTGTACATACTATAACTTTATTTTAATTATCGTTCCCACGGAAAATTGAGCTGCTAGAAACAAACTTCATTTTTAAAACAAAAAGAATATTCTCATATGACTTAGATCTAAATCTACAGCAAATGTTGGGTTTTCATCTTATTTTTTGAAAAGCTGAATACTTAATGTTCATCCCGATACCGTTGCCATATTCATTTTCTCCTGAAAGTGTAAGACTTCCAAGTAATCAAAGACCAAAGAAAAATGTGATTAAATCACAGCAGAAAGTAGTAATAACAGGGTAATATAATGAGGTCAGAACTGGAGCAGCCAATCAAAGGCATAAAAGCATTTCCTGCAATATTAATAGTCAAAAGAGAAAACCAATCACAGAAACCTCGAGCCTTCTTCTGACAGTCACAGAAGCAAGAGAACCAATCCACGCACACCCAGGGTTGACAATAAGGCGGGACCGCAGGTTCATTGAAGAAATCCTTGAGGGTGCAGTTACTATGAACTTCGCACGCAAGTTAACACCACTCCAGAGTCATAAACACAGTCAAGCCAGACAAAATTAAACAGTATGCCAAATTCCATCAGGGAGAAAAGCAGAATCTTTGCAGAAACCGTTGTGTTATCAAAAATGCAACCGTCAATTTGGATGCATTAAATCCTCAACTTCCAAAAGACTACCCTCTATGATGACAATTCCCGGGGACGCGGCGCGGGGACAGGGCAGCGCCAGCGGCTCGTAGGTGAACATCCTTGTTTGCCTTCTAACGCTGTGTGCCGAACCGGTGCCGTCCCGGCTAGGTGGGCAGCGCCGTCCCTCTCGCCGCCGCGGAGCTAGCCGGTCAACGGCTCTCTAACGCTACACCCCGCTGGGTAGTCGCGGCTCCCGCCCTCCCCCGCCGCAGTGCTGCACCGCCTCATCCCGCTGCACCACCGCCGGCCGGGGAGCCGGGATTACCTTGCTAGGAGGAAGGTGTTTGTTATGAACGCGCTTTACTTTCCACAAGTAATTTCAACGAGAACCCAATGCAAAACTAAATTTGAAAGTGGGAAGAGAAAACCTTTCCTAGCCAAAAGATTCCTCGCCCATTAATTAACCCCGTGCCGGAGGAAGGTTCGGAGTGGAAGGTAAACAGAGGCCGTACGCCAAGTGCGGCCAGAACATCCCCTGCGCCATTCCCGGCCGCCGCTTACGGCAAGGCCCCCTTACGGCAGCGTAAGCGGCGCTGCGAGCTAATCACAACACTGGGACGCAACAACATGGCGGCCGCGGGCGGGCGCTGCGCCGGCCGAGAGGGTTTACGCTACTCCGCCGGCGTAGGGTCCCATGCGTTGGAGCGGCAGCGGCGCCCTCCAGCGAGCGTAAAGCGCTCTGTGAATGGCGAGGCCCGACTGACAAAGGGGAGGGGGGAGGAGGGAAGGGGGGGTAATAAACACTCGAGTCCCTACCGATTCCTCCTCCTTCTCCATCCCGGTGGGCATCTGGGGCACGGCCCGGTTGATGGAGACGCAGTCGTTGAGATCAGGCATGTCCTTGCCGCGGTAGATAGGCAGCGGTTTGGCGGCGTCCAGCGCCCGCGCTCGGAAGGAGAGTTTACTCATTGTCTCCCCGCCTTACAGGAACAGCCCGGGCGGCGGCGGCGGGGCGGGCGGGGAGGGGGGGAGGACTCCCGCCGCCTCCTCCACCTCCTTCCTCAGTGCAGCGCGGCCGGCCCGCTCCTCCTCCTCCTCCTCACTGCCCCCGGCCACAGCATGGGCGCCCACCCCGCCCGAAAACAGACCCCCGCCGCCCGCGGCCGCTTCCACACACTAGATCCGCCGCTCGCCCGCCCGATCCGCTCCCTGCGCCATGGCCAACATGGCGGACATTACCACAGCGGCGGCGAGCGATCCCGGCAGCCCGCGCGAGAGCGCGCCCCCGCCGCGGGGACGCGCCTCGCCCTCTCCCTCCCTCCCTCCTTCCTCTCCCTTCCCCTCCCTCGCCTGCCCACCCACTCTCTCCGCGGCGCTGCCGGCCCGCGGGAGCGTGCTCAGCCTCGGGCCGCTCAGGGGAGAGGGGGCGGCGGTGGCCCTCGGCTCGTTGGTCCGCGTCTCGCCGTGTGGCAGGTGCCAGGTGCGCAAGTTAACCCGCGCCCCCGAGCGTGCACCTCTGCCTCCGCGGCCCCGACACCCCGCTCGCAGAGTGCCCCGAGGGAAAGCGCCGGGCAAAGCTCTGCCGCGCGGAGCAGCGCGTGTCTGCAGAAGTCCGTGAGCGGGAAAGGAAGATGTCAACCAGTGCACAACAGCCACCAGCGAGCCTGTACTTAGCGCTGTCTCCACCGCGCCCCGAACGCCAGCTAATTCGCACATCCCCGTGAGGTGCGAAAGGTCCCCTCCGTCTGCCCACTCAGAGCGGCGCAGATCTGCGGAGTCCCGCCCGCCCCGAAAACGGTCAAGCAGCCCCTCCACCCTGTACCCTCTATTCAGTACCTGCCCCAAAGAGCTCTCCGTGGTAATACATCCTCGCTCATCCTTCGCGGGGAGGATGCTAATGGCAGCAGTGAAGGTTAATGTTTGAGGCTGCCAAATGCAACAAGTGCCCTTGACCTGTCACCCAAACTTAATTAGAGTTATTTAGTGGATGGTAGATATTATTCTGATTTCAAAAACAGAGTTCTTAGGAGTTAAACTTGTGAAAGTTAATCAAGGCAGCACACATTTCCGAAGTGGCAGATGTGTGTGAAATACTGGGTATTATGGAAGACGCAAAGAAGTTTGAAATAAAGTTCCAACCCTCAGAGATCTTTCACGTTAATGAGATGATAGGTTGGTTGGAAAGATGAGTAACAGTAAGAGATGTAAATAGTTGAAGAACTGGGCAAAAAGTAATATAAATGATGGGAAAAAATTAAAAGTGTAAATACTTTACACAGGAGATGACACAAGGCAGTAGGACATGATTAGTTGCCAAGTGAGTTGCACAGGCAGCAATGGCTATACGAGAGCAGAGAAAGGAGACATTACTTTAGCTTGAACTGGGTAGAGAATGTTCTAAAGAGGAAGGGAAATGAAGTTGACACAAATTAAGTAAGTACCAAGACTATTGTTGACATCAATCTTGGTTAGCCAAGAGTTCCTTGGTTAGTCTTTTAAGCATTACAGCTTTCTTACAAAATCCCTAGGAAGACTAACACATTTTACTATTTTCTAATAACTGATAAAAATTCTATTTAGCTCAGAGAAAAGTAGGTGGTTGGCTGAAGACTAGAAGTGAAAAAAATGATTTCTACAGTCATTTCTATATGGCATCAAAATTCTTCCTCCATCATTTCCCCCTCATCTACTTGTTCCCCTCTTCCTTTTTCCTCTTCTTCCTCTTCTCATTTCTCACCACATTCCCCTTTGAGGCAAAATGGTAGGTATGGACTTTGTGGCACAGTCTAACACATTTGACCCAGCAAGACCTCAAGCAGTATTTAGCACGGGTTAAGTGTTTTCCATCTACTTTGTTGTTGGAAACAATGGAGATGTTATGACTCACTTCTTGTAAGCAGTACTTTTCTCAAGCTTATGGGCATGTCCTGCTCGAGGTACTACCCTCTGGAGCAGTTCTAGTTCTCTGCAAAGAACATGATCTTATTGGTAGTGGTCAACACTGCAAGTGTAAAAGGGGGTAGAGGGAGCCATGGTTGAAGAAATGAGTCATCCAGGGTTTTTATCTGGGTGCCTAGCACTTCTCAGATTCAGAAAAGATAACTTTTCCCCCCTATATATTGTTATTCTCTTCCTCTTTTTTTAATGTTTATTTATTTTGAGAGACAAAAAGAGTGCGAGTAGGGAAGAGCCAACGTTTTTTGAGTTTCCTTTTTTACAAGTCTATATAATTTAAAAAATACTTAGAAAATAATTAGAACATGTTGTTTATAATGGAAGCTGAAATACAACTCAAATGAAACACAAAACATTCATGAAATTTATACTTTGCTGCTTAGAACTGTTTATCAAGGCAGAACATTTTTAAATTTTCTTTTAAGTTTATATTTATTTTGAGAGAAAACGTGCATGTGCAAGTCAGGGCAGAGAGAGGGAGAAAGAGAATCCCAAACAGGCTCTGTGCTGTCAGCGCCGAGTCTGACGTGGGGCTCCATCCCACGAACCCTGAGATCATGACCTGAGCCAAAATCAAGAGTCAGAGGCTTAACCGTCTGAGCCACCCAGGTGCCCCGTTACTCTCTTTCAAGAAAGGAAATATTCAGTATCTATTATATACCAGGCACTACAGTAGTACTTTAAAAAGTACATTATCTCAATTAATTGAATTCCACTTTGTTCTCATTATAACCCTATGGAGAAATGTTATAATTTTACTAATAAGGAAACAGGCTCAGACAGATAATTTGCTGAGTTTCAACACTAATTATTCACATAAGTGGGTTAAAATCCAGGTCTAGCCTGAGTCCAAAACTCTTGTTTTCTCATCAGTGCCACCCTGCTATCGAAGCTCTTCAGTTTACTGATCATTCAACATTCTAAAGTTGCTCTTCCAAAGTCCTGAGACCTCCCAACCAGTGTCTAATACAGTCATAACCCAAAGCCTAAAAGATGCAGTAGACTTGAGGAGAGCAGGAGCAACATCTGCCCCGTTAATCACTGTATCTCTAGTTCTGTGCCTCACATATAGCAGGACCCTAATATATACATGTAGACTGATATTCCCTGAAGAAATTTACTGATACTGACCCCGATCCATTCCAGCTTGGAGTTCACATACCCTATTGGCCTGTCATTTGACCTAGCCATTGCTGACAATATTTGCTCTTATTATGGCCTACCCTGAATTTTAGAACCAATTAAAGCAGTTCAAAGAAATTCTTTTGAAACCTGAAATTCTATTACAGTAACAGATTTTTGCTGTAGTTATTGTTTTATTCTTTTTCATTGACCATGTAACAGATTTCTTCCCCAAATCTTCACTATCCTCTTGCCCTGTAGTCAATGACTATAGAGCTGGTAATAAAATAGTTTGAGGTTGAAAACACAATATTCTTTTCGAGTGAGACACAGCCTGTGTATTCTTGGCTTCCACTTCAGTGCCCAAATCAGAACGCCTCTGTTTCATATTTGGAAAGCAACTTTTATTTGGATACAAATATTATTTTTCATAAAGTTTGTTTCTTTTTAAAAATGTTTTAATGTTTTATTTATTCTTGAGAGAGAGCATGAGCAAGGGAGGGGCAGAGCGAGAGAGGGGCACAGAATCTGAAGGAGGCTCCAGGCTCTGATCTGTCAGCACAGAGCCCAACGCGGGGCTAGAACTCACAAGCCGTGAGATCATGACCTGAGCTGAAGTCAGACACGCAACCACCCAGGAGCCCCTCATAAAGTTTATTTCTAATCTCTTTGTTAAATGCCCATATACTTGTTAGAGCTAAAAACAGAAAATATCTTTCCAACTTTTGAGGTAGATCCTGTTATAAAATTTTTTGTCAAAACTTGTTTCAAATGATTGTGCTGCCTAATAGCCTATTTTAATTTCCACATACAATGCACTGAGTACAGTTATTCTCTAATCAGTCCACTTCAAATATGCTTTGGACCAATTCCAAATGGCATGCATTTAGCCAAGCAAGTGTAATATATACACACCCAAGAATTAGAAATAGTTTTAAAACTACTGTCTAAATGTAGCCTAGATTAGCATAAAGGTCAAATAGCTGTTAAGTATTGGGATTATATTCCAATTTCCATTTCCCTGTACTGCAATCAGGGCAGGCAGCTTCCAGATAATGAACAAATTACTTTTTGAAAGAAACCTTAAAACTAGTAAACACAGTTGCTATTCAACTATTTCAGAGTTTTGTAAATGTCACGTTCTTTCTAATTGGCTCCCTATTTCTGAAAACCCAATTGAGAGTTAATTGGGTTGGTATGTGAACGGCATCCCTCCCCTCCGCTTATGTTCCAGGAATGAGCCCAGTACCAATAAAGCTTCGTTGTTTTCCATATGTAATCTGAATGTGGGGTCTGCACTCATTACAATCAACTGGAATCAGTGCCTTTGACTGAATCTTTGAGACAACAGGGATGGAGACTGCACTCAGAGGTGACAGGCCAAATATCTACTTCCACCTTTATATTCGCCACAGTGGGAAAACCAGATGCTAAATAAAAATTTGTGCCTGTAGCTCACTCAGCAGCATTGCTCCTCTCAGACCTGGTTGGAATCACAGGGTGCCACCTTGTGTATAAGCTGATGATTTACTTCCCAGTTCCACAAAGGATCCAGATAGACTCAAAAATAATCAGTGCAAAAGCTCTCTATTAGTGAAGGAAAAATGAAACAGGTGTAATTAGAGGAAACAGATTTGAAAACATACAACTCCAGAGGCTCCATGACACTCCGTTTTGAATCACACAAACGGTCTATCCCATTTCTCGCCCCACCCTGACCAGAAAGCACACTCAATGCCGCACACGGGGAATAGATTGCTGCTCTCCACTCGAGCTCTTTGATGGGGATACCAGAAATTAGTAAAGTTCTTGTGACAAAGCTAATGAATCCACTAAGACAACTATTTGTGTTCAAACAGTAAGCAAGCTCCATGGATTTAATTTCGGGACTTTTGATTTCTGAGAGGAACTAGGTTCTATCGATGTGATGAATATGATCCTCCTTATTTTTTAAAAAGTGCTGAGTTTGAAACAGGGAAACACAATTGATGGAGCAAGGCCACGGGTGGTAAAATAGGATCCTTTCCAATTCAGCTACCTTGCCCTCGAGAAATTCCACGCTTCGCTAAATTCAGCATAGCTGCCATTCAGCTGAAACCACCATTACATTTATGGGACTGGCTGGACCTTTCATATTATTTTCAGGAGGCAGTTGAAGAGCCTGGGGCTTTGGGGCTCCAGGTGCACATCTCCTGTCTGGTTAGGTCTCCTGTAACATCTATTCATCTCAGTTGCCTTCCCTGGCCCCTTGTATCAGCACATTTTTTTCTCCTCAAGCATCTCTGAAAGGTAACTTGGAAGGTGCTTGCTCTCTCCTTGTGAAGGCAGTTTAGTCTCGCTGGTGTGCTGGCACATCTCAGACAACTGAAGCAGACCTAGAGTGCCAAGCTAGCTGGGGTCCAAAGTGTTAGCTGAGAGAAGTTCCCTGTCAGGAACCTTGTGTTACTCATGTAAATGTGGGTCCCCTCACCTATGTTTTTAATCTCTCCTGCCACCAAAGGACTAATGTTTATAAATACAGATTTGTGAATGAAGTATGCAGTTGGAGTCCTGAATTAAAGAAAATTAGTGAATTGATTTAGTCACAGCCATGCCTTATTGATCTTATCTTTGTTGTTCCCAAGAACGAAATGGCTTGTTTCCTAAGAAAAGGTTCTGGTATTAGCATACTGAGAGCCCCCTAAGCTCCAGCATGACTTGTTAGGAGCCAGAAGGGAAAGCAATTTTAAGTCTCCAAGTTAAAAAACAGGTCTGCTAGTCTTTCATCAGCTATTAAAGGTGATTTGGGCAGAGGAAGAAACCATTGAACTAAAATACACCAATTACCTAGATATTTACTGGTTCACCCACACCCTTCACCTTATTTTAGAAGGGATTTCAGGTGGCTTTTGAGAGTAGCTAAAATGTGTGAGGATAGCATTTGGGCTCTCAATTTCCTGGTAACATGAAATTTCCTAGTCATGTGAAAATAGGAAACCTTGTCAGCTTCACAGTTCACAATGTCCATTAGATACAATGATTGCTCAGGAGCTTTATGCTTGTTCCTGGTCCTAACCAGGATACCCGAGAGTTCATAAATAGAGCAAATAGGTGGTATGACAGACACCTCAACACTATCCTTATGGAAGACACAAAAGAAGCATCCCAGGGCTGTTTCTTATAGTGATTCTCCATATCAACTAATGGCATCATATGCAATCCAGCACAATTCTGCAGGTATTAGGATGTCTGATGCCATGAGCCCCACCCCATGCAGGTCTGGGAGTATGAATGGACTCTATGATCACCCATGCAGATCTGAGAGTGTAAATGAACTCCATGACCTCCAAGCGATCCTCCCTGAACAGTGTTTTTGTCTCCACTGCCTCCTGATAAACTGTGTGGCCGAGAGCTCAAAACTGTGCTCTATTACAATTGCCTAAAATGTGGCCCTTCTAAATGCCCAATTAAGGGTAGACCCCTATGCCTCAAATGACTGCATTGTGCAGTATAGCAGTTAACATTCTTTTAGAAAGAAAGAGGCTTACCAAGGACCAGTGCCTGAATAGAAAGCTGTCCCTCCTACTCTTGCAGTGAGTTAAGGGTGTATCCACTGGCAGGGCCAAGAGGTAATTTTGCCTTTGCATAAACAAGGTGTGCATTGCTGTCTCAGCTTAGATGGTATGGTTGGTGGGACGCAGAGAAAAGGTGTTCTTGCACTCTATATCCACATGAAGGCTCTCCTCTAGTGGGTAGCAATAGCCAGCTTTGTTTTCTAGCTCTGACTGCTTCCAGGGCTTACATTGGTGTGCCTTTACTTACAGAGCAGCCCCATCTCTGCTACTCACCATAGGCAGCGTTTGTAGCCCAGCAGCTGTGCCAAGGCTAGTCTTGAAGGAAACTAAGCTTCAGAGTATCTTCTCTTAAATGAAGACATCAGTTCCTCAACTCAATGCCATGCAGGGGATACTTTTGTACTAAGTCCCTCATCTTCCATGCTTACCCACTCCAGCAATCCTTCACAGGATCACTGGGCTTTCCCCTTGCTAGTACATGGGCTCATGCCTACAGAATACCTAGACCTGCCATTTTAGGTTAGCTTAGTGGAAGTTCATGAACAAAGGGATTCCAGAAGTAGATGTTGGTTTGAAGGCCCCACACTGATGTCTTTCACTAAGCTTGGGGGCAACTCTACCTTGGTCCAAGACTTGCTACTTTAAGGCCCTGCTGACTGTCTTGGTCCTTTCTTCTACTGCCTCTCTATTTCATTGGGATAAAATGGCCTAAATAGTATGTTTCAACCCATGTATACAATAGCTCCAGCTATTTAAAATGTACCAGAGTGGTTACCCAAAGAAAACAACGTGTGAAACCTAGTTTAAGCATAGAGATGAGTCTGGAATATTCCACCAAAATATTCCCTCTAGTGAGGGAAATGAGATTGCAGGAAAAGAGGTGGTAGTAAAGAGAAATCCTTAGTTCTTACTTCATAAAGCCCCTCTGTAGGGTTAAATGATTATAATTCCACATAGATGGTTTAAAAAATCATTTAAAGAATTAAAGTCAGATAGTGGAGCATACTTGGGCTTTGGAGAGAGACAAAGCTTGTTTCTAGTATTCTATGACCCTTACTATATTGTTTAACCTCTGTGACTTTATTTGCAAGCTGGATGTAATGTGCCTGTCTCATAGGCTCCTGATGAGAGATAAGTGAGATAACATGATATAAATTGGCTAATACGGTGCTTGACAAATTGATAAGCCTAATCAACATTAAAACTAATGTGTTTTTCTCCCTTCCCTCTGCCTTTAAAAAAATTTTTTTTTATGTTTATTTTTTATGTTTGAGAGAGAGAAAGAGAGACACAGCATGAGCAGGGGAAGGGCAGACAGATGGAGACAGAATCTGAAGCAGCTCCAGGCTCCGAGCTGTTAGCACAGAGGCTGATGGGGGCTCAAACTCACAAGTAGTGAGATCATGACCCAAGCCAAAGTCAGACCCCTAACCAACTGAGCCACCCAGACACCCACCTCTGCCTTTTTATTTGCATGGCTTGAGATGATTCAGATTAGAGCTGTGGCACATATAAGACAAAACCTTGAGTTTCTACTCTGGCTTATGGTTTACTTTGACCTTTTTAATTTAGAGCTAAACTAAACAGAGCATTTCTCCCAGCCCCACCCCCAATAACACCTCATTCCCTGTCACTATTTTGGTTTCACCCATGGAATGGAACTATTATTCAAATCATTACAGCCATAGGGCCCTGCCAAAGAGGTAACATTAGATTCTTAAAAAAGAGAAGATCTTTATTAAGGATAGACACACTTATATCTAAATACCTAATCTGACTCTCTGAAAAGCCCAATTTATTTTCCATTTTCCAAGAGTTCTGTTCAATAATTATGATAAGATGAATCACATGACCTTAAGACCCAGATTTGAAGGGAAGGATCTACTTTTTCTTCTTATTTCTGCCCACCTCTCAACCTCCCTCCTTCTGTCCCTTGCTTCCACCCTCTTCTTATTTTAGGACATTCTAAAGCTAATTTTTAGAAGTTAAAGTTTCCATCTGAACAGCAACATAGTTAGCTCCTGTTCAAAATCACAAACAAATGGGCTACTTACCTATGAAAAATCCCATCATAATCCATGAGCTAGCTTGTCTCTGAGTTTATGTTCATTTGTAAAATAATGCTACTGGGTTCACAAGTGAGATCATAAAGGATATTAGCAGGAGTCATAATATAACATAGTGGGAGGCCTTCCAAAAAATTTTACAAGTGATGTTTGAAGATAATGTTTGTATGATTGTTTCCAACAAATCTGTCAGAACTCATCCACCCAAATGTGTGCCCTTCGACACATCCACCTTAGCTTTATAAAAAGCTAGACATCTCTTAAAGTCAAACCTGGTGACTAAAGTGAGCGAACCATTTGAGGGTTTTTTGTTTGGTTTGGTTTTGGGTTTTTTGGTCACAGAGGAAGAAGGTAGTGATCCTGGTGTGCCTACAGGATTTGTAAACTATCTCTGTGGGCTTTTCCATAAGAAGAGTTCCACAAATACTGTAAACTTATCCAAGTCTCCACCTTGGAGGATCACATTGATCTGGATGTTTGTATGTTGGTGTGCATATTAAGCCAGGCCCGTTGCCTACTGACCTTCTCTCCTCTTTATTACCCATTGATACAATTTAATTTAGAGGAAAATATTAGAGCATGAGACTGGTAGCCTTGGTTTTACTAACCTTTCCCGATTCTTGAGATATGAGAAAAATTTCCAGTTAAGAGTTCAGCCAAAAAAGAGCAAACGTCCTTCTCAGTGCTATGTTGCCTGACAAGATATTTATTCTTTATTAATTTTACAACTTTACAAACAGTTCTGAAAGCATTCTATTTGAAAAAGATAAAGAGTATGCAAGCTTGATTTTATTTGTTAAATTTTATATAGCCTTAGTCTATACAAATTTCATCACTTTTAGAGTTACCTTGTCCTAATTGGAAATAATTTGAAATAATATGAAATAGTAAGAAAAGAGGGAATAGCCATAAGATACTTAGAATTGAGAATGTCAACTTCATTTCCATCTGCAAACTAAAGATTTGCTTCCCACCCTGCAAGTTGATGCTTGCTCTCAATAGTATAGCTAATAGCCCAAAGCAGGCACAATTATTGACTTCTGTGCCCTGTTGCCCGATCTATAGCAATAAATTCCCAGGGTGGCTGCGCAATTACACACAATGTGATCACTATCACAGCAGGCCCAGCTACATATGGATACACAACATGATCACTTACCCAGTAGGCACCGTTCAATATGGTTAGACAACATGATCACTACACAGCAGGACCTTTTCAATATGGATTCCTAACATGGCCATGACTGATTCGCCAAGCCAATTTGCATGTGTCCGAACTGCATCCACTATCCCTGAAGAAACAGTCTGATGGGGGTATGTCATATAATAGCTAACTGCAATATACACTCAAGAATAGACACCCTGCAAAGGTTGTTTAGCACAGCAGTTTCTGCTATATGGAGAGTTGACCACAGACCCAATGGAAATAGATTTGGCCTTGCAGACAACATGTGAGAGGACTTTCCAATGGGACTGCTAAAATGGTGGGCAAGATTCTGACTTTAGCCAAGTGTTAATAAGCAAAAGCTTAATGATGAACCAAAGATCTGTAATTTAGAAAACATCATGACAAACGGGCCTGAGGGAAAAGGCAAGGAGCACACTGTCTTATGTGGAGTGTGGATTTTCCTGCACCCACACCACCAGTGCCTCCATCAGAAGAGGATGCCTTTGACATTATCCTGCTACTTTTGTTAGAGCACATCCTTTTGAAGGAAGGTGCTTGTGTCTCTGAGCTGCTTTGATATACGTGAAAATACACCAACTTCTTTGTGTAAAGTAATGTTATCAACAGTTGTGCAGAACAAAAAAAGAAAAGCTTTTTAGGCAAATAAATGGAATGCTTCTTTTTTGCAAGCTTTAAAGAAGTAAATGAATTTGCAGATTTGAAATCAAAATAACAAAATCTGAAATCAAATTAACAAGAAGAAGAGTAATTATTTTATCAAAAAGCTTTTCATTTGCTTTTAAATGATTCTACTCCCAAAGATTCCAATTTGACTGATCTGGAATGTGGCCCAGAAATGTACATTTAACAAATATGCCAGGTGATTCTGCATCAGAGTATTTTATATAGCTACACCCCTTTGCTTCTCTTTCCTTCCTCATCTTTTCTCTAATTTTCATTTTCCTTTTGCTGTCCCTATGTCTTCTCCCCGTTTGCTTGTCTTTTCTTGCCTTATCTCTATCCTCTTCCCTTAATTTTTTCTTTTTTTTTTTTCTCTAGGTGTGGACAGGGTTGGAGAGGTTAGTTGGAGGGTCATGAGGAAAAGAGAAGAAAGAAAATACTGTCAACTTCATAAGCCTCAGGCCTGTTCCAAAATGATATAATGTCTCGCTGCTCTCCCCCGCACCCCTTTAATTGTAGAACAAAGATCACGGCCACCTACTTTTCTACAGTCATGCTTAATAGAGGGAGGTCACCAGGAGCCAGGAGAAGATAGGCAGAGATCTTGGACTGAGCCTGCGATTGCCCATATTTGCTTCTACCTACTAGAAGATGCTGCATTTAAAATACTTATAGCAAACCTGGGATTGGAGCAACTACTGTCTGAATTTCTCACCAGTGGTCTTTGTATATGAGGCTCCTGTATTTGTGGTCTTCCCTTTCCTCTGTCCTCCACCCCCATTCTCCACCTATTTACTGGTTGTCTTGTTTTGTTTATTTCTTCTGTGGACTTTTTATCGAACATGAGTGAAGCAATATCGTTTGAAAAGCCCCAATCCAGGACACAGGCAGCTGGTACCCACATCTGGCCCTGACACTAGCTAACCTGGGACCTTGGATAAGTCATGCACCCTCTCTAGTCTCATCGTCCTTGCTGTAAAGTGAGGGTGCATCTGTAATGTTCATTTAGTTCTAAAACTATACAGGGATGCCTGGGGGGCTCAGTCGGTTAACCAGCTGGCTTCGGCTCAGATCATGATCTCATGGTTCATGGGTTCCAGCCCCGTGTCGGGCTCTGTGCTGACAGCTCAGAGCCTGGAGCCTGCTTCGGATTCTGGTCTCCCTCTCTCTCTGCCCCTCCCCCCACTTGTGCGCGCGCGCGCGCGCGCGCGCGCGCGCGCGCGCACACACACACACACACACACACTCTCTCTCTCTCTGTCTCTCTCAAAAATAAGTAAAATGTAAAACTATACAGAATAAAAAGAAGTATGATTCCTCTTCTATGATGCTTCAAGATAAATGAGGCTAGGTGTAAATTATAGCAATGTTTTTAGCAATCAGAAGAAGTGATTATTTTGCCCTTAAAAAATATTAAAACTAGCAGTATCTTATCTAGAGTCAAACTTACATGGCTGACAAATTTCCTACTGTTTTTGTTAGAATAAAATCAAAGGTAGTCTGAGTGGTAAAATACAAACTTAAAAAGAGGTTAATGTTTTCAATTAAACTACTGGCTTCTTAAATTTCCTTATTATTAATGATATATTTTTATCATGGTTATCTTTTAAAGTAACTACTAGAAAGCTTTTTTAAAATTAAACAATTTGAATGGATTCAAAGAGTGGGTTTATTATTACCACAACTCATATTTAGAGTACTTTTAATTTTTTCTCAACACTTATAAAAGAGATAAGAATATAATACAGAATTAACTCATATGAGTTCTTAGGATACAAAATCTGTCTTCTCCAACACAAAGTATCAGCCTTTATGGTAATATTCCCCAGAAGAAGAGATGGGGAGCAGCAGGGAGGGAGGAGGGAGAGGGAGGAATAACACTTATGGAACAATATCATTTACCAGGTACTATACTAGACACTTTTATTTTTTTTTAATTTTTTTTTCAACGTTTATTTATTTTTGGGACAGAGAGAGACAGAGCATGAACGGGGGAGGGGCAGGGAGAGAGGGAAACACAGAATCGGAAACAGGCTCCAGGCTCTGAGCCATCAGCCCAGAGCCCGACGCGGGGCTCGAACTCACGGACCGCGAGATCGTGACCTGGCTGAAGTCGGACGCTTAACCGACTGCGCCACCCAGGTGCCCCTATACTAGACACTTTTAGTTCGTTTCATACGTAACTATTGAATCCCATCTATACCTAACCTAGGAGCTGAGCATGGAATGGTGAGCAAGAAAGACATAGCCATTGCCCCCATTTAATTCCATAACAATCTTTAAAAGTCCATATTATTGGGGTACTGGCTGGATCAGTTAAGCATCCAACTCTTGATATCGGCTCAGGTCATGACCTCACGGTTCATGAGATCCAACACAGAGCCTGCTTGGGATTTTCTCTCTCCCTCTCTTTTTGCCTCTCCCCCACCTCTCTCTCTCTCTCAAAATACATAGACTTCTTTTTAAAAAGGCCATATTAAATACATTTTTTAAAAAAAAGTCTGCATTAAATAAAAGTCCATATTATTGACCCATGTTCTTTGCACCACTCACCTTGCATTTTATTCTAAGTCACAAAGCTTAAAATGTTTCTTCCCATCCCTCACAGGACATAAATATACCTTTCCTCTTCTATCCTGTACCTAGTGTTGGTGATAAATTAAGTGCTATTGAGTAGAGAGCTATTCAGCATCTGTAAGGCACATATTACCTCCTTTTACTCAATTAACCACATTAATAAGAACATTAGTATCCAACTTTTACCATCTATCCAGACAGAGAAGTCAATTAAAAAATTAACAACAGCCTGAAATTTCCTTGGATTTCATAGAGTTCTATATTTTTTTTGTTTCAATTTTTCATTTTTAATTGTGGTTTTTAATTTAAAATTTATCATCTTAACCATTTTTAATTGTTTGGTACAATCACATTGCTGTGCAACTGGTCTTCAGAACTTTTTCATCTTATAAAACTGGTTTACCATATATCTTGACCCAAGTTGAATGCTCTACGCCTGGCTGACTTTGTGTAAGTAATTGGGTGACCCCCCCCACCCATAAAAATTAAATGGAAGGTACACTGACTGGGGATCTTTGAACTTTTCTAGAGTATGTTTCTGTTCTCAGCTCTGGAATAAAGAGGGGATTTGGGGGAGGGAAGGAAGTACTAGAAAACAATTTCTTCTCCAAAGATCATACTTTGGGACTTTTACTTTTTTTACTTCATTGATTCATTCAAATATTCAGTAATGCAAACTCTGCTGTCTACTTTCTTTTTTTTTAATTTTTTTTAATGTTTATTTATTTTTGAGAGAGACAGAGACAGAGACAGAGCATGAGCAGGGGAGGAGCAGAGAGAGAGGGAGACACAGAATCCGAAGCAGGCTCCAGGCTCTGAGCTGTCAGCACAGAGCCCGACGTGGGGCTCGAACTCACAGACCATGAGATTATGACCTGAGCCAAAGGTGGACGCTCAACTGACTGAGCCACCCAGGCGCCCCTCTACTTTCTTACTAAATAAGGCTTTCTACTAAGTGGAAAGCCTGTGATGATTCAAAGATGAGACAGTATCTGCCCCAGGTGCCTACTGCTTGGTAGAGCAGACAAAGCCTGTACACAGTTAACCATGGTGAAACACAAGAAGTGCTAGGTATCTTACAGAAACCCCACAAAAAGTCTATGGGAAGAGCAACCATGGAGAAATTACTTCTGGCTGATTGGCTGGGCATTATGACAGAGGAAGTTTAAGGGGGAAATATTATCAGAGCTTTGAAAAATACGTGAACACGTGGAAAAGGGGCAAGAAGTGCATTCCTGGCAGAAAGAAACGTGTGGCAAAGACATGAAGGAGAAAAGGACAGGATGCATTCCAGGATCAGGCACCTGAAGAATGAAACATGGTGAGTGAAAAGGTCTAGGAAACATCAGCAAAGCTTTCAATCTTGGTCCTGCCTATTAATGGCTATTTGGTCAATGTACTCAGTTTCTCTCATCCTCAGTTTTTGTTGTTGCAGATGGCAAAATATCTACAAGGTTATTGTAGATATAAAATATAGCAAAATGTGTGAAAATGATATATAAACCACAAAAATCTATACAAATGTAAGCAGTTTTTACTGGTAGGTTGGGGCCCAATGAGGGAGGGCTTAGGGGTTTGCACGAGCCACACCCAGAGGTTCTCTACCACAAGCTCCCCTTGTTTCCCAAGGAAAGTCTAGTTATCTCTTTTACACAGTGGAATATAATCTGGTACAGCAGCTCTATGTACACATTTGATAACTGGTGTAGGTTTCACACCTGTAACTCTTGTGATTAAATCAACTTGCTACAGGATCAAAGTTTTAAGTACAGCCTTCCCGATTTCCCTGTTTTCCTCTTCAATAGGCTGACAGGCTTGTCTTTTTGCCTGGAGGTTGGGGTCTCCATTTTGGATTTCTTGTTCTCAAAACCACACCCCCTCAGGCATCCACTAGGTCATTCCTCCCAACTCCATGGATTCCTGGAGGATAGGATTCAATCCTGGTCTAAGGCGCAGAGTCCACTACTTACCTTACACTGAAAGGAATTCCTACCTCACACAGCAGAAAACAATCTAAGTTAATTAAGGGTGAAGATATTTGTATGCCACAAAATTTCAAAGGATCTGCAGTAGAAGTTTAATTGTCATTGACTCTAAATTTCAGTTGGTTTTATTTTATGTTTAACTTTTAGGTTGTCATTAACAATGGATTATTTGCAAAATTAAAGCCATTCAAAGTAAAGATAAATTGAATTCCTTGTACGTGCAGTGGCCTCTTCATTCCCGTGGCACACTCATGGGATGTTCTCAGTTGTGGCACCATTTCTCCATGACCAGATGCTTTTTCCTGGACTCTTACTGGTATCCTAATTCCAGTGGTCTCCTAACTAGACACTCTTGCTCAGCCTTGCCTTCTTCCCATCCAGTCTCCACAGTGTTTCCAGAATGGTCATTCTGAACATGCAAATTCATGTTCAGAATTTCCTTTGCTTCCTTAGCATGGCACAGAGCCCTCCATGACCTCACCCTCTGTCACCCCTCCCCATCCCTCACTCCCCCAATGTGCACATCTTTTCTGTGATACCACACATCTGCTGTACCTCAAGCCAGCCATGCTCTTTTAGAATTTGCTTGTTTACATTCTATTCCCTGGAGTTTCTGCTTGGTATTCTCATATTCTATCCTCAAGGTTCGTATCTATCAATCCCTTCTCTGTGAAGATACCTTGATGGGGGGAGTCCTCCTATCCTCTCCTGACCTCCAGCATCATTGATTCAGGCCTTCTCTCAGTACTTCATGCAAAATTAAGTCTATTGGAACATTATCACTGTTTCACTGTTTGCTCATCTGTCACCTTAATTTTATTTTTTTCAAGCCCAGATATCTGGGGCAGTTGAGCCCAATAAATAGTTGCTAAATGAATGAATAATGTACCCACGGGCCTGGACTTTAGAAAGTACTCTACAAATCTTAGATACCTTTCACTCTTTTTCCTAACTCCCATTTCATTTAGTTCCTGAAAATCACAATTTCCATTTCAGCCCAACCCAGGTCATCCTATGGAGATTCCAACGACAAACGTCCACTTTTAGGAAGTCATATTACCAGTCATGATGAAGAGGCCATTTTCTATTTTCAAGCAGTTTTGAGTAAAAAAAATTTTTCAAATCCATTGACTATATTTCACTCTCTTGCCTGAATCAAGTTTTCAGTTACACATACACTCTGGAGACAAATGGTTTTGTCATATTCATTTCTAGCACTGCTTTATAAAAGAGAATTTTAACCAACAGAAGTATAGACAAAAGATAAAAATAGAGGTGATATCCCAGACAATTTAAACTGGAAGTTCACTTCAATATTGGATGACTTCTCTGCACCAAGCTAGGTATGAGATAGGTCTTTGAATACATTTTTCTCTCTGGCTTACATTTACCTAGTTCATGCTTCTCTACATCGCTACAATTGGCAGTTTGGACCAGATAAGCTTTTGTTTTCAGAGTTTTCCAGTGCATCTTTGGATATTTAGCAGCATCTCTTGCCTCTACCCACTAGATGCCAGCAGTACCCCTACCCCAATTGTGACAACCAAAAATGTCTCCAGATATTGCCAGATGTCCCCTAGGGGGCAAAATGAGTCCTACTTGAGACTCACTGACATAACTGATTCCTGCTTATCCTTCATATTTTAGCTAATGTGTCTCCACCTCTAGGATGCCTTCCTTGGACCCTCCAAGTGGCCCATTACATATTGAAACATTGTACACCATTCCTTCATAGTACACATCAAGACTTGCAATTAAGCATTTATTAGTAGGCTTCCTTGCTTATTATTTTCGTGTTGAGCTATAAGATCCATGAAAATGGAAACTGGGTCTGTTTTGCTCACTATTGTATGGTATCTGGTTCATACTAGGCACTCCATAAACAAATGGCTTGTAAAAAAGAGAATGGGGCTGCAGAGATGGAAGATGTAATCTCTGCCCTCAACAACAAAATTCAAAAAAGTTCAGAGGAAATATAGGTGTGAACCATGGACTAGAAGTATCTAAGAATTAACGCAATTCGAGTGTATGAAAGCTTTTAAATAATATTCTTTCTGTATAACTGAAAGACAGTGGAGAGCAGCTATGAAATTATGTGGCAGGAAAGTCTCAGATGAGACACTAGGGGGGATTGAAGGGATGGGCACAGAGAGGCCCGGGGTCGTCTGCAAGTATTGGGCCATGGGGTTAATGCCCAGAAGGGGCCGAAGCTCATGTAATGGACTACAGGAAGGACTTTACAGTCGCATGTTCAGATAGCAGGCCTCCACCTGCATGAAAGCAACAGGCAGCAGCTATAGCCCTTAAGGGAACCCAGGGCAGCGAGAAGCTTGGGGAACATGTGTACCATCATCACATCCAGCTTCTGATACGTTCTGTATCCATGGCTAAATGAAAAGCAAAGTAAATATTTTTTTTCTTTCCTTTCATGTATGAATAACAGACCATTTCCTTCATGAAGATGTAAGCAAAATAAGTACTAAACTATATCTTCTCTCTTTTTTAAACATAACATCTTCAGTGCTCTTACAATGACAGTTTAAAAAATTTTTTTAAATGTTCATTTATTTTTGAAGCACAGAGACAGAACATGAGTAGGGGGTGGCAGAGAGAGAGAGGGGACACAGAATCTGAAGCAGGCTGCAGGCTCTGAGCTGTCAGCACAGAGCCCGACGCATGTCTTGAACCCACAAACCATGAGATCATGACCTGAGCCAAAGTCAGACGCTTAACTGACTGAGCCACCCAGGTGCCCCTAAACTATATCCTCTTATCTGCTGTCAGCACCTTTTCCAAATAAGGGGTCTTAAACTGTTCTCATCTTTTTATTGCACTAAACTTTTTCCTTTGATTTGTTTGTTGTCTGTTTATTAGAGTGGTGTCAGAGGCAGGGTCTTGACAGGAAGAAAATGGATTGATAAAGGAATTGTTTACAGGATGTATTAGGAAATCAAAGGCTAGTGCCATGTCTGGGTCTAACAGTGAGGCACTCTTGTCACCTTTAGGCCTGAAGGAATATAGGAGGGGAGAGTGGTTACAGGAAGAGAGAGGAAGACAGAGAGAGCTATAGAAAGAGCCATCTGCAATGAGCTGTGGCCACAGAAGAGGATGCAGCCAGCTTGCAGGGATCAGGCAGGGAGGGAGCACAAAAAAGAATCACTTCCTAACCTTGATCTTTTTTTTCCTTTCTCTCTCTCTCTGTCACTTTTTCTCCCCCTCAACTGCTGTTGTTACTTATTGGTGGCAATCAAGTAGGCAAGGGTTACCTACCAACTCAGTCCACAAAGGTGAACCTCCTTGGGTCCAGGACAGGGGGGGAGAAGGGTGAGGACATGGAGGGGCAGGCGAAACTATTCCGCACAGGGTGTCATTATTTCCAATGGGTGGACGATCACATTATTTTGGACTTAATACCAATGATTTGTAAAATAGCTTTGATTTTGTGACCTAGTTTTTTACTGGGAGATGGAATATATACACACTTGAAAGTAATAAAGAGTAACACAGAGAAATCCTACACGACTATCTCAGAGACCTAATAATTTTCATAGTCAATGTAGTGGCTCAGATTAAAAACTATGTTGACATCAGCTTCCAAACCCCATTATATTCTTGAACACAGCTGTGTGAAAGACTGGATAAAACCTAATCTACCTCTGCCTCTCTCCTGGAGGAGTGTAATGGGACCATACAGTAGAGACTTCTTGCCTTTCCCTATGAGGGGAGTAGAAGTGGCTGAAGTGAGGAGAGCCATCATAGCACTTTGAGGAAGTCTGGGAGGTGGGGAGAGAAGCAGCTGTTGGGAGGGGAAGGACCTTAGGGCAATAGGTGGATGAAAAGGAATGTAAGGATGTTTGCTGGTGTGTCGAGCAACATTACATCTCTCCCCTTGGAATTTTCTGAGAGACCTAAGATTAAATTGCTTCCTAATTTTTTATTTGAATAGGAAGCTGTTCAGATAAAGACCCCAAATCATCCCAGCCTTCTGTAGGCTGCAGAAGCAAAGAACAGATGGCCATCTGGACAGGGGCCCTAGAGCCAGAAGGAAAATACAAAGAGCATGGGAACTCAGAGTTGCCAACCTCAACATGATGCCTAGGTGAACTCTCCTCTACCCTCACTCACATTTTCCAGGAGGAGAGAGCATTTTCAACAAGGGCAATCTGAAAAGTTCATGGATGAAGTAAGTGGAGCCTAGCTCAGCATACTGATAGGCACCAATGTTTAATAACTGTGATCTTATTAGATCCCCTTTCAGGGTAATGAAGCCTACTAGGGATGATTCTAGTTACCGTCTGAGACCATGCCTTGGCTTATGCCTGCCCCATCTCTTGAGTCCTGATCTGGGCTTGTCGCCCATGCTCCCATCTGTCCTGCTCACTGCTTGGCACTCTCTCCTGTTCATAACCCCAGCCTCCACCTGTCTGTGCCTTTGATGAGCCCATTCGGTAAGCTCTAGCCCTAAGCATGCATGTGAATTAGGAGTTTTGATAACTGCTTCGCTCACCAACATATTTCTTCCAATCGTCTTTGGGATTCTTGACACTGGCTTGCCTCGAGATACATATATTCTATATAATAACAAGGATTCATTGGGGTCTGATGCTAAACCAAATCCATGGCACTGCCCTTAGGATACTTCAGCCTGGCCAGGGCCAACTACCTCAGTTCCTGCAAACCAATATTACATCACTACTATCGATTGATTTTTCCCCCCATGAGCCTACCACTTTTCATGAATTATCTCATGAAATCCACAGGACATACCAATCTGCAAGAGCATACTACCTTTCCTATTTTATAGATGAAAATACCAAAACACAGAAAGGCTGCATGTCAATTATACTCCAATAAAACATCTTCCCCTTGCCCACACAGAAAGACTGAGTAAATTCTCTGTCAGAGAGCCAGCCAGTAGTAGAGCTGGGATTGAAACCCAAACAGACTTCTGGTCCTATGCTCTCAGCTGCTGTGCTACATGTGCCCAGAATTTTCCCAACCCTCCAGAAAGTAGATGATCCAATACTTTCACAGATCTGTGCCATCCAGTCTGGAACAGCCTCCCTCATCCTGCACGCGATGAGCTCTTTCTCACCCTTCAGGTCCATGTTTCCTCCTCAGAGAGGCTTCCCTTCTCACCAGTCTAGAGATGGTCTCCCCCGCCTGTAGTCTCCTGTGCTTCCTGTCTCTTTTCTCCTATGTTGCATTTATCCCAATAGATAGTCCTTTGCATGTCTACTTGTCTAATGTGCCACCTTACTCTGCATGAACTAGGATTGGGTCTGTGGGCTCAGCACCATATCCCCAGCACTCTGCCCAGCAACTGACCCAGAGCGGTCAATATCTTTTGAATAAGGGAATAAATGACTAGACTTCCTTCTGGCACTCTTTTCATCCTGGAACCTTCCAAAATTTCATCTATTACCTAAATTGTTGAGACTGTGACAAATGCTTTTTACTGTTTGTTTACTGCTGAGACAGCAAACATCCGGCCTTTGAAGGTCGATTTTATTTTCAGAGATAGATAAGTCTTTTGAGGTCAAATTTGCAATGAACAAGTTTGTCACAATTAGGTAGCCTGATTTTGATTAAAATGCCTTGTGATTATAATGTAGTAGGACTGGGTCACCTGGGTGGCTCAGTTGGTTAAATGTCCAACTCCTGATCTCAGCTCAGGTCTTGATCTCAGGGTTGTGAGTTAAAGCCCCACTTGGGCTCCATGCTAGGCATGAAGCTTACTTAAAAAATTGGAAAATAAATAAATAAATAAATAAATAAAGTAGTAGGAGTGTGTGTGCATGTCCTATAGAAGCTGCAGAAGGGGCTTCTAATGGTTACCCAATGATGGTGGTCCCAACCCACCTGCAATCTACAGGCAACAACTCAATTGGTTGCATAAATTCTAACACATCTGTTCAAGATTACCTTTATTGCTTTCTAATTAGATTCCAACATGCCTCGTTTAGTCCAAGTGTTCTCAAACTTTTTGGACCTAAGACCCTTTATATTTTTTAAAAGTACTGAGGATCTCTAAAGTGCTTTTGTAATGAGGGTTATATATCTATCAGTATTTACCATACTGAAAATTAAAACTGAGACATTTTAAAGACACAATTTATGACATCACTTAAAAATATTTCTTTGTTAGGTTGTTTTGGTTGAAGTATATGAGAAAAAAATCCAGCATCACCCAGATATGTGGTTGGAAAAGGAAGAAGTATTATATTAGCCTTTTCAGATAACCATGGATATTCTTTGATACTATTCCAAAACTCAACAATTGGTAGTTTCTAAAAGATGAATTCAATGTGAAATATGAAATGTTTGTTATATTCCCTTATCTTGAACTTTGGATCCATGCATGATTTTATAATATCATATTGTTTGGTCTCTTAAAAAGTCGTGGCTCACTGAGTTATGCACATCTAAATGTTTATGCATTTTATTATGCAATATCAAAAAAATATCCATTAATATCACTACTGCTATTGTCAGAAAATTCTTTAAGTATTGGGACGTTGTCAAGTTCACAGTGGCAGACACAATTTTTCCAAAATTAGTTATTTTGGTAATTTTTGTTCGAGGGCTTGAAGTTTATTATTGACAATAATATTGTCAGTTATTTTCCTTTATAATGTCAGGCCCACTTTGTTAATTTTCAAGAAAAGTTCTCCAAAATAACCATGTAAAAGTAGTAGTTCAGCTTGCAATTCAAATAATCACACAATTGCTTTTTTTGACCTACGTTGTACTTCAGCATAAGACAGTGCTTTATGCATGCTTCCCATTGTATTAGAATATCAAAGAGGCATGAACTCAAGAATCAATATTAAGTGAAATTGATAATTTTTATGATCCCCACCAAGGAAATCCTTAACTTACCTTTTCTTTTTTCTTTTCTTTTCTTTTCTTTTTTTTTTTAGTGTGAATCCATTTTTTCTTTTCTTTTCTATTCTTGTGTTTTCTTCTTTTCTGCCCCGGCGCTACTTACTATCTTGATTTGTGCAAAGGTACCAGCTAGTTTGACTGCCACTCATCATCAGCGCAGATGTTAACAGAGCAGCAAAGGCAAATAACATCTTAGTATTATAATGAAAATAGTTTTGACCTTTCTAATCCCCCCAAAAGGGGCTTGTGCACTCCCAGGAGTCTACAGAGCACTCTTTGAGAGTGGCTGTATCAGTTTATCTGCTATAAAATTTTCCGAAAGACTTCTACAAAGTTGTGGCATTATCTTCCAGTATGATGTGACCAGACAGCACACCTGTAAAACAGTGTAAGCCAGAAACTGGAAAATGGCTCTAAAACCATGAAAGGAAAAATAAGTGGGAGAGTGCAGACTCAGTTATAGAAACATTTTTGTTACAATGCATTTGGATGCAAACGCATTATGATGGCGCTCATTCTAAAACCTGCTTTGCTTTGCATACAACGTGCGTAAGAACGATCTCAAAGGTCACTGTGTCTTGCTGGCTTCTTCTAATTCCCAATTCTCAGAGCACACCAAGATACGAGTTTGCTTCTGAGGGAAAAGGCAACAGGAATTCAGAGAGATGTCTTATTTTGTAACCAGAATTTGCCTTTAGCACAATTTCGGTTGCTTCCTACCAGTCTGATTTGAGTTCTCACCTGTGCCCAATCTCACTGCGTCTTCTCCGTCTCCAGGGTATTTAGTGGCTAATTAATAAATGCCTATAACATCCAGGAGAGGACAATTTTGAGAGTAATACAATTGTTTGCGGGAGTAGGCTTTATTTTTTTAAATGAAGAGCTTAATTGTTCCCGTACAGAATGTTGCAGCTGTAGAGTTGTTCTGAGGGGAGCAAATGGGTTGTGTTCACAATCAAGGATAGAGAACAGGGGAGCCCATCGCTTAACACCCCTTGTGTAATGTTGAACAACGTGGGATCCTGTGTTGGCATGGCTGGCCACAGGGGAAGGGATCTTGGAGAGGGTAATACATAGAATCTGGGTGAAGTGGGAGAGAGAGGCAGAGAACATCACGCAGTTTGTTGTCAAGGAAAACAAAGCTCTCTGTCCTTTTGGCATCTTTCTGGCTCTGAATGGTGCAGGCAGAGTTCTCCTGGGCAGAATTCACACCATCCCTGGACATTAGGCTCACAAAACCTCACACCAGCACCAGGCCAGTGAGCCAGAAACACTGGAAGAGGTTACTGACCAGCTGGCCTTACCTTAAGACTGTGGAGGTAGAGCACTGGGATGGACATGGCAGTGAAATCCCAGAAATATGACAGCAGCTGCTTCCTGTCCCTGCCTCCATAGTGGATGACTTGGACCCTGCTGGGAACCCTGACTGATGAATTGGAATCAAGAGAATTTTCCAACCTTTCACGTCAATAGGCAGAAGGGAAAAGAATATGAAATAAGAATCATCCAGGAGAAGGGGAAAGGGAGTCAGAATATTTCTCTTCTTGTGAGGGAAGGCTCATTGACTGGAGAAATCTCAACCCGAGCCAAGGTTTTTGTTGAAACAAAAACAATGGTGCCTTACATTTTTTTCAAAAGCAATTTACTGTTATGGAGTATTTTCACATTTCGCACTACCACAGTTGCACCTCACTACAACCAAATGAGGTAGGCAAAGGGAAAAGTGAGTAGCTTTTCGTAGCTCACAGAAAGGCTGGGGAATTTTTCTATTATAAGGAAATACACAAGTTCTGAGAGCTGCCCATGCATTTGAGCCACAAGGCTGTTCCTCCGTACAAAGCTAAAAGTAGAAACGAATGCCAATGTGAGCTCTTTTAGAAAATTTCTTTTTGATGTCATAAAAAACAAGAAGGACCTAACCTTTCTCTCAAATGTAGAACATTCGCAATGAGAACAGAAGGTATTCTGTTTTGGATGTTTCTGATGAGATCGTTACATTTTTCTTTTCTTTTTTTCAAAACAAGAATAAAGGCTTCCAGTGACTTTCAGTTCACTTGTAGTCTTTACTACTCCAAGGGCATTAAGAGTCGGCAGTGCACACAATTCTAGTAATAAGTATTTATTTGGGTAAAATTGCCAGCATCTGGAGCTTTCTCAACCTTAAGCTCCCATGGGTCTCCTGTTGGTACCTATAGTCAGAAGAATTGGGAAAAGATTCAACTTCTTTGATGCCAAGCTTCCCATATGTGAAATGTGATGATAATATCTACCTCACAAGGTATAAGTAGTAGATTAAAGGTGATATCAAACAGATAAGAGTATACAGCACAATTGCTTGGCACATTAGTATAGAGTAGATTCATTTGGTGATGTGCTGAACTTGATTTATACGAGTTCACAAGAGCTCATTATTATATTTTGGGGAAATGTGCTGGCCAGTTGCTAAACCATTGGTAGCTTGAAACCAACCATGGTGAGTGTATTCATACCCTGGAAATCAGCAAACTATAAATCAGCAGCATTCCTCATCAGCCAGTGGCTAAAGATTTGTAGGCACACCACTACTGCTCATATGTGTTTCTCGTAGTTTTCAATTTTCTATTTAATATCATTCTAAAAAAATAGGATGAACTAAATACGTATTGTGTTATACATGTCTTGAAAATGTAACACGTTTTCTTTCACTGGTATATAGTCTCTGTTAGGTTAAAGCACCAATGAAAAATAATGGGATCCCAGCCATGAACAGATTTAATGGTTATGGTAGACACTGCTGGCTACCATCCCAACAATCGCTTTCCTTGCTCTTGCCTCTCTTCCCTCCTCATAGAACTAGATTCTTTGATCTCAGGCAGGGTGGACCCCAGTGCTAATTTATAGCTCCAGAGATGGATCACCATTGCTCTAGTCAGTCATGGTAATGTGATTCTCCTTCAATAATGATTGGCTTACCAGAGGGCATATAACTGAATTCCAGCTTCTCAGGTTTTATTTTATTTTATTTTTAAAAAGTTTTTTAATGTTTTTTTTTTTAATTTTTATTTTGAGAGAGAGACAGAGTGTGAGCAGGGGAGGGGCAGAGAGAGAGACACACACACAGAATCCAAAGCAGGCTCCAGGCTCCGAACTGGCAGCACAGAACCCAACACAGAGCTCAAACTCAGACTGTGAGATCATGACCTGAGCTGAAGCTGGACGCCCAACCGACTGAGCCACCCAGGTGCCTCTGGACTTCTCAGGTTTTAAAAAACAGACCCTGATTAGAAGAAAGCTCTTGAGTCCTTTATCCAGTCACTTTGGTATGGGGATGTGATGCCATGTGACTATAAGGCAACAGGCAAGCAGGCAGGAAAGTCAACTCCCGGAAGATGTCTGAGGGGAAGAGTGGAGAATTTCTATTTCTGTGTTAGCATCATTGAGCCACTGATTGAACCATGGACCTGTCTCTTACAAATAAAATGGTGTCAACCACAATTGCATTTTTTCCATTACTTTGTGGCCAAAAGCATTCCAATCTAATATGGAGAGAGTAATATATTATAAGAACAGCTGTCTTTTCAAACTTCCCCAAATTACATTGTGTAGTTGATATCTACTTATAAAGCCCATCCTGGCTCTAATCTCAACGAGCACAGGGCTCAGAGTGAGAGGGGATCCTATGACGGTGAGGAGAAGGCAGGTATGGAATTGAAAGGTCTGGAACTTCCCCTTGGATCTGTGTGGATTTGTTTAGGAATCAAGCAGAGACGAATATCACTTTGAAGTCCTTAAAGGGACTTGTGCCTCTTGAGATCTTGCTCATAGGGTATTCCTCTAGGCACAATATCATTAGGATCTTTTGAGGATTATTTTATCCTGAGTTATTTTAAATGCTTACCAGAATGGAATTCTGGGAAATTCATTCACAGCTGGCAAATAAATGAAAGGTTTTAAGGGAGTGTTAGAGATGGGGGTGGAGCTAAAAACTACACCTATTACCCTGTCAAACAAGATTTGAAAAGAACACATCATCATGCATATGAGAAAAGAAGAACCTGAAGAGGATGAGGATTTTCTAGAGAGGAAATAGTGAACTAGCACATTGTATACTCTCCAGGTGTCAGAATCTGCTTATGACCCTCCTCCCCACTGAAGACTGGGGATTCTTGCTGCCAAGTCAGTGGAATGCCAGCAGCAATGAAGCAGGGAGGAGGACATTTCAAAGAAGTAGGTGATAGAGGTCTTGCTCCTGGAAGCAGCCTGGACGTAGAGTTAGAGAAATCTCTGCCTGTCCGGATGGTTTCCCTGCGTGCCCCCACAGCAGGGTTTTTTCCAGACTCGCTGTAGGAGCACTGGGCACGGGAGACAGGAAGTGTGATTCAGGACGGTATGAAAATAGCCCTATGTGCTTCTTCTCCCCAGTGCCACAGTTCCGGCTCATCTCTTTTTCCACACGGTCTGTGATCGTGTCTGATGGCAACGTCTTCCCATACCCCAAAGGCTATAAGCTTTGGGGAGCTCAGCTGCCAGGATAGTACCCAAGAGGGACAATGGCGATAGTGAGAAGCCACACTCAGGGCCTTCAACACTGGGAAATGGCAGAGAATGCTAGGAAGTCTATGAATGGCCTCCCAGGCTGCTTCGGGCTTATAAAGTCCTCCTTTCTCCTTTTGCTGAAAACTCCCATGGAAGTGAAAGGAACCTCTGTCTGGTTTATTTCAAAGGGGGGTTTGTAGAAAAAAAATATTCAACATTATCCAAGTGGCTCCTTACTGGCTAATTTTCAGAGCTAAATATCTCAGCTGCTCCAAAACATTTCTTTTTCATATTAGTCAAAGGGACTGGTGATGGGCTCTGACATCAGATGCATTTTCCATTTATACATTCTGGTTCTCTCTCTTTAGGGAGATAGCCAATACTTAAGCCTTCTCAAAAATGATTTTTATGGAACAACTTCTCACTGATAAGAGTTCATCAGAATAAAATCAACTTCAGGAAGCCGGGTAGTAACTGCTAAATGTTCTTGTTATTTGGGGTCAATGAACTTCAAATCTCTCAAAGCTGTCACAGACCTGTGAAAGAAGCCTGTCCCTCTGTAGAAAAGCAAGCGAGAGCGTGCCAGGGCACTCGAGAGTCATGGCCTTTCTTTGGAGGGTATGAGTGGTATTCCTGAAGCGATGTCTGAGCGAGTGAGAATACAGACACCTCCCTTCCCTCACATCCAGGAAGTTGTGCGTGTGTGTGCCCGCGTTTAAGCTACCATCATGCTACAATTACATCATTCAAAATAAGACTATAAATAGTTTTAGTGACAGAGACACACTCAAATTACCTCAAAATATGTGTGTGGGGAGCAGTACTTCTGCTGTTGCTCTTGGGAACCCAGGAAAAGCCAACCCCCCTCGTGGGAGGAAGAGCAGGAGTTGGAACAGTGAGATGGAGAGGAGGAAATTCTCCCACTGCACACAGGTGACCTGCTGTTCGTGCGCCATTCAGCCACTCTCTCTAGGGCTGAGCCACCATCTTATTTTTGCTTTCTCAGAGTTTTTGCTTCCTCATCTTGCTCACAGTTTGTTTCCCTTTAACATCTCTGCTTGTGTATGGATCCAGCCCTATCTCCCCATTTCTCTCAAAGCACCATTTCAGCTCCCTGCCTCGGTTACCAAGTGTTTCCTCGTTCCAGGTTCTGGGAGAGAAGTTGATGGCCCTGTTCATCTTCTCCTATGTTTCTGGATATCCTAAGGATTGTTAGCCCTGGGGCACAGCCAGTTGTAACCTAGGAATAGGATCATGTGGTTCAAAATAGCAATCTTGGGGCACCTGGGTGGCTCAGTTGGTTAAGCGTCCAACTTCAGCTCGGGTCATGATCTCATGGTTCATAAGTTCGAGCCCCACATAGGGCTCTGTGCTGCCAGTGCAGATCCTCTGTCCCCTTCTCTCTTTCTGTCCCTCCCCCATTGGTCCTCTCTCCCTCTCTCACTTTCTCTCTCTCTCTCTTAGAATAAATAAATAAACTTGAAAAAAACAGCAGTCTTGGCATTCTCTTGCTTGGGGGTGTAGATGAGGCAGCTAATAGGACGTTGTTAGGGGATTGCTAATAGTCTTATGGTGGGTACCATGACTGATGTGTCTAATACAAACATGTGACTGTGCAGTTGAAGTATCTTCTTAATTAAAACTTACATTAAGGAATTTTTCATTTGATTTGTCTGACTGAACTAAAGTTCATATGTGTGTGTGTGTGTGTGTGTGTGTGTGTGTGTGTTTTATCCTGAATAACAATTCAGAGGGAAAAATACCACAGATTGTGCATCTCAGTTGAACTGTTGCCTCCTCATGGAGCCTTCCTTGACCACCCAATCTAAAGGAACCAATAAGCCACTTACACTCCAAACTCCTGTCACTTTATTTCCTCCTTAGTTCTTATTATCTGAATTTACATTGTTTTTAAGGTTTTTAAAAATATTTATTTATTTTTGAGAGAGAGAGACAGTGCAAGCAGAGGAGGGGCAGAGAGAGAGAGGAGACACAGAATCCAAAGCAGGCTCCAGGCTCTGAGCTGTCAACACAGAGCCTGACACGGGGTTTGAACTCATGAACTGTGAGATCATGACCTGAGCCAGAGTCGGATGCTCAACCGACTGAGCCACCCAGGCACCACCAAATTACATTACTTTTTAAAAAAGAATTCATTGCCTCTCTCGCCCCTTCCCCCAGGCTATATATAAGCTCCTTGAGGCAAGCACTTGCCTGATCTTATTCACTACTTTACTCCCAGCACCTAGAATAGCGACTGACACAAATAAATATTTGTTAAATAAATGAATAAATAAATGGAGTGTGTAAGAGAAAAAAAAATCCTCTGTAGAGTTTAGATCTCCAACTTTAGTGTGCACAAGAATCATTTGTTTCTTGTTGAAAATGCAGATTCTTTGCAGATATGCTGACTATTTCTGGGGTCGAGCCCAGGGTTCATCAGTGTCCACAACCACTCTGAGCGATTCTGATATGACTGGTGCAAGGACCACATTTTGATTATCGCTGCTGTGGTTGAACTTGCAAGACCTTCGACTTGAAATTTCCCACCCAATAAATACAAGGACAGACATGAGGTTACAGGGGGCCAGCATTTGGAAGATCAAGGCTCACTCCTTTGGTTCTCAAGGGCCATCACGCCCTATGCACTATCAACTAGCCTGTTGCCCCCAATTAGATCATGGGCTGCTTTTACCAAAAGAAAGAGAAATAGATGCTCAGCAAGTATAAATAGTAGATGTCCAACCAAATATCTTGGCAGGACCGCATCACTCTCAAACTCTTTTGTGTGATGTTGAGGCATTTCATGACCTAATTCCTGATGACCCGCTCAGCCACACCTGTCACAACTAACCAATCTCATTAGTAAGGCAGACATACTGACCCTCAGGCGGTTTCCCCTAGATTACCATGCTCTTCATCACCTCTGGCAAGTATTTAGGATCATGGGCCCTTAGTGTTGGTATTTGTCAGCTCGCTCTTTAAGGGCAAGAAGCCCTGGTCAGTAGTGTTTGCCACTTTCTGTGATGTGGATACTCCCACCTCGACTCATTTCAGGTTATCAATGCCATGTCACTGAATGTGGAATTGGGAAAAGAGGCACAGAGTTCCCTCTTCCAATAGGTATAAGCAGGCTCCAGCACACCACTTCCTCTGGATCTTCACACATTCTGCCCTTTTGCAGGTCTTCCTGTATAAGGGTCCTTCACACCACCCCTCCGCGATGCGTTCAGCCTAATTCCTGTAGAGCTTCAACCTGTGGCCCAGCTGCAGTCGCCTTGCCTGCGAGCCATGCTCCTCCTTCCTGCTTCCAAGCCCCTGGATTCCCCTCCAGTACAGACGCTCACACGCGTCTCCATGAGACCACAAGCTCACGGCATCCACACACTTTGCTCAATACCTAGTCCATAGTAAGTACTTCAAAATGTTTATTGCATGAATGAATGAATGCATTCCTTGTGTCTCGCGAAATCTCCTCCCGTGGGCAGCTGTCAACTTGATCTGGTACAAGACCACACAGAACATTTTTATTAAAGATGTAAACAATGCAGCTTGGATATAACTTTCCAAGGATTGGGCTGGTTGCCGGCTCATTCTCACTTCATTAAGATAGTGTGCCCAAAGGATCGGTAATTCTCTTCTCGGTCCCCAATCCTGCGTTTACCTTCATTATCCGTGAAGCCTGAGGGAGGCATTCATTAGTGAATTGGCTCCTCATGCAAAGATGGAAGGTGTCTGTGTGAGCTGAGTGCCTCTCTTGTTTTTGTTTGAGAGAAATGCTCACCAGAGGGACAATAAAGCCATCAGGATGGGGTGTGTACAGCATGGCAGGGGTTCTGGGGCGATAGCAGGAGGGAGATGGGGACAAGAGGCACTCAGAAGGGAAATCTGAGAGATATGGGTTCATTCTCAACATATTTTCTGAGTTTAGGGGGAGTGAAACATTCTATATCCAATGAGATTTGAAGGTTGGTTTAATATTATACATTTTTTTTCTGGCAAATTAAAGACCAGAGCTTTCTGTGGGCTTTCTGACTCTCAGCAATAAATAAAAATTAGAGTAGCATTTCAAAGAGGGTTGGTGTCTCCTCGCACAGCAGGTGGGAAATAAAGCTTTTCAGCCTTCTGGGTAGCCGGTGGGAGAGACGTATATGCTCATGTCGCTGATCCCCGGTATGCCTCCCCAAGGGACAGTAACAATTACAGCGCCTGCATGGGCACACATTTGGGGGCACACTGGCTATGGCAGCAATGCAGATGGGAAGTGGATGACCAACAGCTACAGCCTTGTGGCTGTGCCTTATAATTACGTAGACTCTGTTGAAGGGGAGGGAATCATTTCTTGAAACTTTACTCCATAACATGATTGTTACTGGAAAAGGTTTTCTCCTCTTCTGCTTCACGGACTCCTTACACACCCTCCGAGTTTCTACTGCACTTTCACGTAAGAGCAAACATTTCCATGGCTCTACGGCATACCCACCCTGTAGTTAGATGGAAGTAGGGAAACAGAGACCTCTATCTTTGTCTTTAAGAGATTTTCTGACAAAAGGAGTGGTTCTTTACCTGGGCCCATGATCCTCAAAGGAGTCCATGGATGACCCTCAGAGGTTTTGCATGTGCCTTGACATTGAATGCAAATTCCAGTTGTCTGGTGGGAGGATCCATAGCATTCACTGTGTCTCAGAAAGGTTCCTGAAGCCCACACTGTTAAGAGATGGGCCTTAATAGATGTGACTTAATAGAGTAAAGCTGCAAGGTGTCAGGAAAGTGCTGGGCTCTCTCAACAACCCCATGTGGGGGGGTCAGAGCTCCAGGGTGAAGGAGCCCTGAAGGAGAAAGCTCGGGAGCTTGTGCCTCAGCTAGGTGAGCTTTAACTCCTGGCTCTGCCACTGAGCCACAGGGAGAGGTTGGGCAAGCTGTATAACCTCTGAACTCAGGTCCTCACTTGTTTTGAGAATTCCATGCAGCAATGTACAAGGTGTTTGAAATGTTGGGCAACACAGCACAGATTACTTTTAAACAGCATATCAGTTATATTTTTCAAAATGTGCTCAATCTGTTCTTTTTTTGTTTGTTTGTTTGTTTTCAATCTCCAGATACCTTTTCAGATAAAGAACCTCCAAAGGTAAAGAATGAGGCCAATTCCTCACCTGGAAAAGTACAGTAAAGTACTTATTTTCCCTGTTTCCAGACTTTTTCGAACGCTCTGTAGTGCACTGAAATCTAGAAGAATTTTACCTGAGAAGGTACCTGGAGGTTGAAGAAAAAAAGATATTAAGCACCTCATTTAGAAATGCAGTAGCATACTATTTTAAAATAGGTTTATCCTATATACCTGGACTTTTCAGACACCTTCTATATACAGGTTGTTGAGACACCATTTAATTATATATATTTTTTTCTGTGGAAGAAGCAGAGGTATGTGAATCTCAAAGACACCAGTTGGCAGCATAGATAGGGGTCTCCTAAATCCTGGTCTACGTTTTGTCAACTGTTCACTACCAGCATTCGAGTGCGCATCTGGCCACACGCCCCTGTCTCTCTCTACTCTAGTGGCTTGCAGATGTCTAGCAGTCCTCCCTCGTAGATGACTACCTAGGTCTGGCCTGAGGGGGAAGACTGCTGGTCAGAGAGGAGCTCAGTTGCATTTATTCATATGAACACAGTTTTTTTAAAAACGATGGTTTGAGAATAAGAAGCCTGGAGGACTCTTTTTGACCCCTTGCTCAGACTGGGTGTCTCTGCTGTGTGCTCGCAGAGAGCCCTGTACTTTGCCTCTGAGCATTTAGCACTGGCATTGCAATTGCTCCTCTGGTGTCTGTCTCCCCTCTGGCTCACATCCAGTACTCACCAGCCCTGGGCGGTGCTTGCTACATAGCACCAGCTCGGCAGGTATGTTTTTAAACAGTTACTTAAAGAAACTTCATGTCCTCCTAAAAATGGAAAGGGATTGTTACTTGAGATTATAGAGTTGTACCTGGAGTTAAATTTTTCTCAACTAAGAAATAAGTCTTGGGGCGCCTGGGTGTCTCAGTCGGTTGAGCATCCAAATTCAGCTCAGGTCATGATCTCATAGTCCGTGAGTTCAAGCCCCGAGTCGGGCTCTGTGCTGACAGCTCAGAGCCTGAAGCCTGCTTCGGATTCTGTGTCTCTCTCTCTCTGACCCTCCCCCGTTCATGCTCTGTCTTTCTCCGTCTCAAAAATAAATAAACGTTTAAAAAAATTAAAGAAATAAAGAAGTAAGTCTTGCTAGTAAAGCCAAACATCTGCACTGCAATTCCCCACCTCCTTTTCTCCCATGAAGTTGTGTCATTAGCATAGGAAGACACATGGGAAACAAACAAACGCATCAATGTGCTAGCAGATTTTATTCATGAAGCAGAGTGCTACGGCACCAGCTCAGAGTCCTAGATCTGCTTCATAGAAGTTTTCTCTGTGTGAGTAGCACACCAAAGGCACTTTGAGGCCTGCAAGCAGTGAAGGAAGTGGTTTCTAGCCCCAGCATGTCAAAGCATCACCTAGAAGTTTTGGTGATAATACAGATTCCTGAAATATACTCCTGGAGATGCTGATTCAGGAGGTCTGGAGCAGGGCCCAGAATCTGTTTTTAACAAATGCTCCCTGTGATTCAGTTGATCAGCCAAGGTCTGAGGACTGACTTCTGAGGAACCTGTACTGAGTAGTCCTGGACATGTGCTCTATGACTCACATCGAGAGCAGTGGTTGAATATGTGTTAAGAATCACCCACAGAGCTCATTAAAAATGTAGATTAAAATTTTTTTTTAATGTTTATTTATTTTTGAGACAGAGAGAGACAGAGCATGAGTGGGAAAGGAGCAGAGAGAGGGGGAGACACAGAATCCAAAGCAGGCTCCAGGCTCTGAGCTGTCAGCACAGAGCCCGACGTGGGGCTCGAACTGATCAACCACAAGATCATGACCTGAGCCGAAGTCAGACGCTCAACCGACTGAGCCACCCAGGTGCCCCTAAAAATGTAGATTTAAGGGATGCCTGAGTGGCTCAGTCAGTTGAGTGTCTGACTCTTGATTTTGGCTCAGGTTATGAGCCTACGAACCATGAGATCTACACCACGTTCTGCGCTGACAGCATGGAGTCTGCTTTGGATTCTCTCTCTCCCTCTCTCTGACCCTCCCCCGCTTTGCCTCTCTCTGTCTCTCTCAAAATAAAGAAACATTTTCTCAAATGCAAATTTGATAGCCAATAGAAAGTGGCTCAAATGACACAGACAGCAGCAAATATCAGTAAAAGGAAAGGGGGAGCAGCTGGAACTCTCATTACATTGCTGATGGGGGTGCAAAGTACAACCATTTTGAAAAGCTGCTAGGCATTTTCTTATAAGGTTAAATATATATGCCTACGCTATGATCCAGCAACTTCCCTTCTAGATATTTGCCTAAGACAAGTAAAAGCATATATTCAGTTGTGCACTAATATTCATAATAGCTAAAAACTAGAAACAACCTTAGTGGATACACTCTAAGTAACCTCGATTATCCACACAGCCTTGTATAAATCTCCTCACCTTGAGACTGGGTGAAATTTGTGCTTCTAATATGGCAAAGATGACAAGATGTCACTCCCATGGATTATATCTTATTATTTATTTTTTCCTTATGTTTTATAAGATTCTGTGTTAGCAGATTGAAGAGTAAGACTCTCCTGCTGGCTTTGAAGAAGCAGACAGCCTTGTTGTAAACTGCCCCTCGAGAGGACCACGTGGCTGGGAACTGCAGCAGGCGGCCAGTCTCCAGCTGACAGCCAGTAAGACGTCAATGTCCTCAGTCCTACAGCTGCAAGGATCTGAATTCTGCCAACAACAATGTGAGTTTGGAAGAGGACCCCCAAGCTCCAGACAGTAATGTAGTTTGGATGATACCATAGTTGCTGTTTTGTGAGACTCTGAGCACAGAACCCAACCAAGTAAGTCATGATAGGACTCCTGAACCACGGGATTATGAGATAATAAGCGTGTGTTGTTTTTACCTGCTACATGTGTAGTAACTTGTTACACAGCATAGGAAATACACAATTGAGATATCCAGGTGAATGTATAAACAAATTATAACACATGTCTACAATGGAATAGTACTTAGCAATGAAAAGAAACTACTGATACATGTAACAATGTGGATGAATGAAACATGGAGTGAAGAAGAGAGAGTATATGTGGTGTGATTGAAATGAGAATAGTGATTGCTTCTGGCAGAGGGGGAGTAACTGGAAAGGGGCCTAAGGAAACTTTCTGGAGGGTGACAGAAGTCTTGAGTGGGGTGGTGTTTACATGGGGTGTATACATTTATCAAATCCCATTGAACAGTGTGCTTAAAAGATATGCATTTAATTGTATATCAATTATACCTCAATTTTAGAAAATCATAAGTAACTCTACTTCTCAGATTCTGGCTCAGTAGGTCTTGGACAGTACAATGTAGAATTCTTCACTTCTAATAAGCATCCCCAGACAATCCTAACACATCAGTCCTTGGACCACACTTGGGAAAACATCCCAGAGCAATGGGTCATTTAAGAAGGAAGATGGGGGGCGCCTGGGTGGCTCAGTCAGTTAAGTGTCTGACTTCAGCTCAGGTCACGATCTCGCGGTGCGCGAGTTCGAGCCCCGCGTCGGGCTCTGGGCTGATGGCTCAGAGCCTGGAGCCTGCTTCCGATTCTGTGTCTCCCTCTCTCTCTGCCCCTCCCCCGTTCATGCTGTGTCTCTCTCTGTCTCAAAAATAAATAAACGTTAAAAAAAAAAAGAAGGAAGATAGAAGAATAAGAAACACATGGTTTCTTCTGAGTCAATCTAGCTTTCTCCCCAAATCCTGTATTCTAGTTAGAACAATGTCTTCATTTGTTACTCAGCCAGTCAACAGGCAATTTCATTCAGTTCTATTAACTGAGTATTTTCTAAGTACTTGCTATTTATCTTACCCAAAGAAATAATAAGATATAGCCATTCTTCCAAAAGAGGTAAACATTTAATTGAGGGAAAATGCTCATATATGCACGAAACTGTAAACTGTTCAATTGCAATAGAAAGCAAAGAGGACAATCACCCAGTCTTTCTACGTATCGAGTCTAGTTTTTCTTGGTCACTTTCAAAGTATTCCTTCACGCCAGTGTGTCTTCAAAGTGACAGAATCGGAAACAGGCTCCAGGCTCCGAGCCATCAGCCCAGAGCCTGACGCGGGGCTCAAACTCACGGACCGCGAGATCGTGACCTGGCTGAAGTCGGACGCTTAACCGACTGTGCCACCCAGGCGCCCCGCAAAGTGACCTTTTAATGCAATAGTTAATCATTCAGATGTTGTTCCCCTTACTAGGTTACCTCTGTTTTTCAACTCTTAAGAACCAAGGAAGGAAACTTCTTTCCTTCAGAGGCCCAGATGGACAGATGAAATTCAACATTTTCATTCCCAGATGCTGCTGATTTTTACTGAGCTTACCTCACTTGGGGAAATCTCTGTTAACTACCTAAGTATCAAACTTTAATCCTAATGAAGTATCACAGTCTATAATGTTCATGCAGATTCCTACTTCTAAAATCTTCCCGACCATTTTCTACTTCATTTTCCTCAATTCCAGGTCATTCTAAATGATGCTCTCCTACTATGGACAATAGGATGGTCAATGATCCATAAAATAATGTTTATCTTTGGTGATAAAGATGGAAAATTTCTCCTTTATAATGGAAGAATAAGATACTCTGAATTTACAAAGGCCTTTCAAACATATTGTTGTTACAGTAAATTCCCATGTCTCTAGAGTACAAATCCAGGGGCCTAAATAAAACACAATTGAGAAAAGTAACCAGAGAGGAGAATACACAGGGAATCTTTGGTTCAAAGAAGGGGAGGCTCAGAAGGGCTGTCTTCAAATAGAGGATGGGCTGTCTACATGGCTCCAAGAAGTAAAATTAGATGTAATGGCGGAAGAAACAGTGACGGATCTTAGTGCAACAAATAAGGAAATATTTCCTTACGACGGGTGCCATTCAAAGATAGAGCAAGCTTCTCGCGAAGGTTTATTCATTTTCTGTGGCTGCCATAAGAAATCACCACAAGTTTAACAGCTTGAAACAACACCCATCTATTATCTCACAGGTCTATAAGTTTTGGAGTAATTCGTTACAGAGTAATAGAGAACTATTACACAGAGCTCTATCCTTGATGCTTTTTTATTCTTACATTCCAAATCTAATTCATCATAAAATCTTTTTGGCTCCACTTAGGATACATCAAGAATCTGACCATTTCTCACCATCTCCACTGCCACCTCCCTGGATCATCATCTTTCTGCTTCCATGCCTGTACTACCTCAGTCTCCTCCTCCTCCTCCTCCTCCTCCTCCTCCCCCTCCCCTTCCTTCTCCCTCCTCCTCCTCCTCATTCCTCCTCCTCCTCCTCCCCCTCCTCCTCCTCCTCCTCCTCTTTTGTTTATTTACTTATTTGAGGGCTGGCAGAGAGACAGGGAAAGAGAGAATCCCAAGAAAGCTCCACTGTCAGCACAGAGCCCAATGCAGATCTCACAGAACCATGAGATCATGACCTGAGCCGAAATCAAGAGTCAGATGCTTAAGTGACTGAGCCACCCAGGTGCTCCTCAGTCTCTTCTTAATGGCACATCCATAATCCTTATAAGACATTAATCAGATAATATCACTCCTCTGCTCAAAGCCCTGCATTTTTTTTCTCATTTTACTCATATAAAAGCCAAATTCTTACAGTGACTCTATATGGTGTTTCCTCCCCACCCCAGTCCTGTTGGATGTCATCAACTACGACTATTCTACAACCTTCCCATCCCTTCCTCCCAGTCCTGCCCAAAGCTCCACACTCACCTCTTTGCCTCTATCTAAATGTGTAACCCCGTGTATCATCTACCCATCCCCATATCCTTCAGACTCATGACTATCTGACATACTGTTTAGGGCCCCGCCATTTCTGCTTAGCTCAGGACTCTTCTGATGGGCAGTCTGGCCCCAGAGTTCCCCACTGTGTTGGCAGAGGTGCTGTCAGATCTGCATCATAGTCTGAAGGCTTTGCCTACCCAATCTTTCCTCCTCTTCCTTTCTATCTTTTATGGGCATTACACCCGATAATCTTTTGCACTCCTAATTTCATCTCAGTGTCTGCTTCCCAGAGACCAAAATGAACGCAAGCACTGCCCCTATGTTAACTCACTTAAATGCTTGGCTTTCCTCCCTTCTAGCTTCTACTCATAGAACTTTCAAAATTTCTTAGGATATGAAATGGCAGCAGCATGGGAATTAACTAAACCTCCTAAATCCTTACCCTTATCAGCAAAAGTCTCCTGGTTCTTAATGTTAAATCATGGCAAGATTTCCCTAATTTTCTGTTTTTAGAAAGAAAATAAACCTTTGTTGGAGCCCTTGGTCCTCCTCTAATTTTCTCTTTCTTTCCACTGCCATACTTGCTAAACGAGCTGTCTCCTCCTTCTCCCTGCACACCTGTGCTGTGTACCTGGCAGTCTGATGTCCCACAGCCCAGGAAGCTGCACTTCCAGAACTCCTGCTGTAGCTGTCACTCTCCATAACTCCCTGCTTGCGACTCTTGCCTCTGTTTGTTAGTGACCCACATCGCCTCTTTTCCCCTCCTCCACACTCATCTATTTCTTCTGGATTTTCTTTGCTTTCTCATCTTCTCCTTCAATCTCTGCTTTGGATGTTCCCAAAAGCACAGTACTTGGGCCTCCTTCTGTCTATTTCTGCATACCCTCTTCCAGACAACTCATTTATGCACCTGGTTTCAGTTACCACAGACATTTCCTGATGTTGATCTCTATCCCTTCAATGCTTCGCTACCACTTCAGAAGAGATGCCATAACAGAAAGCTTGACGTGGGAACCAGAAGCCATAGGGCAGACACTAATAAATTTGATGACCAAAAATTTAAAATACCTACATGGCTAAAAAGCTCAGAAATGTGAAAAGAGAACAACCAACCAACCTACCTACCGTAAGTAAATTTAACAGATAATCATAAATTGAGAAAGAATACTTATAATTCATATGGCAAGGGACTAATTTTCTTACTATATAGAAGTCCCTTGAAAATCTGCTAAAAAAATAAGAACAATACAATAAAAATAATAAGAAGAATAATTGGGAAATATATGAATAGAAAATTTGTAGGGTTAAAAAAGGGAAAGTGGATGCTGGGACAAATGGATATTGACATATGGAAAAATGAATTTGGATCCATACCTCATAACATATTTAAATGTTAACTCCAAGTGGATCAAAGTTCTCAAAGTGTAAGAGCTAAAACTGTAAAACTCTTAGGAGAAAACATAAGTATAAATCATTGTGAACTTGGACTGGGCAAAGCTGGGTTTCTTCGATATAATGCCCAAAGCACCACAACCAAAGAAAAAATAAATAGGGCTTTCAAAATTAAAAACCTCTGTGCATCCAAAAGACACTATCAAGAAAATGAAAAGTCACAGATGAGAAGAAAATATTTGTAAATCATATTTCTGGTAAGGGACTATTATTCAGAATATATAAAAAACACTTACAACCCAATAATTAAAAGTTAAACACTTTTTATTACTTACTTTTTTTAAAGTTTATTTATTTTTGAGAGAGAGTGCACATGCACATGAGCTGGGGAGGGGCAGAGAGAGAGGGAGAGAGAGAATCCCAAGCAGGCTCCATGCTGTCAGCACAGAGCCTGATATGGGGTTCAATCCCAAGAAGGATGAGATCATGACCTAAGCCAAAATCAAGAGTCAGACACTTAACTGACTGAGCCACCCCAGGCCCCAAAATTTAAACACTTTTTTAATGGGCAGATAAATAAATTTAAAAATGGGCAAAGGATTTGAATAGGTATTTCTTCTAAGAAGGTATGCAAATGGTCAATAACCACATGAAAATCTATTCAACCTCAGTAGTCATTAGGGATATGCAAATCAAAACCATGATGAGATATGACTTCATATGCCCTATAATAGTTTTCATTGATTTTAGAAAGGAAAATAAATACTGGTAAAGATATATAGAACTGGAACTCTCATATATTGCTGATGGAAATGCAAATGGTACAACCATCATGAGACATAGTTTGGCAGTTTCTAAAATAGTTAAAACATTGCGTTCCCATGTAACACAGCAATTCTTTTTCTAGGCATATACTTAAGAGAATTGGAAATACACATCATACAAAAACTTGTGCAGGAATGTTTATAACAATGATATTCACTGGGCACCTGGGTGGCTCAGTCGGTTGAGCGTGACTCTTGATTTCAGCTCAGGTCATGATCCCAGGGTTATGGGATTGAATCCCGCATCAGGCTCCACTCTGAGCATGGATCCTGCTTGAGATTCTCTCTCTCCCTTTGCCCCTTTCCCCCATTTGCATGCTCTCTCTATAAAATAAAAAAAAATAATATTTACAATATGCAAAAAATGGAAACAACCCAAATGTCCATCAGTTGGTGAATGGATAAACAAAATGTGGTCTCTCCACATAGTGGAGTATTATTCAGCCATAAAATGAAGTAATGACCCATGCTACAACATGGATGGATCTTGAAAACATTATTATAAGTGAAAGAATTCAGTCACAAAAAGTCACATATTACTTAATTCCATTTATAGGAAATGTCCAGAGACAGGAAGTAAATTGGTGATTATTGGGCTGGGACTTAGGAAGTAAGAGGCTTCTGCTGGGACTGGGGCAAGGGAAATGGGCGTGACTGCTAATGGGTATGGGGTTTTTTGGGGGGTGATAAAAATGTCTTGGAACTAGGTAGAAGTGGTGGTTGTACAAACTTGTGAATGTACTAAAAACCACTCAACTGTATACTTTAAAATGCTGAATTGTACGGTATGTGAATTATATCTCAAAAAAAAAAAAAAGAAACAAAGCAAGTGGCTAATAAACTTGGGAATAGATGATCAAACTCACAACAATGTTGAATATGTGAATTAAAATAACAGTCAGGATTCATTTTCCCATCATTGGATTGGCAAAGACTTAAAAATCTATACCATACACAGTGTTTCATGCTTATAGAGAAACTATTATATCCTCTTGAAGGAAGCGTAATTGGCATATTGTGTTCATACTCTGAATAAATAACTTCACTTCCAAGAATTTATCCTATGCTTATATTTGCATACATATATATATATATACACACACACACACACACACATAGATACATATATGAACAAATGCTTAAAGATGATAGCTGTAGCCTTGTTAAAAGCAAAAAAAAACATTTAATTGTATAGCCATACAATAAAATATTATGCTATTGCTAGAACAATAAGGTAGGTTTATCAACAGTCCAACACTTAACCAACTGAACCACCCAGGAGCACCTAAGGTATTTTAAAGACATCATTTTAGAGGAGAAAATAAAATTTTTTAGAATCTGCCATCTAGGATATCCTAAAGTGCTTTTTTTCTTTTTTTTTGAGTGTTGCTTTCTATGTCCTTATCATCAGTTCATGTTTTTTTTTCCCCCTCCCATACATTTACTTACAGTTCTTTTTATCTTTTTCTACCTAAAGAGAAAAGAGCTGGAGCTTTGGAAATAAGGGGTTCCTGCTGGGGGATCATAATCCTGCTATACAGAGAATAGCTATGCCCTTGGGGAATGATTAATTGCTAACATTACCATGATTATCAATAACTTCATGGCTAACAAAGAACTTCTGCGCATCTCACCTCATTGAACTGGGGGCCTAGAGCTATTCTGTGTACCTTAAGAGTAGGTTCCTATTTCATTAACTGCTGTCCCCAGGCTCCAGCTTAGGCAAAGTGCACAATAGGTGTTTTCTAAACTGAACTGAACTGGAGCTGGAGAGTGAAAGAGTTGCAAGGATCCCAATTATCCACTTGCATTAGAGGAAATAGGAAGTGAGGAGGAGAATGTTGAAAATAGGAATAGGAATAACTTTTTTTTTTTTTTTTGAGAGAGTGAGAGTGAGCGAGAGAGCAAGCGTGAGCATGGGAGGGGCAGAGAGAGAGGGAGAGAGAGAATCCCAAGCAGGTTCCATGTGTGGAGCCTGACATGGGGCTCGACCTCATGACCCTGGGATCATGACCTGAGCCAAAATCAAGAGTTGGATGCTCGATCGACTGAGCCACCCAGGTGCTCCAGGAATAACCCTTTTAATAGGATATCAAGTTTCTGCCTCCCACCTCTCTCATCCCACCTTTGAAGAAATCTAGATAGGAAGGCAAGACAGGAAGGCCAGAGGAGAGTGATAAGAGACAAATGGACAATGGGAAATGACAAAGTCGAGTTTCACCTAGTCCTTGTTTTCCGGACCCAGCCCTCCAAGCACAGTGAACCGTTTTGTGTTTTTGTGTTGTTGTTGTTGTTTTTTTTGTTCTTGTTTTTTGGAAGCCAAGGTGTGATCTATCTTCAATATGTGGCTGAGTTACACTAGGTCGCTATTTGACATTGTCACAGTCCTCATACCTCTCCATGTGTGACAAGCATAGCTCTAAATGCAGGTGGTCCAGAGTCTCTTAAATTTTCTCTTTGCTCTGAATTCTGCTTAGTTCAAATGAAATTCATGCTTCCTACATCAAGAAAGACAGGAACCACGTGAAATTTCCTGAAACACCTGGTGCCAGGCAGGTTGAGGCAGGTGATCCTGTCCCGCTGCCCTTGACAGGTTTGTGATAGCATCTCTTTTTGGTCTTTATGTTATTTACTGGCAGATTCCAGGTAATGTCAGTGCTGATGAATGCAAAACAGCCACTGTGACTGTGCTATCAGTACCCCCTAGAGCACAGGCTTTGATTGATCTAGAGCAGAGTTTTTCAGACTGGAGGTGGTGTGACCCATTGGTAAATTGAAGAAACAATTCAGTTGGACACTTATGTAACACTGTGTTACACTGTGTTTGTGTGTGAGCACCTATAGATGTATATATAAGTGTGTGTGTGTGTGTGTGTGTGTGTGTGTGTGTATAACAGTTCAGTGGATTGTGGCAGCATTTAAAAATAAAACCAAGTAGGGGGCGCCTGGGTGGCGCAGTCGGTTAAGCGTCCGACTTCAGCCAGGTCACGATCTCGCGGTCTGGGAGTTCGAGCCCCGCGTCGGGCTCTGGGCTGATGGCTCAGAGCCTGGAGCCTGTTTCCGATTCTGTGTCTCCCTCTCTCTCTGCCCCTCCCCTGTTCATGCTCTGTCTCTCTCTGTCCCCAAAATAAATAAACGTTGAAAAAAAAATTTTAAAAAAAAAAAAAAAAATAAAAAAAAAAAAAAAAAAAAAAAAAATAAAACCAAGTAGGATAAAATCAGTTTATTATTCACAGAAAACCCAAGAAACTGAAACTTAAGTTCCTGTATTTGTAGATTATAATATAATATTAAATACCTTTCTTACAGTCATGGTCAAAAGAGGTTGAAAGCCATTGATCTAGAGTAGAAGTTGGTAACATCCAACTCACTGCCTACTGTTTGTATGAACGGCTAGCTCAGTATGACTTTTGCATTTTTAAATGTTTGGGAAAGAAATCAGAAGAATATTTCATGACATGTGACAATTGAATTTCAGTGTCTATCAGGTATTATTGGCACGAAACCAAACCTGTTTATGTATCATCTGCGGCTGCTTTTGCCCAGAGTTGAGCAGACTTTATGGCCCATAAAGCCTAAAATATTTACTATCTTTATGGAAAAAGGTTACTGACCCTGATCTAGAGGAGCCATTTTTATGATCTTTTTTTTTGGTCTGTTCATCTGTTTAATTTGTAGAAGAAATAGGGAAACTATGGTAATTTAGGGGTTGTAGTGGACACCACTTCTGCTCCCCATATCTCCTGGGATCCCCTGTCCCGTTTTCTGTGGCCCTCCTCTGGAATCTGTGTGTTCTGGTGGCCTGCTCCTGCAGATTTCTGCAGACACTTGCCCTTGTGCTTCTGGAGAGCAGGTGTGCCTACCTGTGCAGGAGCTGGAGGTACCCAGGTGCTTCAGCTCTTGCAAGCAGGCCCTTGGCCAAAATGCAAGGGCATGGAATGCTAATTATCTCGCCTCAAATCATGAGGACAAAACTGTGAAGGGTCACTGTCATTCCAGAGTGTCCTGTGGGATCAGGCAGAAGTTCTCCCCCTTCCGATTTAGCCAGAATCACTCTCTCTCATGTGGTTTCTCTCCCTTCTCTGTCCTGGAGTACTTTTTAACAGTTGGGGTCATGTGAATCCCAGTCACAGAGTCATCTTCTGGCGATCCCAGCCTCAGAGAGAGGGAGTTGGGGGAGAAGTTTATAAAAGGCAACTATTTGACAAAATTCTGGTTCAGTCCCCAGCCTCTCTTGCTCACTGTGGACTCTGCATGCTGTTGGTGCTTTTCAGGAAGGTGAAAGGTGGTTTTCTCATTAAAGATAAATTTGTGATGTGCTGTAATTGCAAAGAGCTCTGGGATAAGTCAAGAGAATTGGATTCTAATTCCAACTGATCCACTGGGCAAACACTAATCTCTGTAAGACTCATTCTGCCCCACTTGAAAAATAGTTAGACTCGCTGATTTTTTAAGGTTTCCTCAAACTTTGAGTCTCCTTGTGAAGTGGGTGGTTAAAACCATCATCTTGAAGCTGAGTAATACTGATAGAGCCATCTAGCCCACAAACTAGGTTGGGCTCCAGAATTTCAGGCTGAAGTCTGCATATTACCCATGCAGTGGAGGTGCTTGCCCTGTGAGCACCCATAGTGAAGGAGAGCACCCTGGGGATCCAGTGCTCTCCCCATCACAACCTAGACTTTGATAGCCAGTTAGCAGCACTCAAGACTTGGCTTTCATAACGTGCAACCACTGCACTAGGCTTTAGGCTTTAAAACTATCAACTCTCTCCTACCCCCCACCCCCCAGTTTCAGCCTGGACTCTGCTGGACTGGGCTTCCTACTTGGCACCAAATCTTTGGTCTGTCATTCTTTTCTGCCATGGTTATGCTCCATAGCTGGCCATTTTTGTATCAGTTCTCTCAGGGTACCAAAGCTCCCAACTGTGAGACAAGAGCAGCTCTCACAGGTAAACCCTGAAAAGGAAAACCTTGAAAAGGAAACAGCATAGGGTGGGGTGGAAAGAAGGTAGACAAGAAGGGGAAGAGGGGCAGAGAGAGAGGAGAGAGAATCCCAAGCAGTCTCTGCACTGATGAAGGGCTCGAACTCATGAACTGTGAGATTATGACATGAGCCAAAACCAAGGTTGGTTGGAAGCTTAACCACCTGAGCCACCCAGGTACCCTGTAATACTTTTAAAATTCTCAATTTTTTCTAACGTTTCATTTATTTTTGAGAGAGCGAGAGAGAGAGAGAACGTGAGCAGGGGAGGGGTAGAGAGAGAGGGGGACAGAGGATCCAAAGTGGGCTCTGTGCTGAGGGGAGACAGCCCAGCATGGGGCTTGAACTCATGAACCATGAGATCGTGACCTGAGCTGAAGTCAGATGCTTAACCAACTGAGCCACCCAGGCTCCCCTATCATTTCTACTCTTAATTGGGTTTTAGCTTTTAGAGAAATCCTCTTAAAAACTACTGGTATAAGTGCTTCTGATTTAGGCTTTTGGTGGAATTGGTGACAAAATATTTAAAAAGACAACTATAAATTCTCTCTGAAAACACAGTTGACTTCTCAAAAATGAAGCTTCCTGTTGCAAGTGCAGAATATTCCCACCTACCCTGGGTCAGCTGAAACTATTCCAAAGAGAAAGTTTACATTTCTATAGTGTTGTGGGGACTGGGTTAACCACCGTTACCAACTCACCTAGCTACCTTCATTTAGAAACGAAAGTTATGACTACTAATAACAACTCTGTTACTGAGTGACCTGATCATATCAAACATCAGATTTCTGACCATCTTGAAAGCTCCACAGTTTAGGGGACAAAAAATACAAAGCAAATCTAACAATGGTCAATAAGAGAAGTCTCTCTGAAGTGTTATCTGACCGCTCTTCTCACTTCCTTTAGCTTTTTTTTTTAAATTGAAATATAATTCACATACCATAAAGTTCACCCTTTAAAGTGTACTATTCAGTAGTTTTCAGTGTTTTTACCCATCACCACAACCAAATTCCAGAATATTTTCATCACCCCAAAACAAATCCTCATCCTCCAGCCCCTGGCAACCACGAATCTACCTTGATCTTCTTTTACTTACCCTACTTGATAGTGACTGTAGCCTTGGGGAGGCAGTGGCCATTAGTATCACAGGCCGTGGGAGAGTTCTGTTTCCCAAGATGCTTTTCTCTTTCTGCCACCATCAGTAAATGCTATTGACCAAGCACAGACATCCCAGGGAATTCTCCATATGGCAATTATTCTTTGTCATATATATATATATATATATGTGTGTGTGTGTGTATGTGTGTGTGTGTGTGATGACTAGAGAAGGATTAACTGAGGAAGGAGCACATGCACTACTACCTTGGCTGAAGTGGAGTATTGATTGTCATGGACGGCTGAAGATGACATTCTCCCAAAGACATAAAATAGCAGGGCAATTTCTTTTAGAGTTAAACAAAGACATGTGCCATCACAGACTCCAAGATTGGACCTTAAGTTTGTTAACATAACACAAAACTCTTAACTTGCTGACAATTTGTATCTGGCATTTTGTCTGGAAAGGGAGAAAGGTGGCTCAGGAAAGAGCTACACAGGAAGATGTGAGAAGAAAAGCAGCCTCGAAATCCAGGATTTGATGTGGCACTGACAGCTAGGTCTTGTTCTTTTGTTGAACATAAACAATTTCACAGAACCCTAAAAGCAGACAAGGCCATTCTCTGACCATAAAGGATGAAGAGAAAGCAGAACACTGTGTGATTATGTCTGAACGTGGCCTAAACATGAATGTTGCCCAGACCACAAAGACGGCCCAACATCCTCCTTCCCTGGCTGTGAGGAGTGAGTGCCACTTCCTCACCAACCCCAGTTTTAGCTTATGCCCATTTCTCTCACCTTTTAGATAAGACTTATTAAAATGTCAAGTCACAGAATTACCTTTGCTTTCACACAGCATCCAATCCAGAGCAAGGCTCCGCTTCCTTGACCCTCCTCAAAATCAAATAATGCAAGCCAAATCTTATTCATGAGTCCTTTCTAATATCTCTTGCTGAGATATCCCCACAGTTCTCCTTCACTGAAACAAGTAACAGACCCAACTTATTCATCTACAGATGTGTTCCTCTTGGTCTCTGGCTGAAGGACATTGACGGAGAATAGGTCATCTTCTACAAGGATGGTTTCAGGGCACCATACCAGGGCTCCTACCTGAAACTATTTCACCTACTTACCTGCCACAGGGAATACCTGAAATTCCACCATGAGAATGTTATTCCTTTAGGTCAAAACTTTAATGGCTATTAAGTCTGAAATGCTCTTAGAAGAGAGTATAACCTGTGAAACACTCAGTGATAGATGTTTGACTTTGAGCAAGACCTTCCATATTTCAGTTATTCTTTAAATTTCCCCACATTTTAGGCCTTTGAAATTAGGGCATATCCTATGATTCCTGATGTCTTAAATTCTCTGAGACATAGTGATACTATCTGATCTTCAGTTTCCTCAGTTATGAGTTCTAGTGGTAGGTTAAACACTGTTCCCCAAACCTCAGTTATCTGTGTAAAACTCTCACAATTTTTGCTATATATGTGTGCTACAGTAATGATGTTCATATAATATTTGTCTTTACAGCAATTCACTTTGAAAATTTAAGTAAATGTATCTTTCTCCTCACAATAATATCTATGAAATCCTGGGAAAGATATGCTAGTTATAGCTTTCTCTAAAACATAGTAAGAAATATATACAACTATAACAAAATTATAAAATGGCTGTTCCTGTTCCATCTAAACTCATCTCACTTATCCCACAGCGGTAGCTGTACCATGGCTGGACAAGCCTGAACTAGCTGATTCCTAGGTGTCTTCCTGTTCCTGTGTTTGGTAGTTTCTATGGTTCTAAGAGGGACACAGTCTATCCCCCAAGGTTTATAATCTAAGGGTCAAGACTGACATGAACAAAAAGAAGAAGAGATACAATCATATACATTTTTCAACACAAAAATAGGCCCTATTCACTATTTATATGGCTTTTAAGTAAGGAGAGTTGTGTTGGAGTCCCCGAAGCTTTATATTGGCAAAAACATCAGATCTCTTGATACCCAGAAACACACATGAAGGATTTCAGATGTGACCTTTGTTTCAAGTAATCTGAGGGAGGATTTTGTCCAGAAGATAAAATAGTTTTGTTTTGAATAGTCTGGGAAAGCCTCTTGGAAGGGAAAAGATTTTAGTAATTAAACAAACTCTTTCTTTTATTGCCAGAGGTCCTCTAAGCCCTTCCTGCTCACGGTATATTTGGTGGACATTGGCATGGCCGGGGACTTGTTAGAAATACAGGTTCTCAGGTCATAACTGCAGTCCTGCTGAACTGGAATCTGCATTTTTCCTGATCCAGGACGATTTGTATGCATAGTAAGTTGGAGAAGGGCTGCTCTAAAGCCACCCAAGCCCACCTTAGCCACTGCTTATCTGAAAATGGTCCTTCAATGACCTATCCCAAGCCAGGTAGCAAGGAAAAGCCTGGGTCCCTGACAGATGAAATATATCATATTCATGTGTTTCCCCTCTACCGTCTTTGAGGGACACCACATTACACAGTAGACTTAGGAAGCAAACATTTATTTTATTAAGGGGGAAATAAACATCAGTTAAACTAAAATCAAAACCCCAAGCCATAACTTGTGGTCTTTCAGCTGACTGAGGCTAAGAATAAGATTCAAATAGCCCTCATTTTCTTCCTTCTTCTGACCACCCCGCCATCTCACTCCCCTGCACTTACTGGTCCAGAACCCATCCATCCTCCACTGCTTGCAAGCCTCAGTGAGAACACCTAAAGTGATAAAGATCCATATAAAAGAAATCTATTCACATGAAAAAGAAAATGTTATTTTTCACTTGGGAAAGGCACAGGGATTTCTACGAGAAAACATTTTCTCTGGAAAGCTTTACCCCAGAGGACTCCTTCATTGATCATAGGATCCCTAATTCCTTCCTTCATTCCTTTAGAGAAATACTCAATAAGTGTTTGTTGAGTGAATGAATGAAAATAATTTCCCCTCATGGGTAATGGCTTAGAAGGCCTCCTTCCCCTCTCAGCCTCTTTGGAAACTGGATTTTTGCCAAAGGCCATTTGATAGCACGTTTTCTGCCATCCCATCAACAGAATTAAATCAAAAGCATTTAAACATTTTTAGTGACTAAGAAGAAATTGTTTATTAAGAAGGCCAAATGAAATGAGCCAATCAGAAAACAAATAGCCAGAGGCTACACTAATTCTTTTTAAGTGAGCTATACCCTAATATTTAGAAATAAATGAAAATTGTTTAGTTTTTAGTATATTCAAATTCTTTATTCCTAGGTTTCCATTCTGAACCTAAAATATACCAGGTTCTAATACTGTCAATGTTATATTTCTGTGCCGTATTTCATCAACATATTCAAAAGTTTTCCCAATGAGCCTCTCAGCAGTGATAAAATATTATTGTTTGAATATTATCTCATGTAATTACATATGATAATGAAAACTGATATATTCATATGAATAAGAGTACAATCATTTATTTGAGCTTATATTTCCCTCACTATGGACATTTTGGCAAGCACATTTCAAACCCTAAATACTACTGTGCTTTACTTTTCTCCAGGAACTTTCTAGCAAGAAGGAAGAGTGAAAAGGAATAGCCAATTATTGTGTCCCTATTCTGTGTCAGTTAGTCTGCTGGGAGCCTGGTAAGAAAAAAAGGTGAACAAAATATTAGAATAAGAGATATTATGGGTGGGCTAGTATGTGCCAGGTATTGTTCAGACTCGAAGTGCCTCAGGCAGAAATTCTAATGTAATGGTTCTCAGTGCTGGTTGTAGAGTAGAATCAGCTGGAGTCTTTAAAAGTATACAGTATAAAAGAATGATATGGACCCCATTCCCAGACATTCTGATACAATTCGTTGAAGTGGGGCTGAGTACTCCAGCATTTTTTTTAAAACTCTCTAGATGATCTGCCTGTGGGCCGAGGTCAAGAACCACTGCTTTGAAACATGTGTATTACAATATTGTAATATCATCCATATGTAAATCAGAGTGGTAAATTTATTGAGATTTCAGTGTAAATAATAGATACAACTTTTCTTTTTTAAAGCCTCTTGGGAAAATGGGCCAAGTCTTTTATCTCCAGTACCTATCACAGTGTACAAAAAGTAAATGTGTGTTAAAGATCTCAACATTGATGATTGGAAAGCTTCTTGAAGCCATACTCAAGCACTTAACATATGTCTTTTAATTTAATTTTTATTTTCACTTATTTTTAATATTTATTTTTGAGGGGAGGGCAGGGGAAGAGAGAGAAGGAGACAGAGGACCAAAGCAGACTCTTTGTTGACAGCACAGAGCCCGAGGCGGGCTCAAACTCATGAACGGCATGATCATGACCTGAGCTGAAGTCAGATGCTTAACTGACTGAGCCACTCAGGAACCCCTTAACACATGTTTATTAAATGAAAAAAAAAAAAAAGCTTCAGTTAATGAAGAAATGATGATGAGGGGACATAGTACCACATTACTTCCTTGAAACAAGGAAGACAGAAACTGCTGGCTCCACTGTTTCCAGCTCTATGGAACTTCTACTGCCTATGTCCTCAGCAGCAAATGAATAGCATGAGTTCTTTGCCACAGTTGGACTCGAGAGCCCTCGTCCTTCTCTTGGACCCTCCCCTGCTTCATCTGAGGCTCCTCACTGCCAGACTCAAGTTGTGATCAGGCAGGGAGATCAAGTAGGGAGTGCTTCAGTGCGGGGATTAGACGGGACATTAGCACCACCGGTGAAGAAAGAGTTCCATTGATTCTGGTAGCTAGTAAATGAATTCTGCTGTGGGAGTATCTCTTTTCCTTTCTTACTTGGAGTCAAACATTTGTCCTTTTACAAATTCTTCCCTCTTTGATATGACTAACTACAGTGGGACTGAGCTCTCAAGCATTGAATGAGATTCATAAGATCAAGGGATATTATGCATGTACATGGTCTGTAAGATATGTTTAAATGTCACCTTCTTTGAAAGAGTCCTTTGAACCATTTGTGATGCCAGAATCTATGTAATATATCTTGCTGTCTTAGTACATACTAGGTAAGATGTATCACATTGTGTTGTTCCCATAGGAGCATCCCACTACATTATAACATTTTATTGCAGAGATCTGGATACATTGAGAATTGAATTGTTTCATGAAACTCATAATGCTATAAAGGACACGTTGGAACATTGTCAGCTCCTTTGGTGGATATTAGTCTCTCCCCCAAATACCAGTATGATAAACAACTATCCACTATTTGACACCAATCTACGTATCTGCTGCTGTGTGAGGCTCTATGTAGGATATTCTAGGAGGAGGTCACATGCTGCAGCATTAGTCATTGCAAATATAATTAGAGTTTCCAAGTGTCTCACCTGGGAAGATACTATCTCAAATGGAAGAATACACTGTTTCTTGGACTGCAAAGAGCAACCACGGAGGATACGCACAAGGACAGAAGGAATTTGTCAGAACTCTGGGAGCCCTGACTATACACATATCTGTTCCATGATACCATCTGGAAAGGAAATGAGGACATTGGCACAAAGAGGGTTCACTTCTGTATGGTACAATCGTAGGAAGATTCTATGAACAAATTAAACAACCTCTTTGTAACTCTTGCCTCCTTGCTTAGTCCATCTCCCACAAATACTCTTACTCAAAACTTCACCCTGTGTTCTTGATGCATTTAAAAATACGGGGTGCCTGGGTGGCTCAGTCACTTAAGCATCTGACTCTTGATTTCGGCTCAGGTCATGATCTCTCAGCTTGTGAGTTCCAGCCCCACGTAAGGCTCTGCACTGGAGCCTGCTTGGGATCCTCTTTCTTCCTCTCTCTCTTCCCCTCCCCTGCTCACGTTCTCTCTCTCTCTCTCAAAATAAATAAATAAACTTAAAAAATACACCTGATTTCTAGAATGAGGTAGAAAATAAATATGTATCTATATTGAATACCATATAAAAATACATAGATCCAAAGATCTCTTTCCTTGAAGATTACTTGTTATTACAGTTCATCCCATTTCACCTGTGGATTTATTCACCTGCCTCTTTATCAACTTATCTTCTGCCACATTTCTTTACTCCTTCCTCTTGTCACTTACTCTTACTGTTCCAGCATCTCCAAAACTTTCAACTGTTTACCAAACCAACGTTCCCCTCTTCCTCCTACTAATATTTAACACTAGGGAATAGTTACGATGAAGAAAATTACATAAGGTGCCAGTCATACTGTCTCCATTTTCTTTTAGCAAATCCTTCCTGGGATTTTGTTTATAAAATACTAACCACATTGTCTATAATTTGATCTTTTTTTTTTTTTTCATTTCACTTTCCTTCAATTTCTCTGTCTCTGTACTAAAAGGAGATGATTGCAATCACCAAGGGAAATATGCCTGACAATTTGAGTTGGACACCAAAGCGGATATAATAGTTTGCCAGACCTACTGTAACAAAGTACCACGAACTGGGTAGCTTAAACAACTGAACGTTATTGTGTCATAGTTCTGGGGGCTAGAGATTCTAGATCAAGATGCTGGCAGAACTGGTTGCTTCTAAGGGCTGTGTCAAATCTGTTTCATGTCTCTCTTCTAGTTTCTGGTGTTTTGCTGGCAATTTTTGGTGTTCCTTTGGCTCATAGAAGCATCACCCCAATCTCTGGCATGTTGTATGTGTGTCTATTTCCAAATTTCCTCTTTTTATAAGGGCACAATCATATAGAGCCCATCCTAATGGCCTCATTTTAACTTGATTACCTCTATAAAAATCCTATTACCAAATAAGGTTACATTCCAAGGGACTGGAGATTAGAACTTCATATTTGGGGGAGACTGCAATTGAACCCTTAATAGGGGGTTACTTTTCTGTATTGTGTATGGCTGGACTGGGTTATGCCTTGCTTCCTCAACAGCAGACTTGACTAGACAATGGACAGTTATTCCCACCTTAATTCTACCTTTTGACCACATGACATTGGTCTCACTTGGTATCATCCTTCAAAGGAAATAGTCAATACTGGAGAGTGTGAAAATAGTGACTTGATTTTAAATAACCTGCCCATCTTCCCTATGGGAGAACAAAACCTCATTCATACTCTGCACTTCCTTGTTCCTGTCCCTCCTCATCCCTCCCCACTGCCCACTCCTTCTTCCAAGCTGAAACGCATCTGACCCTCCTCAGAAGTCTCTCTGGCTTAAGCTACTACCTGCTGCTGTACAGAAAGCCAAAGAAGCAGCTTAGCTGGCTCTCCTTCTCAAATAGCAGAACTGCTGAGCCCTCTTGCTGTGAACCTTTGTCCCTCTCAGCCATTACCACAGGGAAAGACCTTCACTGAACCAGAGATCAGCAACAGGCTTATCAGTGAGTAAAGAGGTCAGTGGGATGAGCTGAAAATGCCACACCTGGGGAGCAGGGGGTGGATGTGTTTAAATGAAAATAAATAGGAGAGTCCACGTGGCCATCCAGAAAATCCTGCAGGGTTTTGTTTGTTTTCCCAGCGCCCATGATGTTTCCTGTAGACCTCTTCCTTCTAGAGAGAGCATACCCCTTGGCCATCTCTCAGGCCTACGAGAACAAAGCTGCAAAGCCAAGTGGTGGTCCAGATAGTTCTGTTTCAGTTTTTCTAACAGAAAAGCTAGCACTTTGCTCACAACTAAACCATTTGCAATCTTTGTGTTCTTCTGATGCTTTGACATCAACAAAAATAAGAGGTACTTTTGCCTCAGGGAAACTTGTAAGCTAACTGAGTCACAGAGACTAGGAAAACTTATTGAAAATCATCTCCCAGTACATATGGGTATTAGACTTTCCAGAAAGGTGATTGGTTACGAGGGGAATCAGAAAGACTAAGAAGAAATTAAAGAGGGAAAGTACCTTTTGACTGAGAAATTTTGGCAAAGGGCTTAACCTGGGTATGGAGGAAAGGGTGATCATTTTGAAGTAAATGCCTCTTAATACCTCTGTGACTTAGCCTTTCTGTTTACTTTTAAACTTGCTAAGTCAGGAAAATAGTCCTGCCTCATGGATGACTATTGCGTTGAGATGACACAGAATTACAATGGTTTTGCCTGGGCGGGTCACTTGGAAGCAAATTCTCCCGCCTATTTCAACGGAAAGATTTCATTATAGTTTTGATTCAAAGGCAGGAAAGGAATGGACAAGAAAGTGAGAGACAATAGCAAGAAAAGTAAAGTAGCTCCTTAGAGCCCAAGCAGGCCTCTGTGCAGACCTTGTCTGAGGAGCTCCTCTCATTCTGAGGTGCCAGGGTGGCCAGAGCAGGGCTGAGACAACATTCCTGGTCTCACGCTCCCGATCCAGACTCAGTCCCTCCTAAAATTGCACAGAAACACATCCACCTGCACATGCATGTTCACAGATTGACAGGGAAACTTTATGATTGTTCTGGTGTGGGAGTTGAGGAACAAAAAAGACTTTCTCTGATGACTACAGCTCAATTCAAGCATCTCCTCCTCTCCTAATGGTGTTCTCGTTCTGTAGAGTGCTGTAACCATTCTGTAGAATGGTGTTCTCCATATACTGTCCTCTCTCCCCACATGAAGGAGAGATGGGGAATATGTCTTTTATTCCTCTTTTATAGACTGAAGCTCCACTGAGTAGATAGTAGATAATTAAATGCCTTATTAACTGGATTTCCACTCTGGCTAAACAGTCAACTTGTATGAGACCAACTCCACTAAACACAACTAGAATAGCTGGGTCTTTGTTCTTAGGTTTATTTATTTATTTTGAGGGGGAGCAGAGAGAGAGGGAAGGAGAGAGAATCCCAAGCAGGCTCTGCACTTCCAGGAAGGACCTGATGCAGGGCTTGAACTTAGGAACTGTGAGATCATGACATGAGCCGAAACCAAGAGGGGCTCGAACTCATGAACCATGAGATGATGACCTGAGCTGAAACCAAGAGTCAAGTGTTTCACTGACTAAGCCACCCAGATGCGTCTAGAACAGCTGGATTTTTAAAAAGACCCATCTGTTTGAAGTCACAGAGTTACCACAGCAGGCAGAAATTAGAGGCACAGTCCTGGAGAGAAAGGAAGTACACTGAGAGGAGAGCCAGCATGGGGCTCCTTCTCTGCTTCAGGTACTTGCTGACTCATAGGAGGGATGGGGCTGAGAGCTGAGGATAACGGTCGATTGGAGAGGGATAGCTAATCAATTCTATATCAGTAAAGCTGGGGAAAATCCCTCCCCCTCAAAACAAATGTTCTTAGAACTCTAAGAAGAATTTTTTAAAAAAGGGTTGGCTAAGAAACAGAGAAGCTGAGCAGTCTCATAAGGTTGAGGAAATAAAAACTGGGGCTGTGGGCTCATCAAAGAGAAGGGGCCTAGGTCAATGCTTCAGGCTCGCAGTTGTGATCCCTGAAGGGCTGCCCCAGGGAGTAAGGGGGAATGGGAAATAGTGCTGTTGTCAGCAACACTGCAGCCCAATTCAGTTCAGATCAGTCCAAGTCTAGATTCAGGTGAATGGCCCTATCTGTTGTAACTGCCTTCCAGAAGCAAAAGTAGATCCACTCTGGAGGAAGATAACATCATTTGAAACTGCTATACTTTCTCATATAGTTTAATGATATTTATCTTTATGTATCTCCTCTACACTCACCTTTCAAATTCTCTTGGGAAGGTATGGAAAAGGTATGGAGGGGCAGAAACCTTGGCCTCTAGATCTGTTTCCTTATTTACAGGGTGAGACAGGTTTATCCAGCTTTGAAATTCTCCGTGTCTATGTGTGGAACTGGACTCTGCCTCACCCTGCTTGTATTGCCTCCTATTTTTTTTTTAAGGCTTATTCATTTTTAAGAGACAGAGAGAGACAAAGCATGAGTGAGGGAGGAGCAGAGAGAGAGGGAGACACAGAATCCCAAGCAGGCTCCAGGTTCTGAACTGTCAGCACAGAGCCTGACACAGGACTCAAACTCATGATCCGTGAGATCATGACCCAAGCCAAAGTCAGACGCTTAACTGACTGAGCCACCCAGGCGCCCCTGTATTGCCTCCTATTTTAATCATTTCTTTTTTTTTTTTTAATTTTTTTTTTCAACGTTTATTTATTTTTGGGACAGAGAGAGACAGAGCATGAACGGGGGAGGGGCAGAGAGAGAGGGAGACACAGAATCGGAAACAGGCTCCAGGCTCTGAGCCATCAGCCCAGAGCCTGACGCGGGGCTCGAACTCACGGACCGCGAGATCGTGACCTGGCTGAAGTCGGACGCTTAACCGACTGCGCCACCCAGGCGCCCCTATTTTAATCACTTCTTATTTGCCCCACTGTTTGGGGAGGATTCCTGCCTAGGGTTCTTGGGATGACTGAATGGGGGATACCCAACACAAATATACCCAGAGCCTCATATACTCACCACCCAGGGAAGACAGACAGGACACTGCATGCCTTGCAGGGCCACATGTAGGCTGTGCTTGAGAACAGAGCAGACCAGGAATCAGGGCTTTGGGAAGCAGGCTTTGTGGTGTCAAGATGGGGGAATGACCCCTGGCTCCCATGGAAAGAGGTGATTGGTCTGTTTGAAATGTTCCATGGGCTAGTAGGGAAATGGAACCCACTTCTCAGGGATAAGCAGGAACTGTGCCTGGTCCCCTTGATAATGAGGGTTGCTGGCAAGAGAATCTTACCTGTGGGAGCAGAGTTGGGGAGGGGAACTTGCAGATAAGCCATTTGATACTTTCATGATTTTACCAATTGATAGGGCAGCACATAATACTGAGCCTTCCTTTTAGGCCTTACACCACACCTCCCAAGGGAGAAGGCCGTATACTTACACCCAGCGCCCAGCTTCTCCTCCATTGTCTTGACTTTTCGCCTATCTTTACATCTCATACTCCTTTCTTACATGCTATGGCTCACACTGGACTTTGGGTCCTCATCATCTCCCATCTGTTGTGATAACATCATGTAACAGATTTCTCTGCCTCTGTTCTTTCCCGATTGAATCTATTCTTGTCACAACTGACATTATTAGTCTTCACAAGATACTACTTTAACCACTTTGGTTCCCGGTAGCTTCTCACAACCCATCGATAACTCCCTACGGGGAACTTGTATTTGGCTTCCCCAGGTTGTGTGAAAACACAGCAGTGGCTAGCACAATGGCAGGAGGACCGAGCTAACCGTGATCCACTGAACTTGGGGAGCCAATTCTCTGACTTCAGCTTGAAACACTAAATTCCTGCCTCCATGTTGCTACTTTCTAAACATGATCACATAATCAACCTTAAAAAGTAAAGGGCTACCTGGGTGGCTCAGTCAGTTAAGCATCCAACTTCAGCTTTCAGCTCATGTCATGATCTCACTGTGGGGATGGTGTGGAGCCTGGAGGCTGCATCGGATTCTGTGTCTCCCTCTCTCTCTGCCCCTCCCCTGCTTGTGCTCTCTCTCTCTCTCTCTCTCTCTCAAATAAATAAATAAACTTAACAAAAATTTTTTTAAAAAGTACAGTTAGTGCCAATTTTCTTAGTGACATCTTTTTCAGTAAAATAGGTAATCTTGGTTATAAGAATATGCTTTTTTACTTATCAGAGTCAAAAAGAGCTCTTTTTTTTTGGAGGGGGGAGTACTTTTTATTTTTAATTTTTTAAGTTTATTAAAATTTTTTAATGTTTATTTATTTTTGAGAGAGAGAGAGAGAGAGAGAGAGAGAGAGAGAATGAGTGGGGGAGGGGCAGAGAGAGAGGGGGACACAGAAACAGAAGCAGGCTCTAGGCTCTGAGCTGTCAGCACAGAGCCTGACATGGGACTTCAACCCATGGACTGTGAGATCATGACCTGAGCTGAAGTCTGGAGCTTAACTGACTGAGCCACCCAGGCACCCCTAAAGTTTATTTTGAGAGAGAGAGTGAGAGAGTGAGTGAGCAGGGGAGGGACAGAGAAAGAGGGAGAGAGAGAATCCTAAGCAAGCTCTGAGCTGTCAGCACAGAGCCCGATGTGGGGCTTGAATTCACCAACTGTGAGATCATGACCTGAGCCTAAACTAAGAGGCAGACACTTAACCAACTGAGCCACCCAGGCACTCTATTTTTCATTTCTAGAAAGTAAACTCTACTCCCAACATAGGCCTTGAACTCATGGCCCTGACTGAGTCAGCCAGGTGTCCCAAAAGGAACTATTTTCATTTTGAATGATTAAAAACAATGGCTATAACCTTTAAAAATTTTTTCTGAGTTGATTCGTTTCAAGAAAAGATTGGGGAAGATAGGCCCATTATAAAGACTTTCATTTTTTCTGCTTACTCCCTGGATGCACTGCCTATCACTGGGTCCACACAGGATCCCCATCACATAAATTCATCACTCATTCATCTGGCTTGCTTTTTAAAAAATAGAATGTATTTTTTTAGAGTAATTTTAGGTTCATAGAAAAACTGAGCAGAAAGTATAGAAAGTTCTTATATATGCCCTGCCCCCACACATGGGCAACCTCCCCTACTATGTTCATCCTGCACCATAGTGGCACATTTGTTTTAGCAGATGAAACCACATTGACACATCATCATCACTTAAAGTCCAAGTTTTCAGCAGGGTCTGTGCTTGGTGTAGTTTCTATGGATTGGACAAAAATGCATAATGATGTATATCTACCATTGTAGTATCATACAGAATAGTTTCACTGCCCTCAAAAAAATTCTCTGTGCTCTGCCTCTCCATTCTTCCCTCCCCACTAACCCTTGGAAACCACTGATCTTTTTACAGTCTGCATAGTTTGGCCTTTTCCAGAATGTCATAAGTTGGAATTGTACTGCATGTGGCCTTTTCAGTTTGGCTTCTCTCACTGTCTTTACATGCCCTCCATGCCTTTCAATGGCTTGATACCTCATTTCTTTTTAGCACTGAATAATATTTCATTGTCTGGATGAACCACAGTTTATCCATTCATCTACTGAAGGACGTCTTAGTTACTTCAAAGTTTTAGCAATTAAAAATAAAACTGGGGGTGCCTGGGTGGCTCAGTTGGTTAAGCATCTGATTCTTGATCTCAGCTCAGGTCTTGAGCTCAGTGTTGTGAGTTCAAGCCCTGCATTGGGCTCTTCACCGGGCATGGAGTCTACTTAAAAGACAAAACAAAACAAAACATCTGGCATCTGTGCCTCTGGCACACCTTTTGCCTTGTAAACAAACCTATGTGGGCTGTCTAGGCCAAACAGGACTGAGATGGGAATCTCCATTAACAGCAGCTTCATTAAGTGTGGCCGTATGGGGTGTGTTTGGGTAAGATACCAGCTAACTGCACCACACACAGGCTGTATTATAAATTCCAGGGACACCAGATTTCCCCAGTAGAAATCATTCAGGGGGCGCCTGGGTGGCTCAGTTGGCTAAGTGTCTGACTCTTGATTTCAGCTCAGGTCATGATCTCACAGTTCATGAGATTGAGCCCTGCATTGGGCTCCACGCTGGAACCTGCTTGGGATTCTCTTTTTCTTTCTCTTTCTGCCCCTCCCCCCCTTCTCCCTCACTTAAAAAAAAAAAGAGAGAGAGAAATTATTCAGTTAGCCCCTACAAGCATTTATAGAGTAGTATGTATAATCAATGTTAGGAGGATAATGGAGTGACTTAGAGGACTGCCTGCCCTCAGGATGGCTTGTGCACAGTGTAGAGAGCCCATGACAACTATAACATCCATATAACAATAAACCTTTATTGAGCAGGTACTAGGTGCCAAACTCTGTACTTGGCATTTCATTTAATCCACACGACAACCCAGCAAGGACATTTGATAGAACAGGGAATTGAGGCTTAGGCAGATTAAAGGAAAGCCTTCCCCAGCTGAACTGCAGAGACTGGAAGTACATTTGGGACAATCTGGACCTGCCCCTGTCCATTTGTCGATGTCCATAGGAAGCTAATCTTTGGACCCTAAGGTCCAATACTATATTTTCAATTACTTTCCTTCTAGGCCAAGGGCAGTTTCAAGAATACATTGGAAAAACTCCTTCCTGGGATTCCTGTGATTCACACAAATCACAAAAAGCACAACAGGCCTCTTGTCCTAGCAGAGAAACTTGATGCCTTCCTGACAAACTGTCTGGTGCCCCTGAATTTCAGTAAGATAAAGACATGTAGCCAAAAATGACTACACACCTTAGGAGGTGAAGGAAAGAGGGGAAGTCATTATGAGCCTTTTGGGCAGCAGACTGTAGCTTTTGGCCAATACCTGTCCCCAAAGCTTTCTGTGACAAGCCATTCAAAAGACACACTGATTTTTAAAGAGGGTGGGTAGGGAAAGTCAGAAAAAGAACAACCGCCATAATAAAATAACAAAACACTAAAGCAAATCAACAAGAAGAAATTAATAAAAATACAAAGAGAAATTAATAAACTGAAAACAATAAAACTAATATAAATAAATGCAAAAGCTGATTATTTAACAACAATAATACATTACTAATTAGTAATTCGTAATCTATACTACTACACACCATGGCTGGTCTAGCTACTGCCACTGTTGAATGTCCAACTACCCCAACAGGAACAACACTGAGTTCCTAGTAAAGCACCATCCCTCATGGGGACCAGCCAACCAATCAGTGGTGAGCTGGTTACATTAGACTCCTTCCATCCTTCAAGGGTCAGTGATTTCCCTTGACTAGAATGGTCACAGATTACAGATTTTGATTTATCTTTACAACATCACTATCCATCCACTATCCTTTCAATATTTCATCCACTAAGAGAATCCTGCAGAGTATCACAAAGGATCGAGGGACTCACATTATAGCCAGGGAGGCATGCTGTGAGCCTATCAGGGGATGCATTGATCCTCTTACCCACCACTCCACCCAAAAGTTGTCAACCTGATCAAATAATGGGGATGACTTAATGCCAGGTTGCCTTGTAAACACCATCTTCTAGGATGCAGGATGCACCTTAAGACAATGACCATTGTGAAGGATTGTGTCTTCAGTAGGTAGAATCCATGGGTCCAGGAGTCAAGGGGCAGGGGAAGGGGTGGGAAAGAAGGCTGTGCTCACCATCACTCCCAGTGATTCACTTGGGAATTTTATGTTTATAGCTCCTACAACTCTCTGTGTGCCTGTTTAGAGGTCCTGGCTCCCAGAGGGAGAAACCCTTGCACTAGGAGTCACAAAAAAATCTTATTCAATGTTAAGCTATGACTGTTGCTTGTTCACTTTGGGCTCCTTGAGTAGATAGACCAGCAGCAAGCAGAGGCGTTACTCTCTTGGCAGGGGTGATTAGCCTTGATCAGGGAGGACTACTTTCACACAAAGTGGCAGGGTAGATTATGTTTGACACCCAGTCATCCACTAGATATCTCTTGATAGTCCTCTGACCAATTACAATGGTAAATCAATAAGTGCAGCAAGTCTGGCTAAAGAAGGGCATGGCAACCACAGACTCAGAGAGCTTAGAGTTGAGAATCCTCATTCTCCCCAAGAGGATAGCCACCTAGACTAGGATAGGTACTAGCTGAGGCTGAGGAAAATTGAGAACGGGTAGCAGACAATGAGGACCAGTTGTCTCAAGATCAGCTTTAGCTGTGGGGGCTGTAATTTGTGTCACTAACCTTATTTTAAGTTTCCCTAGAGAAATGAAGAATCCTGGTGAACATGTTTCAAATGAGATATGTTTCTTATACTAAAAAGCAGATCTTAATGCACAAGGGGTGGACTGTAGTGCACTGGCTAGAATTCCCCCTTCAGGGCTGAGGCTGAGGCACACACTGTACCAGCTGCTCTAGGAGTGTTGTTTGCCAGAGGCTTGGCTTTCAGTTGAGTCTCTCCCCAAGAATTGCCCTTAGCTGAAGGCAGGGATCTCACCCCCAGTTACAGTTATGCCCCTTGCTGGTCAGCCAGGATCTGACTGACATGAGGGTCTGGAAGGCCATCTTGACTCAATTTGAGACACATCTCTGGAGGGCCACCCCAGCTTCAGAGCTGAGGCCTCTGTTGTGACCGCATCACAATGCAACTTCTCTGTCACCCTGTTTCCCCCATTCCCCTACAGTGTTTTTCTGGAGAGTACATTCCAACAATCCACCTGCACACAAATCTCCACCTCAAGTCTGTTTCCTAGGAAACCCAACTCATAATATTGGTGATTGGACATTTTAGAAGCTGATTCCACCTCCGCTTTGTGAATACCCGCAAAAGGGAAGCTGAGGGTGAGGGGTGCAGAAAGATAACAGGGAAATCTTGGAGATACCCCCTTGCATCCTTGGCTCCTGGTTGGCTCTGCAGAGCAACAGCAGCAGCAGGAGTGAAGCCAGGAGTTCTACAGGCTCAGACATTTCCCTTTTACTCTCAGTGGTTCTCCAGAGCCTGAAGCCAGAGGACCTGTCTCATTGCTCTTTTGTGCTGGTTATTCTGCCTTTCCTGACATCCTTGAGAGGCCTCCTGTTAAGCAATCAGCAAAAGAGCTGACTACTGCCAGAAATGAAAATAAAAGTGCTTCTTCTACTCTGTTCTTAAATGTCTCCTAGAAGAGAAACTAAGGGATATTTCCCAAACAGGATGTGGCTTAACATTTTTCTTTTAAAATACATTTTTAGCAGCCTACGGTAAAAGAAAGTTTTATCCAAAAAAGAAGCTTTATCAACCTCAAAACCATTTCATCACACTTCAATTCTCTTCAACTTTTAAAAATGTGTCCTTAAAGTCTATTAGTCATCAAAAAAAAAAAATTAGAGCAGACCAGAAACAAAGTTGGAGAGACAATGAATGATTCAGAAGATCGCCCTTGTGGTTTGGGGGCCCAGCACAAAGTGAGAATTTGGCTGTATACATTTTTGTCAGATTTTCCGCAGTCCCAAATGTAGAAGTCTCCATGTCTTTTTTAAAAATTTATTTGTATTATATTATTAGAAGTCTCCATGTCTTTTTTTTTTTTTTTTTTTTTTAGAAGTCTCCATGTCTTAAGGTCAGTGTCAGAGCAGGCACAAATGGCAAGTAGAAGGATGAAAAATTGGTAAATAAAGAGTTGCCTCTGCTTCCTCCCTGTGGTCATACAATCCTACAAAGGAGACTGGAGAGAATAGACCCATTTAACAGTTAGGTTCAAAGACTGCTGGCTGCTAGCATACTCTACCTTCTTCCCTGTTCCAGTGCCTTCTCTGATGCCCACCTTCCAGGCCCAAGGAAACAAGGAAAGGAGACTGCCACTTAGTTTGTATTATGATTCTCTCAGGCAGAAGGGAAGGTGCTATGAATGCCAACTGGTAAGTGGAAAGGGATGGCTGGAGGTATTTACTTCAGTCTGTCTCTGCTGCCTGTCATAGGGAAGGACTGATTTGTAGGACGGAAGCTATCCATACCACCTGAGAATGTTCAGGTCATGAAAGCGTCAGTTTACCACAAGATGCATTGATGCAGCATTTCATTGGCCACAGTCAATTTCCTAATAAGCTGACTCTCCTCTTCTCTCTCACAAAGACAGAGCTATCAGGTGAGCTTTTGCTCCAGCAGACTACTCTACATCTGGAATACATAGTTACAGGAACAAGCACAGGAAGAGTAGAGCCCTGGCCTGCCCCCTGCCTCTTACTCTCCCTCTGTGGGGTCCCCAGCCTTGAACTTCCTTCCTTTCCCTGCTATCATTCTCCAACTCTTGTCCCAAAAGCTGGGGTGAGGATGTTTCCAGAAGGCCCAGGAGCCTTCTTTTATCAGGCTAGCCCTAAGGAAGATCCACTTTGTACCTGTTAGCACAAAGAAAGCCAGGATGTGGTGATGCTGAGAAACCCCACATGCACAGCACTCTGGGTGGTGCAATAAGGCAGTGTGTTCACCAATGCCCATGCTGCTCTCACCAGCTCACGCCCGGGTCTGGGCAACACTGGCCCCACAGGGGACATTTTCTACACTCTAGAGAGCTTTTAATTTGTGTTAACTTAACAAAATTTTTAACCCTGAGGATGTCCACAGTCTAATATTATGCTCACCCTTGGGCTCAGGAAGGTTTCTGGTTCAAAAGGAAAACAAAGGGAACTGTGGTCCCTCAGGGGCATGGATTTTTTCTCACACATTTCTCTGTGCTTTTACCTCATGTTCTGTGTCCTTCCATCAGAAGCCTTTCCACCATCTGCAGGTCCTGCCATGTCTTTCAGTCCTGTGGCTTCAGTCAGCTGGCCTACGCAAGAGATGAAACAAGACCATGGCTGTGGTGGAACGAGTTGCCAAAGGTCACTTTGTAATTAGGCTGCTTCTAGAAAAATCTCTTCACCTTAACCAACTCCTGTTGGCTATTCCACACTTGATCTTAGCCAAAAGGCTGAGAAGTGATCCTGTGTGCTAATCCAGAATAGGAAGACTGCTGAGAAGGCACAGTTCTGAAGTCCTGCCATTGAGGTATGGCACATGCAGTGATAAAAGGCTGTACAGAGAGACAGCATAGAGGAAGAAGTACATTATCCTTTTTCTTTTTTCTTTTTTTTTCCCTTTAAAAGTGAGGTGGTCAAGAAGCCCTGTAGAGTAGACAGCTGAGTGAGATGTTAAAGTACAGCTTTCAAAGCTGTTGCACTATTCTCAGGTAGGAATATGGCAGTATGGACCCTGGAGGTCAAATTCTGCCTCTGCTGCTTGCTAGCTGTGGGGCCTTGGGTAAGTGATTTAACCTCTCTTGTCAGAGTTTCCTCATCTATAAAACTGGAGGAAATAAAAGTTCCTGACTCACAGTTTTATCGTAAAGATTGGGTGAGTTAACATAAGTGAAGCTCTTAGCATAGTCTCTGGCATGTATTAAGTGCTCAATAAACGTTGGCTAGTAGACAATTAAAAACATTTTTTATTAGTTTTCTTTATTTTTGAGAGGCAGAGAGAGAGAGTGTGTGGGGGAGGGGCAGAGAGAGAGGGAGACACAGAATCGGAAGCAGGCTCCAGGCTCTGAGCTGCCACCCAGGTGCCCTGACAGTTTTAGTGTATCTGCTTTTACCCTTCCTGTGACAAAAGTCTTTTCATCTGGCCAGACAGATATAGAAGTAGAGAAAAAACAAACCCCAAAAGATGGGGAGAGAAGAGGAGAAGAAAAGAGATGGGGCTGGAAGAGTGAAAGGAAGGGCAGAGCTGCAGGTACATCCGGGGGTTAGGATGGCAGAGACTCCCACAGGCTGCTGTGGCCCAGGTGAGAGCCTTCTCCCCTGGAGAAGGAGTGACTTGGATACTCCAAAGAAGATGCATTGCCCAAGCTTTCGCAAGAATCAAAAGGAGAGTATTTATATGATTTCTGAGAAAACTGAGAAGCTGTGAGACCACAAGTGTGGAAGATACACCCCCCCCCAGCTTCTCTGTCTACTGGGGATAATGCAGCATCATCAGTGGGGGAGATATGGTGGGGCACCCAGGGAAGTCAGTCCATGCACTTTGCATTGTTTTTATATGAGGTGGTGTAGGATATACAGAATCTTCTGTTGATTACATTTCTTGGTGTACATAGGATACAATGATCCAGTACTTCATATGTTCAGGAATGCTGGGGAAAAGGGCAGGAAGCACTGTCATTTGACTACATTCCATGCCACTGATTACCTGGTGGTAAGTGTATGTTTAAAAAATGACTTGTGTGGCTACCACCAAGGGATGAAGAAGAGTACCCAGGTAGATAAGCAGGAAGGGGAGAGGCCTATCAAGCAGGAGGAAGAATGTGTCTAAAAGTCCGAATATGAAGAACAGCTTGGAATGTCTCAGTGATAAAGGGTAAAGTGCAAGCACAGGGAGGTGAGGCTGAGAGCTGGGGCTAGGAGGGACATGGTGGGTCTTGCCTGGGTACTTGGACTTGATTTTTCTGAGCTGTGAGAAATCACCGAAGGATGTTGAGTAGGGGAATGTCAGCTTAGAACACAGTGGAGAATGGTTTCAAAGGGGCTGTGACAGACAGTGGGAACAATATTAGAGGCATCCTGCAATAGTGCAAGAAGGACTGATGAAGGTCCGAGCTGCTGCAGGACTCCAGGGGATGGGGCAATTTACCCTCTGGAACTTTGCCAGTGGAACTTGGAGAAATTACCAGTAAGAGAAGGGATGATACCCTGGTTTCTGGCTTGGGTGATTGAGGGGATGGCGGTGGCTCAGGAGACAGTTATGTGCAAGTGGAAAGAAAACATCCCGTATGATGCAGGGCGGTGAGGACGGGCTGGGCGGGGAGGGCAATGTGTATACATATGAGCAGAAAGAGTGGAATTAGTGGAAGATGCCTTTTCTAGGCTAAATGGGCAAGACGTTCAGTCTATTTGTGGTTTTTTATGATCCTTGCCACCTCTTCTCTTCTTTAGAGAGTGACTATTTAAAGACACTCCAAAAACAGAGCAACTAATATTTACTAAGTGCTTCCTTTGTGACTTCTTTGGGTGTTAGGCACTTTGCATATATTACTTCATTGATCCTCAAAACAGTCCTATAAAATGAATATTATCATGTCTAGTTAGTGACGAACACATTGAAATTCAAAGGGGTTAAGTAAGGCACTAAAAGCCTCACCGTTAATAAATGATAGAGCTGATACCACTCGAGAAGGATAAAGAAAATTTCAGGACAGAAAAAGTAAGAATTTTTCACCGTTCATATTTCTGGGTGGGGGAAGACAGGCTAAGAAATGTAGGTGAACAAATGAAGTTTGGCAATTTTATTAACACCTTATGTTTATATGTTCATGCTTTCAAAACATGTTCACATCCACTATCTCAGATTTCTCTCCAAATGTCTACCTGAGGCATCCAGGGCAGATGCTGGCATCTCTATCAATCCATGAAGCAAGTTAGCTAGTCTTTATGCCAACTGAGCTGCTGAGCATCGCCCCTGAGCAAGTCACTGTTCACAGGGTGTTTGCTGAAACTTCACCCATGGTCCTGCTCACAAGAGGTTTACCAACTTGTAAAGAGTTGCTATAGGGGGCTGTGGGGCACACAGGCTAAGTGCTAATTGGAGGCTTTCAACTATTCGTTTTCAAAGGAGATTCCCCAGATTCTAGTGCCTCTAGAGCAATGGTTCTCAACGAGTGGAATGATTTTGCCCCAGACATTTGGTAATGTCTGGAGACTTGCTATATTCTCCCTCCGTTGGGGGTGGTGCTGCTGATCTCTAGTGGGTCGACAGCAGGGAAGCTGCTCCACATCCCACAAGGCACAAGACAGCCCCCACAACAAAGAATTCTCAGCCCAGTGTGGCTGTAATGCCAAGGTTGAGAAGGCTGCTCCAAGTTAATACGATTACTTGATTTGAATTTCATTTTTTAAATTACACTTTATTTTAAAATAGCAATAAAACAATAGCTATGCTGAAAATTATATATGAAATTTTAATGCATTGTACTCACCAAAGGATTAAACTTGTGCTACCAAATTAAATGCTTTTGTGGAGACTTGGACTAAATCTTCCCGACACGGTGAGTGTGAAGGAGAACAATGTCTTAACATTACCTGCTATGAGGAACATCCTACAGTTTCCAGATAATTATTGTTTTTGAAAATGTACCCATTTGTGACTATGTATCTGTCAGGATTTTCTCAATAAAATACAGAAATAAATTTGGAAGCTGAGGCTGACACAAGACAAGCAGTCATCCACAACACTCAATTTCATATTTTTGTATTTATCAAACAGCCCAAGTGATTGGCTTTGAGAGTAAATGTTAATGGGGCACGTAGGTGGCTCAGTTGGTTGAGCGTCTGACCTCTGCTCAGGTCATGATCTTGCAGTTCATGAGTTTGAGCCCCACAGATCCTCTGTCCCACCCACCCCCTCTCAGAAATGAATAAACATTTAAAAAAATAAAATAAAAGTATGGGGCTCATGGGTGGCTCAGGTGGTTAAGTATCCAACTTTGGCTTTGGCTCAGGCCATGGTCTCACAGTTCGTGGGTTAGAGCCCCTCATCGGGACTGTCAGAGCCTGGAGCCTACTTCAGATTCTGTGTCTCCCTTTCTCTCTGCCCCACCCCTCCCTCTCTCTCTCAAAAAGAAACATTAAAAATAATTTTTTTTAAATAAAAAGAAAAATAAAATAAAAGTAAATATTAAGTTTGAACTTGTACAATTGAATTAATGAATGAATACTGATCTCATTTGGGGAAAAAAACAAAAGGCCTGTGTATTAGAAAGAAATTTGGAAAGCACTGATACGGGGCATAGGATTCGTGGCCTGGCCTTCAGAGAGCACTACTCAGACCAGCAGCGTCAGTGCCACTTAAGCGTTCAGTAAAATGCATGATCTCCGGCCCCGCACCAACCCCCCCTGAATCAGAATCGGCATTTTCAACAAGACTCGACACATATTAGCGTTTGAGAAGCACTGGTCTATAGGACTTCACAGAAAAGGAATCAAGTAGGGCTTACGGTATAAACAGACTGCGCACAAGGTGGGATTTCAACGGGGCATGACTCCAATATTAACTAGGCAGGGAAATGTGGGGAGGGTCTTCCAGGTGGGGGGAGGGGCAAGATGAGAGGCCCAGTAATAGACCACCCTGGCCGGACAGAGGATTCTGCGAACAGAACCCTTAGGACCAGTTTGACGAATCTGGGGGCAAAGGGGAACTTGGGGCTGAGGAATGCAGACGGCCAGCCAGCTCGCCGGCTCCAAGCTGCTTCCTCATGGGCTGCTTCCGGCCCCCTTACCTTGTTGACAGAGCAGCTTTGGTTGAATTCTGGGCCAGAATCACCAACCACTTCACCACCATGAATCAATTAAACCTTCAATAGCCCCAAGAAGTTGGGGCTCATTATCTCCATTTTCTGGATGGGGAGCCAACCACTTCCGAAGCTGTAATTACTGAAGGTCAGAGGGCACCTGAGGCAGGAAGTCTGGTCTGTAACAGCACATTCTTAGCCCTCCCAGGTTCTCCCTCTCCAGGGGCACTGAGGAGCTGCTCACAGCTGCTGGGACCCCTTCCAGAACTTAAGGGGCTTCAAGGAGCCCTGGCAAGGAGAAAAGGGACTATCAGTGTCTCCACTAAGGCCGGGCTCTGGGAAAAGAACAAGACTCATCTTGAGTCAGGAAGGGGGAGGCTCCTGAAAGGGTTTGCTGGAAAGACGCTTGGATAGGGGAGCAAGAAGAGGGTGCTGGAGAGGGGTGGAAGAGAGGCAGCCACAGGGGAGAGCCCTGCCTCAGGGGGAGGCCTCTAGTGGGGCGATTCCTGAGAGGAGCTCGAACTATGATAGCCCTCCAGGCCAGCAGCAAAGAAACTTCAGTTAAGAATCACTTATTTTTCTTAAGAATACAAATAGGCTTAACTGAAGCCTTGTGTGTCAGCTGAATTCTTTACAGGCCCACAAATAAACCCTGGGAAATGAAATGTGCAGCTTGGCCGTTGGCCTGGAGCTTTGATTCTGACTGGGTCGTCCCTACCAGCCCTGGTTTTGCTCGGAGTCTGTCACAGGGTCAGCTTTCTCCTGACCTCTTGAGAGACCTGGTGAATTTCTAAGCCAAGGTAATGGACTCGATACCAGTAGAAAGACAAGTGCCCAAGGATAAGAAGAGGTGTCAGGGCGAGCTAGCCCGTCCCTGAGGGCCCCCTCAGCTACCCTGTCCTGAAGATGGAGAGTCTGGGGCCCTACGCTCACTGCTCAGGGCATTTGTTGACATTCAGCTGGGGCCCCTTAACTCTGCCCTGAGGCTGATTCATCAACTCCTGGAGGCTGAGTGTGTTGAGGCCCTGCCTCCCCTTGATGCTGCCCTTTGATTCCTGGTTAATGACTCCCAGCTGTGCTGTCCAGAGTTTGTTCAGACTTTCTGAGAAGGAATGGCTCTGAAACCTGAGCTCTTCACTTGGTGGCTGTGGACAGGTTTGGGGACACAGCAAGTGCTGCTAATCTACAGTGGAGGCAGCACCATGGCCTGGGGTGTCTCCACACAGGGTGGGAGAAAGAGGCTGGGATTGCCAGGGGCGAAAGCAGGGAGGTCATCCCCACCTCTGGGCCTCTCAGACCTGCCAGACAGGCCTCAGGCACAAGGTCTTTCTCTATAACTCAAGGAATGATCTTTGAGACAGGTCTCAGCCTAAAGAGCCTAGGACTTCACCAGAGCAGAGAGACATGGATCTTGCCTTTCCCCCAAATTCCCGAAACTATTCCCTGATGGTTGCAAAAACCTGGGGAGGGAGTAATCTTAAACTGAGGGTACCTTACTGAAAGAAGCCTGTTTGGGACCTTCTGCAAAGTACACCTAGGGAGGGGAGAGTGTAAAGAAAAACGGAGGCTCCAAGTTCATTATGCATTCAGGTAAGGGGTGACCTAGGAGGGGTCACCTTCCTCAATCAGGGAGGCAATGTGGGCACTTGAGAGTCTCCAGGGGAGCACTTCAGGGTAAGGCAGGGGCTGAAGAGAGAAAGGAAGACAATGAAACTCAAAACTGAGGGGTCAGTGCAGCCCCAGCCTAGGTCCCAGTTCCTGGTGCATTGGAGAGAAAGGCAGGTCTGGGGGCTGGGCTAGATTTGAGCTGCTGGGGCAGGTCATGAGGAGACCAGACACTGTCACAGCTGACAGATTTACCTCTCCAGAGGCCAGGGCAGCAGAGAGGTCAGGTGATTTCAAAACCTGAAGGCCTGGGGAAGTATAGGATAGCCGTATACCCATAATGTATAATTATATATACATACACACCAACTAGCCACTAAAAATCACACTATTCTTTGAGAATACTTATGTGTATGGGGAAATTCTCTTGATACGCTTGCAAGTGAAAAGAAGCTAGTACTACAAATAGTGGACACAGATTCCACTTGCTTTGCTGAATACACACACACACGTACACACTGGAAATCCACTGACACATTCACACTGCTTATCTCTGTTATTGTAGTACTGTGAGGAGTGTTTATCTTCTTTATATTTTTCTACACTTTCCAAATTTTCTATAAGCAGCCTGCGTTGCTTTTGTGAACAGAGGGGACAAAAACCATTTCCTTCGATGATAGCAGATGTATGTAGAGTGTTAAAGAGTCAGTGGAGCTGTGAGCCAGTGTGATGGGAGCTTGGTGAACACTGTTAGTTGCCTAAAAGCACCCATTTCCCCTTCTTCCTTCCTAACTTTGGCCAAATCAGAGGGTAACCTGGGGGCTTCTGGGCAGTTCCTTACTCCTGTGAGAGAATCACAGGAAGAGATGGTCCTTCTAACCCCCTCCTTCCTCTGGACTTTGGTCTGTCTGGGCACAATGCCCACAACTGCTGTGGCTATCAGCGAGGGAGCCAAAGAATCCTCCAGCCCTGAAGGTGGTCTTGCTCTGGCCTTCCTGTCATGTGGAATGCCATATTTCTATATGGCTTACTTTGATTTAGGGCTATGTTATTAGTGGCTGGAAGCCTACCAAAGGATAGAGAGTTTGACTGGTTGTATATTACCTTAAGCAAGGTTGTTCTAATGGTTTAAAGATCCCAGCACCTTTTTAAAAAACTTTCAAAACTTGGAAACTCTTGTAAAAAAAAATTCACGATGTATTCAGTGTGTTTACACGTGGTTGGCAAATGGTAGGGAAGCAAAATGTGTAGAGATTTATAGTCAACCTCCATGTTAAATAGGGAGAGGGCCTGAAATAATAATGGTAAGGTAAAACAAAAGTCTGTGTAACACAATTGGATATTCAATTCAGCAAACAACTATGAAACCTACATGCTAGGCACTTAGCACTGAGGTATCAAATCAGAATCAGACACTGGTCATTTTCCTTGAGGTGCTCTTAGATTGTTAAAAAAAAACAACATTTTTTCTAGGTTGCATTTCATCCAAATCATGGAAAAATAAATGCAAAACTATTCATCTAGCAATAATTGCACCGTTCACCTTCTGTACTGCTCTTGATTATATACTTTGTAAGAAATGTACTGTTATAATCAACATGAATGCAATTCAGAGGCAGAAAAATAGGAAGGAATTTGATTCAGAAAGATCACATAAAGTATGAGAACAAAACTGATCTTTACCCCCAAATGCTAAAACCTATGTACTGCTTATAAAGTATTACTTGGAACTGTTATAGATCTTTCCCAGGGTCCAGTTGGAAGAGAACTACTTGGGGCTTGGGGGAGTGCATGCTGGGTCTGCCCACCAAACTTTACAGTAACACAGGTAGAGACGGAGCCATTTCTCCAGCAGCCGACACCCCTGCCCCTTAATTCCAGGACCCAGAAGTAGAAATCCCTCAGTGAGTGTAGAGGATTCCTCAATCAAAAATCACTCCCATCTCTGTGCTGACAGTGCAGTCTGCTTGAGATTCTCTCTCTCTCCCTCTCTCTCTGCCCCTCATCTGCTCACACTATCTCTGTCTCTCTCAAAATAAATAAATGCCCTTAAAAAAAATCACTGCTACAAATCTAATTATACACCAGAGAACCTTTCCTTTGGGTCAAGTAGAATAGCTCCATGAATCCTTTTCAAAATTCTAGTTCTCTTAGGAGCGGTGTTCAAATTAATTCACAAGAGTGGCTGATTCAATTTTTCAACAAAGCTCTGGGAGAATGGGACACAGAGGATGAAGAGAGAGATTAAGGGACTGTTGTTTGGGAAGTCTGGCACAGGAAGGAGATTCAGATTGGAAATCCCTGGCAGGTGGAAGGCTGAGTGAGGGGCCTCGAGACAAACCACCTACTTTTTCCTCTCTCCTGGGTCCTATTTCTCATCTCAGCTTAGCCTTCCTTTTTTGAGGAATGCTTAAATAGAAGCCAACCTCAGCCAAAAAACTTTCTCAAGTTTTGCTCCATGGAACAAGATACCCTTATCTTATTCTACAAGATACCCTTAGAAAACTCTGGGTACTGAAAGCTCTTGGAGAGTTACAAATAGGTGAGCACATTGATGCCTCTGCCTCTGATTCCTGCAGTTGGGAATCCTAATCTGTGATTGTGCAATCCAGCATTTTCCAAACTTTTTTTTTGATCAAAGAGCTCTTCAGTGCATGTGAATTATCATGTCTCAGCAACATATTCTGAGAAATGCTTATCTGATGCTCAATTACAGTGTTTTTTTTTTTAACCTGGGTTTTTAGATCACATAGTCCTATACTCCCTTCTTTTTCCATTTCCCTAGCTAAGTGTCACCCATAGCATGTGAATAGGAAAGAGAAGAGGCCAAAGGCACACTGGACCCTCAGCTCTTCTTGTCGGCTTTCTTAGCAAATGATTTCATTGGAAATAAATTTAAGCAATTCCTTGCTTTGTAGTTAGCATGTTAGCCACAGATTGTAATTATCTAAACTCAGTTCTTCATTAATCTGGAAGAATTGGAAGTTGGCTTTTACTGACTTGTTCTCAGCAACACTTGGCTCCTTTAAAAGCAGTAGCCTCCCTTAGGAAGCATCTTTTCATTATTCTGTAATCTTTGGAAAAAGCCCAAACACCTCTCCTCCCCAAGGGGAGCGGGTTCAGGAAAACCACTATTATTCCTGGCCAGAAAACGTTTCAAATAGAATCATCACAGATATAACTGGATATTCAGGATGTTGCCTGGAAGACACCAAACCACTGGATATTTGGGACCACAAGAGACAGACCCAAGAGCTCATTCTAAATCCTTCCTCAAAGTGATCTCTCTGAACTAACTACTGAGAATTTGTTAAAAATGCAGAATGTGCCCCTCCCCCAGGCCAGAGAAGCAGATTCTGTATTTGAGCTAATCCCCAAGTGATTTCTATCACTTGTACATGAGTCTAAAAAATATCAGGATTTATCCCATCATTTCTCATTCATTCAATGAGTAATTATTGAGCACCACACGATACAACCGGCTCTCTTCTAGGTATTGAGGAGATGGTGGTTAGAAAAAAAAAGCAGGAAAGTTCCCAGTCCTCATGCAGTTTACACTCTAAGGGAGAAATAGACATAGACAAGTTTAAAACGAAAGATTGCAGGAAGTGGTAAATGGTCAAAGAAATAAGCAATTATGGATTAGAAACTGACTGGGAAGTTGGGGTAAGATGCAGTGGTCAGGGAGGGTCTGTCTGAACAGAGACCTGCACTGTGACACAGAGAGTGGTCCTAGTGATGGTCTGGGGCAGAAACATTCCAGGCAGATGGCACAGCCAGAGCAAAGGCCACGAGGAGAGTAGGAGCTTGGGAACAGCAAGAAAAAAGGCCAGGGTGTCTAAAGCTTGGTAAATTAGGAAACTCAGAGGTCAGGAGGTAGGGAAGGGCCAGATTATGTGCACCAGTGGTTCTCAAACTTAGTGTGCATCTGAATCATGCCAAGGAGGGCTTGTTAGACACAGATTGCTGAGTCCCATCCCCAGAGTTTCTGACTCAGCAGCTCTGGGACACAGCCCAAGAATTCACATCTCTAACAAGTTTCGGGTGATCCTCATGCTGCTGGTCCAGGGACCACACTTTGAGAACCACTGATATAGAGCCTTGTGGGGTCTTGTAAGGAGCTCAGTTATATTCTAAGTATGATGGAATGCCATTGGAGGATCCTAAGTAGGGGAGTGACAAAATCTGATTTTCATTTTCCTCTGTCACTGCCGGAAGAGGAGCAGACCTTTCCTGTCATCCATTATCATCTGAACTCGCATCGCTTTCCTGCCTTGCTCATCTCCTGATTTGGGTTTTGTTTTGACTTGATTTTTTTTTTTAATTTTTTTTTTCAACGTTTATTTATTTTTGGGACAGAGAGAGACAGAGCATGAACGGGGGAGGGGCAGAGAGAGAGGGAGACACAGAATCAGAAACAGGCTCCAGGCTCTGAGCCATCAGCCCAGAGCCCGACGCGGGGCTCGAACTCACGGACCGCGAGATCGTGACCTGGCTGAAGTCGGACGCTTAACCGACTGCGCCACCCAGGCGCTCCTGTTTTGACTTGATTTTTAAGCTTTTATTTAAATTCCAGTTAGTTAATATATGGTGTAATATTAATTTCAGATCTACAGTATAATCACCACCTGATTTGACCCAATTTCCTACCCTTCCCCTCCATGTCTTCCCAAACATTTCCACTGTGTCTTCTGGACTCTCCCCACCCCTCATTCTTGGATCTACAATTCTTACACATCCTCAGCCTATGACTGCCTTCCCTGCCACTTCTTGGCTTGGTTAGAGCCAGGCTCATCCCAAGGACACTGTACTTCTGCAGTTCTTTCTGGGAGAGCCTGTTTGATCTCTTGGAGCACACAACCTTAAAGGCCAGGAGATGGTAAATGCAGGTGTCTGCTTGTTCTCCGTTGTTGTTCCCAGACCATAACTCTTATTCCCTCTTACACAGCCCCTGCCTGGTAGAAGGTCCTCCTGCCTGATTCTATCACTGGATCATGTCCCCATTCACCGAGGGCTACAGGCCCTGCCTCTCAGTCTTCCTGTCTACACAGCCCTCTTTTGTCAACCTCAGTGAGGTTAACTACACCCATGTCCATTCCAGCACCCTGGGTTCTCTGTTTCCTTGATCTTTTTCATCTCTAATGGCCTTTTCTTCCTTCATTCCACCTCAAGGTCATAATCTGAACCTTGTCACCACCAGAACTTCATGCCTCTGCAAGCCCCTATGCCCACCATCTTCCCCAGCTTCCTCTCCTTCAATGCACTTGTTCAAGCACTCACTGAAATAATTCTTCAACTCTGTTGAGATCTCCTTTCCATTGACTCCAACACTTTTTTCTCTCCATCAGTCACCTCTTGTGTTCAATCTTCTTCTCCAACATAAAGTCCATCACTGTGAACCGTCCCATCAAAACCTCTCATCTGTCCGATCCCCTTGTCTTCTAGGATAGAACCCTACAAAACACCAAATGGATCCAATCATCTATTTCTCTATACTTACACTCAAGTAATTTAAAATTGCTATGGAAAACCATGTCTGCCCTGTAAGCAGACTGTTTTCACTTTATGTTCATGATCACAGACCTCAAAGGAGTGTACATAACTGCTAGGTAACATTACTGTGTTTTCTGGCAAACCAGCATTCATATTTTAATGCCTTTTTTTATCTTTAAAAGATTTTTTTAATGTTTATTTACTTTTGAGAGAGAGGGAGAAAGAGAAAGAGAGAGACAGGGTGTGAGCGTGGGAGGGGCAGAGAGAGAGGGAGACACAGAATCTGAAGCAGGCTCTAGACTCTGAGCAGTCAGCACAGAGCCCGATGTGGGGCTCGAACTCACAAACGGTGAGATCATGACCTGAGCTGAAGTCAGATGCTTAACCGACTGAGCCATCCAGGCACCCCTATACCTTTTTTATCTTTAAAACTCCCATGTCCCTTCCTCCTTCTTACTCAACTGATGAATACTGCTCATATTTCATTGAGAAAAGAGAAGCTGTCACATGAGAACTCCCTCATTTCCCCATTTTCCCTGAAATCTACCCAAGTGCACTTGTTGGCCTCTTCTTCCCTCTAGTCAGATATGTCTGTTCCCATTAAAGGGCCATCAGTCCCCTGGTGCTCAGGGTGGCCTCCCCTCATTCATGCAGTCACCCTCCATAGTGCCTCCGTCTCTACTGAATCATCCCCACTGGTGGATGCACATGCTTTAGTATCTCCCATCTGTTTCTTCTGTGATTTATACCTGTACTTCTAAATAATGCAGCTATTTTTAGCTTCTTCAATTTTAGACACTTTCAATTGTCTTCCTGAACCCCCTTGTACATATTTCGCCTCCTTCCATCCTCCCAGTGTAGCTATATCACCAATTTTAGTTAAGTCAATGTTCAATATTTGCACTGTTGTCACTTAAGCACTCACAGCTGAACCATTATAATATGTTATTCTTTTATGGGTCGACTTTGTTTTTCTTGGGGTTACTAATTACCTCATTTTTTCATTGCTTAGTTTGTAAAGTATCTATTACTCCTTTCTTTCTGTAACCAAACTTTCTAATCGAATTATAAAATCCCTCTCATGAGTCACAGGCAGCTAATCAAGATGGCTTCTTCACTCTTGAGTCTGGCACCTGGGTTGTTAAGGCTAAAGTACACAAAGCTGGGAATGTCGACCTGTGTACTTGCATGTAGTCTCTCCAGCATGATGGTCATAGAATAGCTGGACTTCTCACATCATAGCTCAGGACTTTAAGAGTGAGTGTTCTGGCAAACTGGGTGGAAGCTGTATGGCCTTTTAGGACATTGGTTGGGAAATCACATAGTATTGCCACATTGTATCAATTGATATAGTCATAGGTTCACTCAGAGTCAAAGTGAAGGGACATAACTCACCTTTCAATGGGAGGAATGGCAAGGAATAAATGTGGCTATGGTTTAAAACTGCCACAGAGACACATTTATACTTGCATATGAGTCAAATGTCTTTGGAGGGAATAGCAAGAAATTGGTAAGAGGAGAAACTGGGTGACTAGGGAAAGAAGTAGGAAAGAAATTAACTTTGTCCTATAAACCATTTTGTATCTTTTGAATTTTGTGTCATGTGCCTGAACTATCTTTTTAAAAAATTAAATATTATTCACCATATTACAGCTTTGCCTAGAATTGCACCTGTTTCTAAAGGTCTGACAATTTCTAGGATACTCTAGACCAGTGCTCTTCAACAGAACTTGCTGTGATGATGGAAATATTCTATGTCTGTACTGTCCAATATAATAGCCACTAGCCACATGTGGTTATTAAAATTAAAATTAAACTAGACAAAAAGTTAATTCCTTACTCACACTAGCCACATTTGGAGTCCTCACCACATGAGTCTAGTGGCTACATATTGAATAGTATAGCTCAAGAAAGTGGGAGGGGCTTACACAAGTGGGATGAGGGTAGGGGAGCCTGAGAGGCCTTGGATCAGTGGTCTCCAAACCCTTTTACACGCGTGCTTCCTAAAGTAACTTTAAGGAAATACATTACCCCCGCAAAAATTAAAGTTGCCATCTAAATACCTTTAATTTGAAAATTTTATTTTTGGGGCACCTGCGTGGCTCAGTTGGTTAAGCGTTGTGGGACTCTTGATTTTGGCTCAGGTCATGATCTCCCAGTCCGTGGGACTGAGCTCCACATCCAGCTGTGTGCTAACATTGCCAGAGCCTGCTTGGGACTCTTTCTCTCCTTCTCTCTCTGCCCCTCCCCTGCTCACATGCTCTCTCTCTCTCTCAAAATAAATAAATACACATTTTTTTAAAGTTTATTTTTGTTAGGAGTTACAAAAGATTCAACATTCCATAAGATGAGAACTATAATTAGAATAAATATTTCATGAGATGGTTTGATAAGATAGGTTTAATTACTGAATCATGCAGATTGAATCTGAGAGAAATTGTGTAAAAAATTTAGCACCACTAACCTATCCTGCTTTAGTTGTTCTAAATTTAGAGTATTTCAATGTGGGCCATGCTTCAGCCTTAACGGAAATACATGCAAGACAGGGAAAGACAGGAAGCCCTAAGAGGCAAAGATGCCTTGATGAATCATTAAAGAGCCTCTCCAGAAAGCAATATATCAATTCCTCCCCACTTTTTGGGGGGGCTTGATGTTTTCATACCCTAGAGTAAAGCTCCGTGGTGAGATTATCATGAGTGAGGGGGACATGGGAACTTTTGTGAGACAGTTTCAGAAATCTGTACTTGGAAGTAAAGATTCTGAAAGTAAAACTCTTTAGATCATTCATGGACATTTATCCCCTTTAGAGTAGACCCTCAGGTGTACTTGAACCCTGGTTTGAAGATGGCTGCCATAGGAAGATGGAAGCTGGGCTTGACACGCGGGTGCCTGCTGGAGTAAAGACGAGGACAGGTCCCAGGTGCCCCTGAAGCTGAGATGGGATGGCACTGTCAGCGTCACTGCTGCAGCCCTGGCCTGCTGTCCAAGGCTTGTTTGTTACAAAGGTGGAACGATTGCCTCAGGTTCTTCCATAGGAGCTTGCTTTCCTTGTGTGGAATTGTTAAGCCGTTTCCAAGAGGAAAGGGCCATGCACAGGGCTTCCCAGACTTGGGAACAATGGGCAAGGGCAGAGTGAGTTTCTTCTTACCAGTTGATTCTGTTCATACCTCCTTCCTCACCACTGCTTCCCCCTTCCCTCTCCATCTAATTGCTTCAGATGGAATATAGATTACAGATGAAATTGGACAATCATAGTTCACTAGAATAGGGGCAAAAGGGCTGAGAGGGGCTGACCCGGTGCAACAAAGTGGACAGTAGTCTAACTGAGGTCTGATTAGAGTGGCCTCTCCACAGAGCTGTTTATCTGAAAGCAGGAGATTGCTCATAAGATAAAAACCTCACATAGTCAAAATTGCCCTAAAAAGTCTCTGAAGTCAACCTCTGAATACAGCTCACAGGGTGGTGTTTATGTGCCATACTGGGGACCAATACATCATCTCTCAAAATGTCCAGTATGGAAACCATTTTTTCCTTCTGGCCAAAGAAGGATAGATCAATGTTTCTTTGGTCAGATACTAGATGTGTAGTTGCCTTGCACCTAAGAATTATATTGTGTGAAACATATATTTCTTTGAACCCAGGAATCACACTAAGCATGTAGGGTGCTGACACCGTGAGAGGCTGGAGGGAGCTGAGACCCTGGGGACAGAGCAGAGCTCTGTTCTCAGGCCTTCCTCACACCAGGGCAGATGAACATTGTGTGAACTTAAGGGCAGAAGCCCTGAGCACTTATACAGCCATTTGAAAACCTTCCCCTGCCTTTCATTCTTGGCCCAGCAATCTGTAGTTGAATTTTGTGAGTCTGCATTTGTATATGGCATGTCTCTCCTGTATTCCCTCACTTCTTTACTATTTTTGGTTGTTTCAGGAAGGTAGCAGGTACCTATCGATTGCTGCTCCATGCCAAGCCCTGGGCTAAGCAGCCTGTCCCCATCTTTCAGACAGAGGTTAGCATATAAGTCCTTCAAGGGCACCCCACTCTCCACTTAAAGTAGACCCTCCTCTATCTACTTACAGAGCCATAAACGATATGGATGACTAGGAAGATAGACATGTTTGGCTTACTTCCTCACACATGAGGGCCCCGAGACTGCGGCAGTGGCAGAAGTATCGGTGATTAAACACCTAATGATCAGATGAGAGGAATGGAGTCCTCCTTGGGGGGTGGCAGAGGGTCCCAGACACACAGCAGCTGAACAATTTGAGTTGAAAATGAAGACAGAAAAGTCTGGGAAAGTGAAGGTATTTCGTTTGCCAAGAGGGATGCCATCTTGATGATCTTCAGTGGAAGAAGTTTAAGTCAGCAATGTATTGCCTCTAATTTTCTGCTTTGGGGTGACGTGTAAAACATCAATTACTAACTACTACTGCATGTTAACCAATTTACCTGTAAGTGTCATTATAAAGAAAAGCAATTGCCTACGGTGAACATATTTGGTTTAATAGCTTGTAAGACCTGTCTCCATTTATTCCATCATGTTAATGTTGGTTGTGGATGCTCATCTCTTCTTGGAAATGGATTCCATATTAACACTGTCACAAGAAAATGCACACGCTGTTTTCTTTTGCCATAGCACAGCCCCATCATTAAGCTTACGATGTCCATTTCCCAAAGACCACGTGGGAAGGTGTGCGGAGGCAGGCTCAGCAAGGCTCCCCCTTGGCCAACTACCTAAATAGCCCATCTCACCCTGCAGACTCCAGGGAAGACACAAGTACAAACCAACCAGAGAGCAAGTGACATGAGCTCCCCAGGGAATCGTACTTCTGGTCCAACACTACCAATAGACTGCTTCCTGCCATTTTTAATAACCTGACTGATGCTTTATTACCTCTGTCACTGTATTTTATTTGAAGTGCTCATTACCAAACTATCAGGATGCTATTTATCCAAGTAGAAAAAAAGGCTGGTGTTTCCCTTTGTAACTTGGAACCCAGCCCTTCTGCATCTCTTTCAGCATCAGGGCTCATCTGTTCCTGAGTCAGAAGCCCAAGTACCATCCACACTAGAGTGTCTGCCCTGGAATTATTAGTTGGCTTGTACACTCTCTGATTGCACACGGTCAGGGCCTGTCTTTTAAACATGTCTTCATGCCTAAACTCGCGATTCTGCTCACACTTCACCCCTGTGAGTACACTTCCACTCTTCTTCTGCTAAGGTCTAGTTGCAAGCAAGGGCATTCTTAGTTCTGACACCCACCAGGCATTCTCTCCCTTTGCTAATGCTGACACCTTTTCTCTCTGAGCTCCGACAGCCCTTCCACGCTGCCCAATTCCACGGCACCTATTTCTGCCCTGGAGTTGCTAATGCATTTGTATGGACAAGTCTTAGCTTCCTAACCAGGTAGGCCTTCATTTTCTTCAGAGCACAGACTTTGGCTTATTTATCTTGGTTCCCCTCTCCCCCCTTACCGGCATGTCTGGCACCAGACCCTGCACAAGTAGGGGCTCCATCCATGGATGGAGCTCTGTTGCCTGTGCAGCACCCAGGGCCAGAGCTTGAGAGAAACAGTTTGGCCTCTCAGCATGCAACCTGTGGGTCCACAGCTCCTCCTGCCCTCAGCCTCCCTGTTCTATTCTGGAGTCAAATAGATACTTTGGTGGGCAAGATGGCCCTTGGGGACTCCATGCTGGAGTGCTGAGTGGCAACCACCTGGGTGGGCTCTATCTATCAGGTGGGATCACTCTGACAGTCAACGCTTGGGAAACCCTCAGGCAATAGAGAACTTGAGACCACAAGATAGAAAACCAAGGTAGACCCTGCCTTTGCTGTATCTCTTACTTGAATTCCTCAGACAAATAAAAAATAACCTTTTTATTCCCTGCCATTTGACCACGGTAGTCACTGCTCCTAGCCCTGCCACCTTCCTGTCCCCTGCAAAGGAGCTTTAGCCCCTCCATGTGGGCAGGGTGGAAAGGTCCTGGTTCAGGTCTTTATTCAACAAAGGTTTATGGAGAGCCTACTTTGTGTCAGTGAACAAAACAGATCCTGCCCTCAGGTACTCACAGAAAACACCTGTAAGAAGGTAGAGGAAACATTTGGACAGTGGGAGTCAACAAACCACCTCAGATTTCATGTGTCACAGAATTCAAACATATAAAGAGCTCTTTCACTTATGGAAACATCACCCTTATCAGCAACAAGGAGATTTCCAAATAGGAACTGGGAACCTGGTAAAGCTCAGGGTTGGTGGTAGAAAAAACATTCAGAAGTTCCTGGGGTCTTCCTGATGGTCTTTGTGTTCATTTCCTAGGGCTCCCAAAACAAAGTGCTACAAACTGGTTAGCTTAGAACAACAGAAATGTATCATCTCACCGTTCTGGAAGCCAGAAGCCCCAAATAAAGATGTTGGCAAGATGATGCTCTCTCTGAACACGTAGGGGAATACTTCCTTGCCTCTTCTTCGCTTCTGGAGGGTGCTGGCAATCTGTGGTGTTACTTAGCCTGTAGTTTGCTACATAACCCCAGTCCCTGCCTTTGTTGTCACACGGTGTTCTCCCCGCATTTCTGTGTCTTTACATGGTTGTCTTCTTATAGGGGCACCAGTCATGTTGTATAGGCTCCTTATAAGTAGAGCCCATCCTACTTTGATAGAACCTTATCTTAACACATTATAATGGCAATATATTCCAAATAACATTTTGAGGTACTAGGAATCAGGACTTCAACATATCTTTTTTAGGGGGACACAATCCAACCATAACAGCATCGGATTGGAAGAAACAGGGCCAAAGATAGATGTCCCTTCACAGCTGGCAATCTAACAGGAGAGAGAGTCAGAGATGACCACAAAACTCCCTTGAAAGTGGAAATATTTTCAGAAAGCAAACACTCACGAACACAAGGGCACGGGTTAGGAAGAAAATAAGTCTTGTGGAGCAGCATGAAGGGGAGAGGAAGTAGAGCAAGAATAAGGAGAGAGGAAATACTACTTGGCAATGAGAAAGAATGAAATCTGGCCTTTTGTAGCAATGTGGATAGAAGTGGAGAGTGTTATGCTAAGTGAAATAAGTCATACAGAGAAAGACAGATACCATATGTTTTCACTCATATGTGGATCCTGAGAAACTTAACAGAAAACCATGGGGGAGGGGAAGAAAAAAAAAAGTTAGAGAGGGAGAGAGCCAAACCATAAGAGACTCTTAAAAACTGAGAATAAACTGAGGGTTGATGGGGGGTGGGAGGGAGGGGAAAGTGGGTGATGGGCATTGAGGAGGGCACCTTTTGGGATGAGCACTGGGTGTTGTATGGAAACCAATTTGACAAGAAATTCCATATTAAAAAATAAAAAAATAAAATAATAAAATAAAAATAAAAGAATAAGGAGAGAGGAGGTCAAGGGAAGGAGGAGGCACCTGAGCCCAGAAAGACACACAGGCAGTGAGAGGCATAAGAAGGGAGGGCAGGAAGAACACTCTGAAGGACAGGAAACCACAGATGTAATGTAAGAAATCTCGTCCTTGCAAGTAATTATCTTGGAGTTCATTAAGCAACTTCCTGCATGAAGCTAGAAGGGCAGTGAATATTCTGCCCAGTGAGTTGATAATCCTGCTTCATCTTGGTTTAAAAGGTGGAAGAGCACATGAGAGAAACCCAGGGTCATAGCATTTTGAGCCAGTTCCCCTGAGCTGTGGCCCCAACCCCGGGCTGATAGACACCTCAGCTAGGGGACTGGCAGAAATGCCTGGAGGAGCAGAGCCCAGGGCCTGGCTGGATGCCGCCAGCCCCAACCTGCAGCAGGAAGCGGCACCCCCAGGTTCTCCCAGCAATCTCCACACGGGAAGAACACCACCCCTAGCAGCCAGCTAGACTCCCCAATGTCTCCCTGTCCATCTCTCCTCCAAGGGCACTTGGCTATAGTTCTGACTGGGAATGAATGAATGGGGTGGGAGGAGCAGATTCCTCCATGTGGGGTTATAAGGAACCATTTATCACCTCCTTCCAGACAGAGGCTGTACAAAGCACAGATCTTTGTGGAGCACTGATCTTCTTCAGGGTCACCACTCAGATTTAGGAAGGAGGTGGCAGTTCCCCCACAGCCTCCAGTCACCCAGCATCCTGGGCTAACAAACTAGACTTCCAGGTCCTCATGGTGGGTCTGAACCTCTTGTGTCCTCCCCCTACCCCCAGAAGTGTCCCTCAAAATAGCCCTATCCTGTGTTCCATTTGTTCCTAATAGTTGGCAAATATTTAATTTGATAAGGCAATCAGAACAATGTAAAAGCCCCAACATATTATTAATGGGTGATCGTTAGCAACTGACTCTCTTAGAGATTTTGCTTGTCCAGAGCAAGAAGTGACTCTAGGCACTTAGGTAGGAGTCATTTACTGAAAGGTCAGGCAGAGCATAGCAGAAGGAAAAAATCAGCTGCTATGGGAAGCACAGCTGAGCAGAAGTGACTTTTGGGAATGTCTCCTTGGTTATCACCCTGGTGGTTCTGGCTGCTTGGCACTGTTCCCTTGGATTTGACCTGGCTGTACTACCTGTGGATCATCTCCAACTGGCCTGGGCCTTTGGTCCTGGGCTGTAGCATTTGGCTGGAGCACAAAGTCCTGTGTCTCTCCAGTTTTCTGGAGGTGGGGAAAGACCATCCATAAATTCAGTTTCTGTAGTAGAAAGTATAGCCCTTTCTCCTATTTTAGGATTCTTCCAAAATAGGAAGAATGTTCCATGAGGGCAACTCAAAAGAACTGTCCACAAAAATAATATGGTGAGTGTTTGGAAGGGCCTCCTAAGACAACTCCCTAATCCCAAAGAGGGCCCCTCTGGAGATTTCAGGCACTATGGCGGTGAATGAGGAGACTTGCCTGATGTCGTAGATAGAAGCCCTAGAAGTCAGTCAAAGCTCAAGTCTTCTGATTATAGATCCATGTGCTTGCACCAGCCTCACTGAGTGCCTTGTACATAGCTGATGCTGAAGCAGTATTTGTTAAATTAATGAATGAATTGTGGAGTCTCCCAGTATGTAACCACCTGCCTCAAATACATCATGAAATGAAGCAGGTTAGAATCATCAATACATAAAATAAAATAAAATCTGAGGGCCCTGGGGTAAGAAGTTATTTCAACTCTTCCACATCTCACTCTCCTTATCTGGTAAGTTAAGAAGTTGGGTAAGTAAGTAAGTTAAGGGCTGATCTCTAAGAATTTACTTTTGAACAAACTATGAACAGAACTTTTGTCACCTGTAAGACAATTTAAAATGTTTAGAAATTTAAACACTGACTAGATAATTTGATAATATTAAGGAATGACTGTTAATTAATTATTTTTAAATTAATGTCATGGTTTGATTTTGAAGAGTGCCCTTTAATATGGATGGACCAAGAGGACATCATGCTAAGTGAAATAAGCCAGACAGAGAAAGACAACTATGACATGATATCACGTATATGTGGATTTTAAAAAACAAAACAAATTAACAAATAGCAACAACAATAAAAAGCAGAGAGGCAGACTCAAATATGGAAAACAAAGTGGTGGTTGCCTAAGGGAAGGCATTGGGGGAATGGATGAAATGGGTGAAGGGAATTAAGAGGTACAAACCTCCTGTTATAAAATAAAGAAGTCATGGTGTAAAAAGTACAGCATAGGGAATACAGTCAATAATATTGTAATATACTTATTGTGGTGAGCATTTTGTAATATATGCAATTGTTGAATCACTAGATTATACACCTGAAACTAATTTAATATTATATGTCAACTATACTGTAATTAAAATTGAAAAAAAACAAAAGTGTTCTTGTCTTTTAAAGATACATGCTAAAATAATTTTGGATGAAATGATACAATGTCTGGGATTTGCTTTATCACGAAGTGAAGCAGGAAAGCAGGTAGGAAAATAGATTAAAAAGGCCGGGAGTCGCTCATCGTCAAGGCTTGGCAATGTGTATGTGGGGGTTGGTTGCACCGTTTTGTCTACTTTTTATATGTAATGAAATTTCCATAATGAAATGTTTTTTCAAAACTTACAATTCTCTTTTCCTACAGCCCCTGTAGTGCCCATCCCAGTCAGAGCTTGTGGTAGACCCTGGTAGCTGCTGACCCAACATCTCTTGTTCCCTGGCTCTTTCTTAAAAAAACAAAACAAAACCCAATTCCATCCAGGCACTCACTCTTCCACACAGCCCCTGTGACCCAAGGCAAGGTGACCCCAACCCAACCTCCAGCCCTAATTAGTCTCAGCAGATAAGAGTGAGGCCAACCTTCTCACTAGTGAGTGCTTCTGAGAGGATGAGGACTGAAGGAGAGCTTTGCTAGGACTTCTGAGAGGTTTCTCCCTACTCCTAGAGGGTCACTGAAAACACTTTTCTCCTGTTGGAAGGAAGCAGGTGGCCCCAAATGTCCAGCAGCCATGCTGTATCCTAGAGGAAACCAGCCCCAGGAAGACCGAACATGCCGAACAGCAGAGCAGAGAGATGAAAAAATCCAGAGTCCCTGATAAGCACGCTGAACTGCTGGATCCGATAAGCTTGAAGTCCACCCTCTCTCTGGACTCCTCATTATACAATATAATAAATGTTCTTTTTATTTTATTTTATTTTATTTTATTTTATTTTATTTTATTTTATTTTATTTTTTTACAACCAAGAGTATTTATAAGCAAGAGAACCTTAACAGACCCAATCTCAGTGAATACTTGCCTTGACAGTGGTGGAATGGGGACCAAACTAAAGGGAGGGATTCCCCCCACAGTACAGCTACCACCATTGGGGATGCAGGAAGCAGGCAATGAAAGAGAAAAAGAAGGGTGGTGGTAGGAGGGATCTTTCAGAAGGTGGAGACATTGTTATACTCTGTACCATTTTCAGCCCAGATAGTTCTTCCTGATGAAGGCCATCTTGCTTTGAATGACAATAACCTAAAGCTGCATAAACAAGATCAAGGGTCACCATTAGGAGAGTTGTGCCCAGTCCTTGCTGCTGTGGATTGCCTTTGAAATATGATGGCACCCATTTCTTGGCAGACATTCCTCACAGATATTATGCAAATCTACTTTTCTTGTTATGGAATGCCGAGAAGAGCCATTAGCAGAAGAGGGCGACGGGAGAGGGTATGCAGCCAGTGGAGGGCTCTGGTTTTCCCCATACATTAGAGATGGAATTGTGATCTTCTCCTTGTCTAAGTGTTCTCGCCTCCTTCTCAAGTGGATTGAAATCCAGTGGACAGCACCCTTGAATGAAGCCCGAGGTTATTATTTTTTTTTTTTTAATTTTTTTTTTCAACGTTTATTTATTTTTGGGACAGAGAGAGACAGAGCATGAACGGGGGAGGGGCAGAGAGAGAGGCAGACACAGAATCGGAAACAGGCTCCAGGCTCTGAGCCATCAGCCCAGAGCCTGACGCGGGGCTCGAACTCACGGACCGCGAGATCGTGACCTGGCTGAAGTCGGACGCTTAACCGACTGCGCCACCCAGGCGCCCCTCGAGGTTATTTATAAAACAGAAAGCGTCTTCTCAGTTTCCAGTGGGAGATGGTGTTGAATGTTTTCATCCTGTTACTCCTCACTCAGTCTCTTATTGGTTCCACTTTCTTTGCCACAGCCCCAGTGCAAATCACCACCATCTCTCACCCAACAACTGACCAAAGGGGCACAACTACCTCCCTGAATGGATTCCTGCCTCTTTCCAACTCTGTTCTTCTCACCACAGCCAGGGTGATCCTTTAAAAATGCAAGTCTGATGGGGGACCTGGGTGGCTCAGTTGGTTGAGCTTCCGACTTCAGCTCAGGTCATGATCTCACAGCTTGTGAGTTGGAGCCCCGCGTCAGGCTCAGTGCCGACAGCTCGGACCCTGGAGCCTGCTTCAGATTCTGTGCCTCCCTCTCTCTCTGCCCCAACCCACTCGCATTCTGTCTCTGTCTCTCTCAAAAATAAATAAACATTTAAAAAAATGCAAATCTGATGGTGTGTTTTCCTTTCCTGGAACCTGTCAGTTGCATTCCACTGGCAACCAGGGTCTCCCTCCCTGTTCTCTTCACTCCAGACACGAGGACATTCTCTCACCTCAGAACTTTCCACATATGTTGATCCCCTAGGTTGGAGCTGTCTGTACTCCATCCTTCCTCATCATTTGCACACAGGCAACTCCTCTAGGTCTTACCTTAAATGTCACTTTCTTGGGGAGAAGACTTCTTACCCCCAGCCAAGCTACATACTCTTTACTTGCACCCACAGTATCTTGCCTTTCTCTTTCATAACATTCAATGTCATTGGAAATTATGCTTAACATCTATCTTCCCCATTAGATTTTAAGCTCAAAGAGTAGAGATTTTGTCCATATTGCTTTATACTCCATCCTGAGGACCTACCACAGTATCTGGCACATAACCGACACTGTGGACACAGTGTAAGTAAATATTGGTTACCTAGCAGGTGTAATCACAGTTGAAGCCTCCCAAAAGTGTGGCCCCAATGATTCCTCCAAACCCTGTTCAGCCTCTTGCATTCATGGAGCTTCACACCTACCAAGTTCCTGCTCTAGAGGACAGAGTATGGAAAGAAACAGATGTAGACAGATCAGAGTCCAATTTGGAACCGAAAAACAATGTTGTTGCCTTACAGAGCAAATGGCTCATTAGAATTCAAGACATTCCCCTTCCAAGCACACTTGTTTCTTATTGTTTGCTCTAAAGTGTTTTGTGTGACTCAGAGATACAGACTACAGACTTGAAACAGAAAACAAAGGCTGAGAGGAAGAAAAGCCGGAGCCATTTCCTGTTCAGTGACAGCACACACCAGGGAGGAGAGTGTCCTTGTCCTCCCCCTGCTGCTTCAGCAATAAGCAGAAGGCTTTCAAGTCCCCAGGTCAATGCTCTCTCCTGGACTACAGGCAGAGGTCTAGCAAGAGAAGCCACAGGTGTGGTGTCCAGGGGGTGGGGACGTCGGGAGGTGCCATGGGTGGGAACTGCTGGCTCCTTTCCCTTGGACACTCAAGTAGTTCAACTTCCTGAAAGGAGATGTGATGGGGTGGGGAGAGGGCACTCTTCTTCCTCCACACTAGGCTGTTGAGCTTCCCTTTTCAGGATTACATAAGCCTCATCTTCACTCTGTGCAGGTGGACACGCTCTTTTCTTTATAGCCAGCCACAACCTCTAGAAATTCATCGCCAAGAATTCCTCTGGGAAAATCATGGAGTCACTTTATCCTGGAGTTAGATGTGGAATGGCTGAGACCGTTCTGTTCAGGGAATGGGTTTAGTTGAAAGTCAAGGGAACCCAGTGGCAGGTTCCCGGACCCAGTCAGCTGGCTAAGGCATCATGGCTTCCTATAAGTGGGCCTGGCCTCAGGGACTCTGAAAGCCTGCCATATTGGATGGAGATGGAGAAGGCCAGAAGATGGGAAGCATGGGGACAATTTTCAAAAGGTGCAGGGGTGATGATATTCAGTAGGCCTAGGCTTGAATTCAGGCCATGCAACTGAGAGCTAGCTCTTCACTTCTTGAGGCTCAGTGTCCTATGAAAACATGGGTCTTGAAATGTATGTGGATGCCCTAACACACAGTACGCTCTAGATTCAAGAGGCAACCTGTATAATTATTACCCAGGGGTTGAGCTCAAGAACCTAACCTCCATTCCCTTCTGACTCACCATGCTTCCTTCAGAGTTTTTTTTCCAACACATGAGCTGACTCCATCAGTCCTCAGTGAGGGAGATTTGGGGCCTCCCTGGGGTCCACTTCTCAAACTTTTCTGCTCTAGTGTCCCTAACAAAAGTGAATGTGTGCCTCGGAGCACCAGAGATGAAAATTCCTTTAAGTCCCTTGTTCTATTTTAAAAATTCATGTGAATTAGGGGTACCTGGCTGGCTCAGCTGGTAGAGCATGAGACTCTTGATCTCGGGGTTGTGAGTCCAAGCCCCACATTGGGTGTAGAGATCACTTAAAAATAAAATCTTTTTTAAAAAAGGTCATGTGAATTTATGTATCTTAATCCATAATATAGTCCTGCTGGTTTAATATAAAAATAATGTATTCTTCAGCTATGCAAATAAAATGTACAGTTCTGGGAGGTCGCTGGGAGAAGGAGAATGCGCTGACCACCCACATCTGAAACCTTGTTTCATTCTCCCCATAACTGTTTAAAATAGAGACTTTTTAAAAAGAATGAAAACATTACAGCCATTACAAAGCAGAATGTGAGCATTCCCCACACTGTAACTCCCTAAAAGAAACCCTTGTGAACAGTATCCGTGACACCTTTCTTTTCCTTGGCCTTGTGAGTTGTTGGACGTCCCTGCCCCCTGGAGTCTGTGAGCTGTCTCAATTGTACAGTCAATCGCAGACACCGTCCCCACCCTTTCAATGGAGAGTGGCAGCCTCCTGCCCAGAACCCATTCTGTTAACTCATTGTAAGCTTTGACCTCAAGTCAGCTCTGTCAGAAATCAAGAGAAGTGTTAGGAGGGAATCTCACTTCTTCAGACTTTTGCCTGATCTTTATTTTAGAAGTAGCTGAACCTAATGGGAATGTGTTATCTGGCAGAGCCACAAGCTGGTAGCCAGCTCCTCAGGGGTCAGTGTGCAGAAAGAGAGGAGGTTATGTGGACTTCAGTTCAGACCCTGGTGGGGAGGGAGTGGAGCTGGATGGTGTGCTGTCTAGGACTCCTGCTTTGTAGTAGAGGGGCTGGGATTGGAAAGAAGCTACAGGCAGGTCAGTGACCTGCTTGCAGTGGGAGCTTCCAAGACTCGGGTCCTGAGGACAAAATACAAGGCAGGATTGGGATAAAGGTCTATCTCCCCATGTCTGCAGGGTGTCCAGGAGCTCAAGGAGGAAGGCACTGCTTCCAGATATCCTGGCCAAAATGGCCATGAGTGGCTTTGGGGGCAGCGGTCCGCAGTGAGGGGCCAGGCAGAAGGGCCTGAGAGCAGAGATTGTTCTTTCACATAGACAAGTCTCCAGCAATACCCAGCAGGAGCCTTACAGGGGATGCCAAGGCACAGGCAATGGGCCAGTATAATTGAATGTTAATGCTTATGTGGCCTAATAAGTATTCGCATCCAGGGACATCTTGAAGAAATTCCGTTTAGGGAAGAATTCTGTCAACCAAGCATTTAATCATGGGATTTCTTTTGCCTGTATATGTTCCTAAAAACAAAAACCAAAAAAAAAAAAAAAAAACCCACAAAAAAACACCCACAAACTGGAACTTATATGTGAAATGAATTTGCCCCTTCAAAGTGGTACTTTTGGAGCTAACGCACACATTCTAGGATGCTCATGATATTTGCAGTAATCATCTTTGGGAACTGACTTCAGAGCCATCCTAAGAGTCAAACCTCAGAGTCAGCTGGTTTGATCACTCAGCTTATGCTTCAGATGTGTCTTTGAATAAGTTTTGTTTGATTCCAAAGATGAAATCCTCTATCAAGTGATTATGTTTTTTCACCAAGTCTGTTCCTCTGTAGACAGTAAATTTCTTGAACCAATGGAGCATGTCGGGCTCATCTTTGGCTGCAGGAGACCTGGCTGGGCACTGGAGAAATGCTTGATCAATATTTAGTTCTGTGCTTGTTAACTACACTCCATAGGCCTATTTCTGCCGCTGTTGTGTTTTGCACACATTGCAGACACACATTGCAGACATCAAAACATTTGGGTTTTCTTCTCAGGTGGCTTTTTGTATTAAATAGTTAATATTTAATCCAGAAAAGGAAGGGTTATTCTAAGTCTGCACCCACCAAAACCCACAGTAGAAATGCCTTCTGGAATGAGCATCAACAATTTAGCTTTTTCTGTTGGTTGATGTCACAGAGAACAGTCTGTCAGTTTTTCCCTATGTTGCTTTTCTTTCTGGGGGCACAGAATAAAGATGAAAAATCACAGCTCTGGGAGCAAACAGAATAGAGAGCTGGCACTCGAGGGATTGATTATGTATTCACTTATTTATTATAATTTTTAAAAAATGGCCCAGCTGCTTCAGCTTACACAAGCTGGGCTGAAATATTTCAGTTGATAGTATTCTCATCTGGTGGTTATAATACTGTTTTTTTAACCCTAAAAGGAGAAAATAAAAATTAAGTAAAAAAAATAATGCTTGAAACTAAGATTCAAACATTCCAGTATTCTCAAGAAACGGTCACTGTTTTGTTCTCCCTTCCTTGTGAGTTGATCCACAGTAGCCATGTTCACCAGGGGTACACGTGGGAACCAGCTCACCTGGGAGAATTTTCCAATTGTTCACGTGTCCCTCATGTGACCTAGAAGGCCCAGGCCCAGACCTGTTCACTTGTACGATGCAGACCACTGATTGAGAATATGTGATCTATAGCAATCTGACCACTGCTGCTCTGTTATTTCTCTCCTGTGGTCATCATTATGCCAAATAAGTTACGTTTTGGTCAAATGATAGACTAGCTCAACTCCAGCTGTCTCAGAGAGAAGGAGGAATGTATTGGCTCATATAACTGGAAAGTCCAGGGAAAGGTTTGGCACAACATATTACTTGATTCAATTACCTAAATGGTGTCAAGGTCAGGCTTCTCTTATCTCTTGGCTTGGCCCCCTAATTGGTACTTTTCTCACACAAGCTCTTTTGTGAAGGCAAGATGGCTGCCAGCTGCTCTGGCCTCATAACCTCCAACTCCATTGGAAAGTTAGCCTCTATTTATCAACTTTTGGAATGAAATTCTGTGACACGTCTCTCCTTGGTCCAAATGGGGTCCCAAGTATCTATCTCTTCTGTACCAGACAGAATTCACTCAGAATACAGAAGCCACTCTAGATATTTAAAGCAGAGAGGGATTTCATTCCAGTACTGAGTTCTTACAAAATTGGTGGATGGTCTGAAGGAGTGAGGTAGATAGATGATAGATGATAGATAGATAGATAGATAGATAGATAGATAGATAGATAGATGATAGATAGATGATAGATAGATTTATTTAGTGGTAGCACTAGGGTTTATTAAGTTGTGCCTTAGTACAGGCTCTGGGACTTGCCCGTGGTGCTCTTGAGGTATAAAGCCTGGATGTTCTGCCAATTCTTCTTGAGCAATGGTACCAGGAAATTGACAGCTAAGTGGATGTTGTGCCCAAGCTCATCCTCTGTCATCTTCACATGGCCGATAGCCACTGCCAGATGCCACACCATCTTCAACTGGGAATTTAATTATGGACTTCACTTCATCTACTTTGGCCATCACGTTTTCACTGTGGATCAGCAAGGAAAGGAACTTGCCAGCTTTATTCAGGCCTGGGCCCAGGATTTGTGACATTGCCTCCAAACTGCTTCTGAAACCCAAGACACAATTGACCAGATGTGGAACCACTGCTTCATGGAAAGTGTCCATAAGCATGCATGCCTACAGAAAATGTGAACATCATGGGGCGCCTGGGTGGCTCAGTTGGTTAAGTGGCCGACTTTGGCTCAGGTCATGATCTCGCACTCCGTGAGTTCGAGTCCCGCGTCGGGCTCTGTGCTGACAGGTCAGAGCCTGGAGCTTGCTTCGGATTCTGTGTCTCCCTCTCTCTCTGGCCCTCCCCCCATTCATGCTCTGTCTCTCTCTGTCTCAAAAATAAATAAACGTTTAAAAAATTGTTTTTAAGTAAAAAAGTAAAGAAAATGTGAACATCACAGGGAAATTCTCTCTTCCAAATACAGTTTGAATGGAAAATTTGGGGTAATAATTTGCATTCCTATCATTGCCTGTAGAAAAGTATAGAAAGGTGGTTTTTAGCTGTATAACTGCTACAATATGGATAACACACTGGAGGATGGTTTGAAAGGAGGAGAGTGGGAGGGTGCAAGGCTTTCCTATGCAAGGAGCCACACCCCCAGCTTCTGGGACTATCCAGGGTCAGGTACACCTGTAGTTCAGGGATTAATAGTGGGATCAGATTGGCTGTCCAGAGGAAATTTATGTTATGGGTTATAGTCTGGGTTAAATTTAGTTTATATTATGCTGCTACTAGAAGGAGAGGAAAAGATGTTGGGTGACAAAACCCAAAATTGTCTCCTGCAAGGTGTATGATGCTTTATCATTACAAGTACCTTCACCTACACTGTTCCATTTGATTCTCACAAAAGCCGCATAACTCGAGGAGGATTGGGGGGGGGGCGGGGTAGGAGGTGCAGTAAGGTCAAATACTGTTGTTCCCATCCTATAAAGGAGAAGTCCAGGAGATGCTTCGGAGGTTAAGAACCTGCTCAAACTAATCTCTTGCAGCTGGTAAGAGGCAGCACTTGCATTCAGACCCAGTCTCCTGACTCCTGACTCCAATCCCATTTCCTTGGGCTACAGCAGAATGTTCTTTCTGAAACAATGGTTCCAACCCCCCAGCCCTCATGTGTAGAGCCTTATGCCAGGGGCCTTTAGGGAAAGCATTCCTCTGCTTTTCAACAGCTATGGCCAGATTGGAACACAAGGTCATGGAAGATGCCAATACTAGAGAAGAAGAGGGAAACTTTCACAAGTGCTTGGATGCTTTGTACTTCTCTTCATTTGGTCTTTATCTGAAGAATGAAACAGGGAGTTTCACATTTGTTTGTTTAATGCTGGGTGTTCCAAGATGCTATAGTATCATTTCAAATATCTGAATTTAGGACATAGATTGGCTGTTTCTCCCAAACAGCAATATTTTTAGTATTAGCCATTCCCACGTAAATGCAAAATCTTTGATAATAGATCAAAGCAAATCCCTCCTCCTAGCCTTCCTTGTGGGCTGCAAAATGACTGGGTTTGCATACACCAGATTAGAGCCATGCAGAGCTTCCACCAGCATTACAAATGGCTCCTGGCGTCAGCACCCAGGAAACCCCCGCTGCCTTATCAGCAAGAGCTTCCTCTCCATGACTCTCAGAGATTCAGGCCACCGCAGTGACAGAGATCTCAAAACTGGACTACACAGCGTCCCAGAGGCACCACATCCCAAAGAAGGGGACTTGCCTCGAGGCCAGTGGGTCAACAAGAATCTAGGGACGTGTTCCTGGGGAAGAAGAGCAAGCATCACGGCCTGCCCCCTGGAAGTTCTGCCTCGAGGTCAGACCTTGTGGGGTCCACACAGCGGCTGCATGCAAGGCATCTCCACCCCAATGGGCAATAGGGCCAAAACTGTGATCAAGGACGTTCTTCCTTTTCACATGTGTGGTTGAGGCATCACACTCCTAGAATCCTCGCCATCTGTCTTAGCTCAGGCTGCTGTAACAAATTACCATAGATGGGGTGGTTTAAATAACAAAACTTACTTCGCACAGTTCTGGAAGCTGAAAGTCCAAGATCAAGGTCCTGGCAGCTTCTGTTCTGATGAGAGCCCTCTTCCTGGTTTGCAGATGGCTTTCTTCTCATATCCTCACATGCTGGAGAACAGAGAGAAAGAGCAAGCTCCTGAATCTCTTCTTATAAAAACAGTTATCACGTTCGCAAGGGCTCTACCCTCATAACTAATCACCTCCCAGATGCCATACTTCCTAATGCCATCACATTGAGGGTTAGGATTTCAACATGCAAATTTGAGGGGAACACAGATATTCAGTTTATAGCATCATCTGGCTGTAGAGAAGACTTTTGGCAGAATCTGGTCACTCCTGAGGTCCTGGCCCAAACTGGCTAAGTTGGGCCAGTCTTTTTGTCATTCATACCAGGTCTCAGTGAAGCCTTTATGACATTTCACACAGTGAGCTGGTTAGTTCTTTTTTTTCTCTCAATGCTTCATTTTAACAAAGTTAAGAAAACACTTCTGTTATAGGCTAAATTATGTCTTCTTCCAAAATACGTATGTTAATCTCCTAACCCCAGTACCATAAATATGACTATATTTGGAGATAGGGTCTTGAAAGAGGTAATCTAGTTAAAACGAGGACATTAGGGTGGGTCCTAATCCAGTATCACTGATGTCCTTTTAAGAAAAGATTAGGACACAAACATGTACAAAGGGAAGATCGTGTGAGGACATAGGGAGGAGATCGCCATCTGCAAGGCAAGGAGAGAGGCCTCAGAAGGAAGGAGCCTTGATGACCATTGATCTAAGACTTCTAGCCTCCATAATAATGAGAAAATAAATTTCTGTTGTTTAAGCTACCCAGTCTGTGTTTCGAGCCCCGCGTCAGGCTCTGGGCTGATGGCTCAGAGCCTGGAGCCTGTTTCCGATTCTGTGTCTCCCTCTCTCTCTGCCCCTCCCCCGTTCATGCTCTGTCTCTCTCTGTCCCCAAAATAAATAAACGTTCAAAAAAAGAAAATTTTAATAAACAATAAGCTACCCAGTCTGTGGTACTTGGTTACAGTAGCCTTAGTGAACTAATACAACTTCCCTCCAGACGAGCTCGGTATGATTTCCTGCCTCCATTCTCCAGCCCTTTTCCTTGATAGCACTACTGACCATTTGTCCTTTGGATGCAGAGATGACAATGAGGCCATCACTAGTAGGTGTGTGCTTGGAGCCCTTTCCCAAGTACGACCATGGAATCATCCACTTATTCTCTCTTTCCCTGGACTCTCTCTAGGGCCAAGAAAACAATAAAGGCTTACCACATGCTTCTGGCTGGGGAACATTTCATGAAGGGGGACTTCCAGGGGGAGAGGGCCCACATGTGTTTGATGCACCTCCTTGGTCCCCACATTTACCATTCTAGCCAACTGACTCACCAAATATTTACACCTCGTTTTCTCTCAGCATCATTGGTTTAATCCATTTGGACCCCGCCTTCCTAAGTTTATTTCCAACTATGTTGTCACAACACACAGACACATGGATTGCCTGGATTGGCTTGTGTTTCCTAGACAGGTTTAGTACCTTGCCTCATGCAGACACGATGGGCTCACCCATCTGAACTGATCAGACATTATTGATGATGACAGTTGACACATTGTCTTACTTTCAGCCCTTTACGGTATAGCTTGTGTTCTTGTTACAGTGTATTTAATAAGCATTGTGAACTCTTAGGAGAATAAGGATTAACCATATCACTAGTGGTTGTACGGGGAAGGTTGCATCTCTTTCTCAGAAGTCTTATAGAACCTAGTGTTTTAGCCATCCTTGTTGCTCCATCTGCACTCGAGGCAATGGTATTTATATCTCCTGTCTCCTTAGCAATTGCCTCTTTGTGGACAAGCTTTTGCTGGGACTCTCTGTGACCTCCCCACTGTACCCAGCACAAGTCCTGACATGCACAGGGGCTCAATCAAGATATCCTATAGGAATAAATTATGCTTATTATTTAGATTAATTTGCACTTATTAGTCATTTTAATTTCAAAGTATTTCTCCCTTTTCATCCTCACAGTAACCACCAGAACAGTTAAGGAATCAGAGACATGTACCTGATGTGGTTAAAACGCTTAGGCCAGGGTGCATAAGAAATATTAGAATGCCTACTCGTCTGTATTTTTAATTTTGTAATTCAATGTATGTTTCACTGATATTATTAATGTGTTACATGGTACAGTGTATAATATAGTACATGTATGCACATGCCAACAAACAAACAAACAAACACATTGCAGCTGCCTGCTGAAGAAATTTCCCTAAGGAGTTGGCATTTTTAGCAATGTTTCGAGACTGAACCAAGACTAAGAACCAGCCATTCCTGTCCCTCTGAGCCTCATTTCCTTACCTGTGACACAGGACCATCCACAGGTGTGGTCCTGTGACCAGGGCTCCTTCCCAGCTCTGCCAGTCCACTCTGCCTGGACTTATCTAAGGGGCAGATTCCCCTGGAGCAAGAGAAGTTCTTGCCTCCTTGGACATTTTGGACTCTGGCGTGATGATGCGTGTGATGTGTTAGCCCTGCTCCTGGCCCGTAGAAACCCACGTGTGATCTCTGCCATTAGTATTACTACTGAGAGAGCCTCAAATGGTCAGCACTAAATAAATGTTTGTTAAATGAACATGTGAGATGCTCTGAAGACCAAGTCCCTGCCCTGGTGCTCAAAGGATATGTGTCTTCCTTACCCTGCTCCTTGGTAAGAGGACCAGTGGAAAGCAGGACTGTAAAGTCTGTAATTTGTCCCTGTCTCCTGCTCCCTTTAGGGTCTAGGAAGGGGATGGGAGATTGAGAGTCTTTGACTTCATGAAAACCTGCAGAGATAATTCTTCATTCCTCTTTTGCCTGATGAGGTGCTGAGTTAGGGTATCCCCATGGGATTTGAGGGTAGCCCTGCCCTGCCTTAAGCCCGGGTGGCAGTACAACCCTGGCCATCCCAGCCCCCAGTTCTGGGAGGCAGAACCAGAGAGTGAGAGTACTCCTGGGCCCTGGGGTCTGGGGGAAGCAGGGCCTGCTGCCTGGTGCTCCGGGGCCCCTCAGAGCCGTGCTTATTATACCCCTTCATTCAAGCTGGAGGTTTCTGGAAGGATAGCCCTTTTCTGAGAGCATGGGCAGCTACAGAAACCTGGCTTGTAGTGACATCCAGAGGTCATGGAGAGAGGCAGCTGATTGGCAAGGGAATGCATGAGGGTGGAAATATTAAAAAAAAAAATTTTAATCTTTATTTATTTTTGAGAGAGAGACAGTGTGTGAGCAGGGGAGGAGCAGAGAGAGAGAGGGAGACACAGAATAGGAAGCAGGCTCCAGGCTCCAAGCTGTCAGCACAGAGCCTGACGCGGGGCTCAAACTCACGAACCGTGAGATCATGACCTGAGCTGAAGTCGGACGCTTAACCGACTGAGGGTGGAAGTATTTTCATCTTAATTTGGGTGAATCTACAGTTGCATTTTTAGCTGGATATCAACGAGAGCCTGGAGGCACAACATTCCCTATGGGCACATTCCCAGAGTGCAGACAAATCCCACTCAGGCTGCCAAAGAGAGGGTCCCAAGGGGAAAGAGATCTGCTACAGAATAGCAGAGACATCTACAAACACACACAGCACAACCAGAGAGTCTAGAGAGCTTCCTAAGACGTCAAGTGCATCACTGAGCTGGGCAGCTTGTTACAGACCCAGGTTTTGAAGCCCCGCCTCAAGGATTATGACCCTGGGGCTCTGGGGTGGTTCAAGGAAATTTGCAAATGAGCTCCTCAGGTGTTGCTGATAGAGTGATCTGTGAGCCATACTTTGGGAAACACTTTCTTAATGCCCAGAATTACAGTGATGAGAGTTTGGATTGCAAAGCCTGAGAACTAAATAATTTTGAAGCCTGACTCACTTTTGGGGGAGGCGGGTCTATCCCCACCCAACTACTCCAGAACACTGGTTGCAGGGTGGGGAAGGCGGGGTACGGTTAAGGAGATGGAGTGCCAGGAATGAATGAAGGAGGAGATGCCAGTTTAGCAAAGGAGGTAGAGGATGCAAAGATACTTTCTGATCTTTAAATGCGTACTGCTCTTTCCTCTCTCCCTTATGTGGACCACTGTGGGAGGCAGCAGGGTAAGGACCAATCAGCCAGTGAACTTACTCCTTATAGAGGCCAGGCTGGGCCAGCCTCAGTGGGGCCCTGCTATAGTGCTTCCTCCCTGCCTCCCCTGAACCTGCCAGGCCCCTCCAGCACCCCCACACCTTCTCACCTTTCCCCCACCCCATTCTACACGGGCCCACCCCACCTACCATCTTCTCCCCAGGAGAGGCCTCAGCGAACATGTTGGGCCTCGTTCTCCTCTTAAGGACAAAGGCAGGTTGGGAGAAGGCAGGAGGCCATCACCGGCTGCATCTCTACTAACTGGCTTAGGCGATGATAGCAAATGGGTTTCAGACCCTGCTTAGTAAAGCCCCACCTTGGTGGGCAGGTTTCTAGAACTCACTTCTCCCCTTTTGATCAGAGCAGCCCAGCTCACAGGTACCTCCTTTGTTTCTGCTTCCCGGCAAGACTTCTTTTGAAGACAGGCTTCTTGTGGTTTAAAGAAAAAAAATGTTTTCAACCGCAAATCTAGTGTGACTGCCTCGTTTTTCAGATAAGGAGGCCCAGAAAGTTAACTCGCCTTCCTAGTTTTCAGTTTTGATTTGGGTATTTGGAATATTTTCGTAAACGGGATCATATTTTTTATCCAAGTTCCAAAGTGGAACCAAAAGAATTATAGTGAAACAATTTTTTTTTGGAAAGCCAAATTCAGGTCAGTGACATTGGCTATGGCTAACCAGCCAGCCAGCAAAGCAAGCTGCCAGAAAGGAAGGAGGCTGCTTCCCCTCCCCCTCCCTCCTCAAGTGTATGCAGCTGGGAACACTGGGCTGGAAGTCGGTTTGCAGAGCAACCCGGAAGGCCCTGATTTCTCATGTTCAATCTTTGTGTATCCAGAGTCTACATGTAGCCTCTAAACACCACTCTTCCAGGTGTCCCCTGGCCACTGACCAGTCCCTCCAGCGTTGGACTGTGTGAGGCAGGAAAGAGAAGAGGGAGAAACAGGAGGACACACAGATGGGCTTTGCTTCCGGCACCAACCTTCTCAGCCCGCTGCTCGCCTAGCTGGCTACCTCCTGGTCTCAGTCTGCCTGAGCTGCAGGCTGGGGGGCTTAAATAACAGAAATTAATTTTCTCACAGTTCTGGAGGCTGAAAGTCCACGACCAACGTGCTGGCAGGTTTGGTGTCACCTGAAGCCTCTCTTCTGGGCTTGCAGATGGCCGTGTGCTCGCTGTGTCCTCGAATGGCCTTCTGTCTGGGTACGCACTCCTGTGGTGTCTTCTTATATGGACACTAGTACCGTTGGATTAGGGCCCCACCCTTGTGACCTCATTAAAGGTCGTATGTGCCCATCACCCTGGGCATTAAGGCTTCAGCATATGAATTCTGGGGGACCTGATCAGTTGTAATAGTCCCCTGAATCCGGCAGCAAGAATGCGTGGGGCAGAGGCTTACCCTCTCACACATCGTGTCAATCGTCACCTGACTCAGGCCCAGTACAACTCTCACTGACTTTTTCAACAGCCAACTATGGGCTGGGAACCCATGGCCCACAGAGAGCTGCTTCCTCCTGTTTTGCTCATGGAGATCTGAAATCCTCAAAACTCAGCTGGGTGCTAGGAAACGTGCCCTTGTCTGATGTGACCCACGTGGGACCTGGCTGCCCTTTGAAATTTAGGTAAAACCTGGCTCAGACTCTAATTGCATGGCCTCCTTGCAATTTCCTTGCCTTATTTTCTCCAGCTTCTGACTCCTCACTGTGACTTCTTGGCCTCAGACTGGAGCAGGAGTTTGCCCCTTTACGGTTCCCACACACATCCAGACTCACGTAGCATTTTCCCTGGTCACTTACTTTCCTGATTCCAGGCAGGGGCAGAGTGAGATTATACCAGTAGGGAATAACCTTCTGCAAACACCTCCTGTCTCCTCTCAGCCCCCCCACCTTTCCCAAAGTCCATGCTCCCCTGCCCTATTTGGCCCCTGAGAAGTGGGGTTCAGTTCTGGTGCATAGACGATGCGGTGATGTGCTACCCAGATCCTTCCTTTCAGGGCCAAGGCACACATTCCCCCATCCACATGGGGTGTTGCTTCTGAAAGTCTCAGAACTGAGCCTCTTCCCAGGAACTGCCCTTGACTCAAGGGAGCTGCCTTACCTAACAGAGCATCCCAAGCTCAAAGACTTCTCGGTGAGGTAGGTACAAAGGCACAGCCCATCGCTGTGGGGACAGTTCTGAAGAGCTCAAGTTCCCCCTGGAACTGGCTGCTGTCATTGCTGTGACTTCTCCCTCTGCTCAGCCAGATGCCCTCAGTCCTCACAGGTGTTGATACCGAGCACACTCCCTGATAAACTTCCAGCACTCACACCTCCATCTCAGAGACTGTCTCTGGAAAACCTGACCCAAAATGCCAGGTCTGGCAGCCACAGGGGGCAGCCCCATTGTGCTGATCTGCACCTTCCTAGTCTCCCCAAAGTCTTGATAAGTCAAATTCTCTCCATTTTTTTTTTCAACGTTTATTTATTTTGGGGACAGAGAGAGACAGAGCATGAACGGGGGAGGGGCAGAGAGAGAGGGAGACACAGAATCGGAAACAGGCTCCAGGCTCTGAGCCATCAGCCCAGAGCCTGACGCGGGGCTCGAACTCACGGACCGCGAGATCGTGACCTGGGTGAAGTCGGACGCTTAACCGACTGCGCCACCCAGGCGCCCCTCTCTCCATTTTTTAAAATCATCATTCCCATCTTATTGACAGAGAAACCAAGACTCAGAAAGGAGGAGGCATGTGAGCCCAACCTCACCCCTTGTGTTGTGTTGCACTCTCTCAAAAATAAATAAATGTTAAAAAAAAAAAAAAAGCTCCCTCCATTCCTGAAACCTAGCTACGGAGGCACCTGTTACTCCACAAAGGGGTTATCCCAGGATCTTTCCCTCAAATCCAACCTCCTCCCTCCAAAAACCTTCCGATAACTGCTACCAGAAAGGTACAGCCTGAATTATGTGTCAGTCTTGTTTGGTTAGTTAACTGGCTACCATATGGCACTGTGGGTTCCTGATGGTAAAACTAAGCCATATGGTTCTGGCTATGGGAGAGAAAAAGTCTCTCCCTTGCCCTTAATCCCATCCCCCTGTGCTTCCTTATAGGTCTGCTACATGGACACCCCTCTTTCTTTCATTTGGAAAGCCCGAATCTCCCCATCTGGTTTGGTTTGGGTTATTTTGGTTGCCGGGAGCTGAAACCCATTCTGGATGGCTCATATGATCTCAGGATATCCAATAAAACAAAACTGCCTGAGCTTAGGAAGTGTTGACTCCCAAGGGCTGCAGGAAGTGCCTCTCATGTCCCTTTCAAAGGGCAGTAATGCATGGTAGCTAAAAGTAGGAAGTCAGGAGTCAGCCTACTTAGTTTACATCATGGCTTTGTGTCTTGGGTTCCTCGTCTGTACAATGAGGATAATCACAGCACCCATATCCAGGGATTTTTGGAGAAATAAATGAGGTACTATCAATGTAAAGGACTTAGTACAGTGCTTGGCATGTATGAAGCACCGTGGCTCCGTTATTGTCTCTTACTCATGGCTTCTCCAATTTTCTCCTTGTATCTGTTGTTCTCTTGTGCTTTCTTTCCCAGCCACTCTCTGTGGGCCCTCATGACTTGGATATGTACGTGACCTGAAAATATCCACTTTATTTTCCTTTGGTTTTCAGGTCAAGGGTCCATTCCCATGGAGCATGCTTCATCTGTACCTCTTAGTTTGGGGCTCCTATGAGAAGGAATGTGACTGTCCCCAGTCATCCTTTTGAGCCTAATCATTCAAGTGAAAGGTCATTGGCAACTTAGATCAGCCCTCCTCACATCAGGTGCCCACCTCAGTGGAATCATCTGAGGCTGGGAGCATGGAGCTAACCAATGCCCTCTCCTTCAGAAGGCCCACTGGGCAGGGGCAGGCTCTAAGAGAAGGGTGTGTAGGAAGGGCAGCAATCCCCAACTCTGCTTGCTGCATCACTCTGTGAAGCTGATGCAATCTTTGACTTCCCCCATGACTATGGTTTCTCTCACCACACATGTTGAAAGAGTAATCTTTTATGATGGCTTTGCATCCTCTCTACCTCCTTAGCCCTTTGCATCGGACCGCCTGCTCTACCCACTCATCCAGAAGTAATTCCTTGAAGACCTTGCTCCGCCCTTTTTCTCCTTGAAGTGCCTGCATCATTGAACCTCCCAATCACCTCCTCTGTGAAATTTTCCCCTCTCACTTTTCAGGCTGCTAACCAGCCTTATGGTCCTCCAGCCTCACTCATCAGCTTAGCCACTTCTGCTACTTTAGTGGATGCTTGGGCATCTAATCTTGTTTTAGATTGTAAGCTTCTAGAAGGCAGACACTATCTTGTACAACTTCATATTCCACAAAGGCTTCCTCACAGTAAGCATGTAACTTACATTATGAGTGTTTTAGTCAGCTTATGCTAGATTAAGCTGTAGTAACACCCCAAAATCCTAGTGCCTGAAACCAACAAAGGTTTATTTCTTGCTCATGCTCTTTATTTCATGGCTTTTGCGGATCAGCTACAGCTCTGCTGGGCTCCATCCAGCTTCATTCTACATGTCTCATCTTCTGGGGGATTGAGAGTGAAAGAATACTCCTCATCTAAAATATAAATTTGTGGATACAGAAAACAGCAAGAAACATGACAGAAACACACAGTGACTCTTGAGGCTTCTTTTTGGAACAGGCTCTGTCACTTCTACTCACAATTCACTGGCCAAAACTAGTCCACAGTCAAGTCTGATTGTCAGCAAGGTGGAGAGGTAGAAAGACATCACAAGTATTTAAAAATGAAGTCCTTTTATAGAAAGAGGTTGTAGACAATTAGGGAAAATGATACAGTATTCTACAAAATGATTAAACAGTACTGTTTAAGGGAACCTTGACAGAGAGAGGCTTAAAGGTATTGCATAGGAGGGGTCATGGTATCCACATTTCTACACAACGAGGGATCCATTTTAAGTTATGACTCTAATCAGAATATAAGTAATACCTCCCATGAGAAGGGTCATAAAGCCCTTGCTCCTTTTGGTGCTGTAAATGTGTAGTCATCTCCACAGGGAAAGCACAACAACCATGAGAGTGTGCAGGTGGTAGTGATAGGAAGCTACGGAACCTACCATCCCAGGGCCATTTTTCAGAGCTTGATGGAGGAAACGGAAGCATTTTGAAGAAAACAATTGACACCTAAGTGTTCAATGGCTATGTTTGGTGTAAATGTTGAGGCTTATCACGAAGAATCTGTGGCAAGAGGCACCAGACGACAGTGGACAAGAACAACACAGGAAACCCAAAGTTGGCCTAGATCAGACCTGAGCTGTGCCTTCAGCTAGACAGATTAAGAGTTATTGCCACTTCCCTAATGAAAGGGAGCCAAAGACAATCCTGGAGGCTCTTTGGTGTAAGCATAAAGAAAAAATTTATTTGATTCTCACCACAGAGTGTTGGGTTAGTCTCAGTGGGTACTTGGAGTTGGTTTCATACTCATTGCATAATTATTACATATCTGGACCAAATGAGACCTACCTTCCACGTAGATTCCTGGTAACCAAAGTAGGCAAAACAAGGTGAACAGCCCCTCAATCCAGAATTTAGTCTTACTGAGGTTTGTTCATATCTGGGTATGACAAGTGCCATAGACACTCAGTAAGCATATGCTCAGTGAGGAAATTCATTCTTCCTGGAACAGATTGGGCTTGATGCCAATTACTGGGAAGGATGAACCGGCTCCTAGTGGGACTGAAACTAGCTAATGAATTCCATCACTCTGTCAAGGACACGAACTACTTGTTATAGGGCATGATTTAAGAACCCAGAGGCTAGTGCCCCCCCCCTTTATTAGCATAGGCTAATTTTGAGCAATTCATGATACAAAACTCACCCTCTAAACTAGCTATAAAAATAAATTGAACTATACACACCCACCATGAATTTTTGTAATTTCACATAAAAAAAAAAGGCCTGGGGGGAGTTCATGTTACACAGCACATAGCATCTTACAAATCCCTTTGCAGGAAAGAAATCTCTTTTAGGTGTCTCTGCTCCTAAAATCTCCTTCTGATTCTCTTATGGAAAAAGGGGTGGGTTGGAAGGTCTGGAAATTGCCTATTTCTTCACCATTCTTCCACAACCCTCAATACCTCTCCCTTCAAGAAGCTCCCTCCTGGGGCATCTGGGTGGCTCAGTTGGTTGAGCGTCAACTTTGGCTCAGGTCATGATCTCACGGTTTGCGGGTTTGAGCCCCGCATCGGTCTCACTGCTGTCAGTTCAGAGTCGCTTCTGGATCTTCTGTCTCCATCCTTCTCTCTGTCTCTCCCCCACTTGCACTCTCTCAAAAATAAATAAACATTAAAAAAAAAGAAGGTCCCTCCTGCCCTGAAACCTAGCTAGGGAGGCACCTGTTACCCCACAAAGGGGTTATCCTAGCATCTTCCTTCAAATCCAACCTCCTCCCTCCAAAAACCTTCCAATAACAGCTACCAGGAAGATATTTTCTCCTTATTGTTAGGAACTGTACAAGCATATTTTGTGTGTGAGGTCAGATACAGTTATACATCCACTTATTAACTTTGAAAAATCTATTTCATACACCTGAAACTCATACATGCAAAAGAGAGCCTGAGGAAATGTTGACAGTTTGGCTATTAATGGACAAGCCTGCCTGGGCTCCTGTCCTGGGACTGCCACTTTCTACCTGGGTAACATGGACAAATTATCTAAGGTCTTCAAGTTTTAGATTCCAGATTGATGAAATGGGGAAATAACAGTACCAGTCCTGTAGAATATGGGATAGTTTGTCATTTAACTGTCACACCATGTAGCGTGCTTAGCATTGTTCCTGGCACATGGCAAGTGCTCTGAAAACATTAGCAATTATTTTATCTTAGCAATACTTACAGAGCAAGAAGAATATGTTCCAACCACATGTTTTGTTCAAAACTTATGTGGTGGTTTTAAATGTGTCTACAAATTTTTTTTCACTCCATCAAGAAAGGCAATCAAGGGGCACCTGGATCCTCAGTCAGTTAAGTGTCCGACTTTGGCTCAGGTCATGATCTCATGGTTTGTGAGTTCAATCCCTGCATCAGGCTCTCTGCTGTCAGCACAGAGCACACTTCAGATCCTCTGTTCTCCCCTCTCTCTCTGCCCCTCCCCCCGCTTGCACTGTCTCTCTCATAAATAAATGTACATTTTTAAAAAATGAGAATATTTCTTTTTTTAAAAAATGGCAGTCAAATTTCCCTTTTCTAGAATACAGGCTGGCTTAAGGGCCTTGCTTCTAACCAATTAGATTGGGTAGAAGCAATGACATGTGACTTCAGAGGTTAGATTAGAAAAGGCAATACAGCTTCCACATGGCTCTTTCTCTGTGTCTTGGAGTATTTGCTCTTAGAATATTTGCTCTTAGAAGCCAGACACAATGCTGTGAGGAAGCCCAGACCACACAGAGAAGTCAAGTGTAAGTGTTCTGGCCAACAGTCCTTGTCAAGGTCCTGGCTGACAGCCTGCATCAATCAGCCACTGGACATGTGGAGGGGAAGCCTTCATCATGAGCCCTCAGGCATCACTGACTACTACCAAGATGTTGAATGATAGCCACCCAGCTGAGGTCGGGGTAGGCACACACAGGTGACGTGTACATAGTGGTGGTGAATCTTGACAGGAGGTACCATTTATGTTCTTTGTTCTTTTCTTCTACCTTGGAAAAAAGGAGTTTCGTAGATGCAGAACAACATATGAATTACATGTCATCACGTCAGTGGCATCATTTTTAGGCATGTTGACAAGCACACTACCATTTTGTCACCTGGAATGGCAGGATGTGATACTGGGACACCCCACCCCCATCTTCCCTGCCATTCTTGATACAATTGTCAGGCTGTCAGGTCATTTGTCTGATCTCACAGGGATTTGTTAATCTTGGTCAAGGAAATTTCAGACATTGAGACGGGCTGGTATAGGTTTTGGTACCCATCAAAGCTCATCCCATGTAGCTTCCTGTTCTGGTCCTGGAGAAAGTATTAGCTTCTTGCCTAATGAGGAGCTGTGCCTCATATAATCTTTTGTAGTAAAAAAAGAGAAAGGCAAAATCCAGTCGGAGGGAGCTAATAGCCTGCTGTGAGGTCTAAGGACAACATGCACACATCAGTGGGATTGTTCCTTGTTGCCCCATCTGTTTGATTTGATTCAGTCCAACAAAAAGGACAGTGTGAAGTGAAGGACTGTGTTGGAGGGGGGTGAGTTACATGGAGAAAGTGCTTCAAAATAAAAACTTAAATTAAAATATAAAAATAAAATTAAATTTAAATTTAAAAAAAGTACTTCAAGAAATTGTCTCTTCATTGTCAGTCCATGAGTAGGTATATCTGACAAAGATTAACCCAGAAGGCCCTAGCAGGGTTGCCACTGAATCTTAGAACATTAATTTGGGGGGTGCCTGTCTGGTTCAGTCGGGAGCACATGCAACTCTTGATCTGGGGGTTGTGAGTTCAAGCCCCACGTTGGGTGTAGAAATTACTTAAATATGAAATCTTTTTTTTTATAAAGAACATTAATCTGAGAATAAATCTATTATTTCCTTGAAATTAGTAAGCCCAGTGAATGGTGTTATTTGCTCAAAGTCACATGGGTAAACAGGAGCAGAGCTGAGACCACAGTATAAGACTTTTGATTCCAACCTTATGGCTCTGGGTTCTAAATACAATCGTATTAAGTTGTTGACCTTAACCTAGCTATTCCCTATGCCTTAATTTTGGAGGTCAATAATCTCTCTCTCTCTTTTTAAGAGAGAAGGAGAGAAGGGCAGAGGGAGAGAGAGAATATCTTAAACAGGCTTCACGCTCAGTGCAGAGCTCAATGCTGAGCTGGATCCCATGACCCTGGGATCATGAGATCATGATCTGAGCTGAAATCAGGAGCTGGACACTCAACTGCTCTACTGATTCAGGCACCCAGGCACCCTGAGGTCAATGATATCTTGACTGAGTATCTCAGAGAGCAGCTGGGTTTTTACCCGGAGGTCAATGGAGTGAACTTGAACTGTTGGCACTTTTCCAGGAGGATAGGAAGAATGATCCAACCTGTTCTCTGATCAGAGTGACCTTTCTAAAACAACATTAAATGGTGGCATAGAACCCTATGGTCATCATAACACTCATTACAGTTTAATAATTTTTTGGTGTCTGTCTTTGACCCTAGGCTATACATTCTATGAGGGTTGGAACATGGGAGTCACATTTACCATTGTATCTTACAGTAGTGCTGGCATATGTGAAGTGCAAAATAAATAGAAATATTTGTTGATACGTGTATAGATAAATGATTGTTGCTCATCTGACTTAAAATGTTTCAAATGGCTTTCCATGTTCTGCTGGCCTAGAAGACCCGCCAGCACCCCACTTCCACCATGAGCTAGCTGGCCTCTCCTTACTTTCCAGGCTTATCATCTCCCACTCTCCTTCCTGGAAATCAACTCAAGACTTACTGAGTCCCTCACAGTTCTCAGAAAATCATGTTGTTCTCTACCCCTTCCTATCCTCCACCCAGCCCCTAGCCTTTCACTTTATTGCTTCTCTTGTAATATTCTTTACCCCTGCTGGCAATGCCTGAATTCCTACTCTTCCCTAAGTCACTTAACCTGATTCCCCAATATTTTAGTCTCCCAATATTCCAAAGCTGTTTGTAATTCACACCTTGCAGTGGCTCTTGCCAGTGTACTACAATGATTGTTTATACAACTTCCTCACTCACTGGAATGGGAGCCCTTGAAGGAGGGGCCTTTTTAACTTTCTCTCAGGGATAAGATGCTCTGTAAATATTTGCTGAATGAATGAATGAACAAAAAAATTACACCTCTTGGAAATCTTGGCATTATCTGGAAGCATGGAAATGTACCTAAATATTTAGAAGTCATCATTGTCCACTTGGTTTATTCTTTAGGGTTACTTATAAAGCTTCTAGGGCTCTGAGTTCAGATGAGAAATCTACCATGAGCCAATTTCCCTCTGAGCTGGGTTCCTCAAGAGAATATTCCGCAAGATAGTTAATTCCAAGATTTCTAGGACAAGTTTGTCTTTATGCCTTGAAAAGACCTTAATACATGAATCTGAATACCTTTGTATTTGCACATTTTGCTTTTCGCAAAGCACCTTCATAAGTATGTTCATTTGAACTTCATGGTAACCCTGTGGGGCAGGAAGTATAATTCCAGTTCCCCTAGGGACAGATGAGAAAGCTCACATTGGAAGAAGTTAAGGCACTTGTCCAAGGTCACACAGCTGAGCTGGGCCTAGAACCCAGTTCAGCTCTTTTTCCACAATATCATGACTTAATGAATGAGATGCCTGGAACTACGCAATTTGGCTACTTGTCAAGAAAGTTCCAGAACTTTCCTGAGACTGGGGATGCATGGAGTACATGTGCATGTGCACAGTGAGGGTGCCTGACTAGGTTTGTGAGCATGGGTGTGGCCTCTCCTACCAAGAGTGGCATGGGCAGTGCTGGGCCTGCAGTCAGGGTTGGCAACTCTCCTGAGTAGGTGACAGAATCTGACAGTGACTCTGTCTCACATCCAAACAGACATAATTAATAGACACTTTGAACTTATAGAGAGACTGAGGTTATTCATATAACCTAACATAAAACATGGATTCCATGTTATTTATCAGATTTCCAGGAATGCTTTCTTTCCCTTACCATTTAAGTAGAACTGAGCACAGAAAGTTGAATAAGAAAAACTTGGTCCCCCTCCCGCAACTCCCTTTGATCGCTCAGTGCTATCACTGCCTTTGCTCACTGAAGCAACATATTCTGGCCTCCCTGTATTTCGTCACTTAAAGCAATTTCCAAATGTGGATACACACACCTCAGGCACAGTACAAGATAATCCACTGGGATGAGAGAGGGAAAAAAGAAAAACTCTTATTTCTGTTCAGTTAATCTCAGCCTTTCTTAATTTGTATTTTGTGTGTTTCATAACACACATCTGTAATTATTGCAGTAGTGCACACAATACACACACACACACACACACACACATTTGTATATAGTTAGTCCTCAAAGTTTGGCAACCACTGCTTCACAACAAGGAAATCCATTCTTTGAGGGAGAAACCACACCTCTTGTTGATTTTGTTCTTCACTCAGAGAGCTATGCCTCCTCACGATGGCAGTCACCATGGTCTGATCTCTTTTGGCTGACCTGATTGCCTTGTGAAGCACTGAATCACAACGCACACACTTTCTCTCCTCCCAGGATGCCCCACCTGCTCCACGATTGCCTTGGACATTTGGGAAGAGCTGGAAAACAATCAGAAAGGGGAGGGAAGGGTCTCTCTCGCCTTTGGTGACTCTTGCTCAGACAGGCAGCTTATCCATAGCAAGCCAGTGCACTTCACGCCAATTCTTAAACACTTTCTTTTCCAGCTCCTGTGAGTGTCTGCTTCCCATTCTTTGCCAACTAAACCAGAAGAGTGAGACTCAGCCTGAAATCATAGGCCCCTGACCTCCATGCTTGTTTTGAAATTTGAAGGAACTTATTGATCCTAGATGATCTCTATTTGATTGGGAAAGGGGGATAGAGCCCGTAAAAGGTCACAGAAGATTTCCTAAGGATATCTTCTCTGACCACAAAAGCTGCTTAAGATTAACTTGGCAGGAAAAACTATGTTCTGGGGAGGATTCAGTCACAGTCCAGGGACCAAAGCCCCTGGCGACTAGTCCCCCAGATGCTTTCCCACGTGTGTTGTTCTACAGCAGCCCAGGATACTGAACAGACGGGAAACCCCAAAGAGGCTCTGCCCCTGGGACCTAAGTGCTCAGCTAAAATCGACTCCCTCCATCAGTGTTTAACAAATTTCTCCCCCTCTTTCAGCAAGATGTGACTAAGAATTCAGTCTAAAAAGTCTAGGTTCAGTATTTAGACATAAACTTCCAATTTAAAAATAAATAATAATTCTTAATGACACTTGAAGATACTATCACTTCAGATTATTTGTTCTTTCCTCTCCCTTTTTGAAAGCATGTCTCAGTGTATTATCTCTTCTCATTTTCATATTAGTCCTCTGAGTATAGCTAAGCCTAGGAGAGTTGTGAACACCTTCCTCCCACCCTCCGTAAGTCTCAATTTTTTTTAGGAAATTCCTGATTCTTGCTTGGTTCACAGTCTTACTCCTCTCAAGAGCATCCCTGTTTAAATCAGGGAAAAGAAATAAATGGTTAAATGTAAACAGTAGGATCCTCTAAAGTGATCATCCCACAGAAGACTGGATCTTTCTTTAAGACAAATAAAAGCTATGTCATTTCCGTCTGTGGATGAAGGAACTGAGGCTCAGCCCCTACTATTAGAAGTAATAATAGTGACAACATCTAGACTTGCATAGCATTTACTCTATGCCTGACACTCTTCTAAGTGCTTCACATAGATTGATTTATTTAATCCTCTAGCACATTGATGATTCTATTATCCCTTAGTTTTCAGATGATGAAACTAAGGCACCAAGAAGGTAATTTGCCTGAAGTCACACAGCCACTGAATAACTGGTTTCGCATCCTAGGAGTCTAGACCCAGGATCTTTTTAGTGATTTGTCCTAAATCATGGAGTCAGTCAGCGGTAAGAACTGGGACCCCAAATTTCAGTCTCTTAAGTCAAATATACTCTTCTCTGTACTAAGCTCTGTAGTCCTGATCTGACTGATTTGAAATTGTTTAAACTTTTCATACCTTGAGCTACTTACTCAAAGAACTCGTTCTGACTTCACTCTGAGGCTGAAAGCTAGAAGTTCTGTTTCTACCATGGTTGCCACAGTCAGTGAATGCAGTTATCTTCTTAGAGAAGTCATTTTCCCGCCTAGTTTATTGGAAGACCATTTTATTGGTTCATTTCTGCATGTGGCATTATGGGAAGTAGAATTAATCTAAGAAACACCATAGGTAGAAGATCCAGAAGCTCAGGGCTGGATAGGAGAACCAGAAAAGGCTTCCATGATGCAGTTTGCTTGGGCCAGAACTGTCTTGGACAGGTAAATGGCACTTTCCTACCTTTAAAGCCTTTCTGGAGAGACACAACTCCTCCTTACCTGTGACACTTCACTGGCAGGAAGCTCCCTTTCCTGATCTAAATCTTTCATACTGCAGCTTAACGATACACGTTCTCTGAGGGCCTGTTATGTGACAGGCGCTAAGAACTTTATCTGCATTATCTCATTCAATCCTTCACCCCATGAGGGAAGTGTTCCCCTTTTACAGGCGAATCTAAGCATAGATAGGTTAAATAACTTGCCCAAAGTTAAACAACTGTTACTGGCACAGTCTAGATTTGACTGGAGATGATCTGTCTCCGGGACCCAGTTTATCAACGTTATAATGGGCTGCCTCCTTGTCAAGGGTCCGTTTCCTGTATACAGGACTCTGTTATAGAGGGAAGGCCTATTTGCTGGCCTCTGGATCATAGGATTGAATGCCTGTTATTGCACTGCCTCTGTTGTTGTTGTTATAGCTTTTTTTTTTTTAACTGATAATTAGCTTTTAAAGCCCTTATGTTCAATGTTCATTGAATGTAGGAGGTGATAATAGTGGTTGGGGATACTCTGAAGGGCATGTACCTAATAATGACCTGGGATGGATGATGAAAGACCTCTGCAGTCTCCCCTGCTGTGGGATAGATGCCCCTGTAGCCAGATGGCCTTGTCCCGGGTCCCCGACTCCCTGTAGTCCTGCTTTCCTGGGCTTTGACAACCCTTGGTGCTTACCTGGCACCTCTGGCATCTCGTGGGCTCTTCTGCAGCTTCCTGTTTCCTGGTGGAGCTGTGTGGGAGGAAGCAGGCATGCCGAAGGTCTGTACCTGACCTACACTTACCTGTGCATTCTGGTTAGCAGGCCTCACTTTCTAACATTTCTTAACACGGTAATGCTTTGGGGTTCTAAACTTCTGTGGCCTCTGATCATCAAAATAGAAACATTATTGGTCTGCAGCACAGCACTAATTTGTGTGAAGGAAATAAGGGATTGATGCTACCTCAAGACTGGGACGGGGCTTTGCTCAACAAATGTGGCATGAAGGGTTATGGTGGGCCCAGGATGTTTTTCGCTTTTTGAGGATTAAGTGCTTTTCGAAAATGCTGTACTCCAGACGAGATCTATGCTCCCCAGTGTCGTCTCACTCCAAATGCCTGTTCTTCCCACAGCTGTCGGAATAGTCTTTCTAAAACACAGACCTTGATCATATCACGCCCCACCTTAAAACCCTGCAGTACTCCCCACCACCACCATGCTAAAGTGCAGTCTGGGGAATACTTGTCCAGATCCCCCTTAGGGCTTCACCCCTCTTCTCTTCTCAACTGCCTCATGCACGCTACTCCTCAGCTGTTCTCTCACACTTCCGCCAGCCTCCAGCCTTAAGCGTGCCATTCTCTGTGCCCCAACACACTCCTTTACCCTCCTCCAGGCCACACACGTCTTCTTTGCCCCATTCCTATTCATCTTTCCCTCATACTCACTAACCTAGGTCAGAGGCCTGCCATGTGCTTCCCAGACCAGCCCTTATCACCCTTTATTGTACTTACGTGTTCCACTGGCCATCTCCTTGGGTTGCTCTGTGGGGGCAAAGAATCGGGTCTGTCTTATTCACTATTGTATGCCTACTGCTGCCTACTGGGTATGGCATAGAGAGGAACCCAAGAATATTTATCAAATGAATAAATGTATCAGTGATATCTGCAAGATCTACGAAACTGCTTCTATCAGAACTAAGAGGAGGATCGCACAAAAACTACTGATATTTGAACCAGACTGCTATAGAGAGCTGTTAAAATGCATACATGGCATGGTCTCCTTAGCCAAATTCCTCATCTTGACCCAAGGCAGGCAGCTACACTATCAGCCTTCTATTACCTGAAGCTTCATACACACATCCAAAGCGGGCTATTAGCCTTCTTGTAAACTGAATCATGGTATTTAGATAACTCTCCTAAGCCCAACATGGGAGTTCTCAAAACATGATTGTCTTGGGTGTTATGATCACAAGCGCCAAATGTGCTCAACATGAGGCTGAAGCTAATATATTCACTTCCTCATTGATGGATTGAGAAGCACTACTTTGGCATGGATTTTGTTTTGGATTTTGATCTAGGAATCAGTTTCCTGTTGATTACAGCAGGCAGAACATGCCAATATTTCACACAGACATATGTCCCCTAACTGATTCTGTTAAGGCAGTGGTTTTCAAGTCTCACTTTGTCCCCTACGCCCACTCTCCATTCCCCACCCCCACCCCAGGAGACATTTGGCAACGTCTAGCATCATTTTTGGTTGTCACAATTTGGAAGGGATGCTACTGGCATCTAGTCGGTAGAGGCACGGGCAGCTGCCAAACATCCTACAATGCACAGGACAGGCCCCACGACAAAGAATGATCTCACCCAAAATGTCAATAGTGCCAGGGTTGGGAAGCCCTGCATTGAGGCGTCCCTCTGTAGACACATTGGTGCATGAGAACTAGGCCCTGTTTATCTGTGTAGTGCTTTCCAAGATGTGTGGAAACAAAGCAGAAAAGAACAAGTTAAAAAATGGTAAGAAGGCTGTGGGTTCTTCCCTTGCCTATGATTTAGAAATTAAGATGCACAGCCTGTTCCTAAAGCAGAATAATTCAGTTTGGGGAGGTTTCCTAGGTAGGTCCCAGTCCCGGATCAAGGACTCTCCTATGGAAATATAATAAAAGGCATTTAGTATGGAATTGAACAGACGCTTGAGTGTGAAAAGGAGTTTTGGTGATTTCAAAACCATATTTGTTTTCCACATTGAAAATGTTCAGGTCATTTTCTTGTCCTAAGAAGATAACCACTTGGACAAAAATATCCACTTGAAATGCAGGTGAAATGTAAATTGCTACTCTTCTACACAGACAATCCAGTGTATTTATACTTAATCCATAAAGGCATGATGTTACAAAACACATTTGTATATTGTGAAGCCATCTGGCATCAAATTTTCCAATTTATAGACAACTTTGTATTTACATAACAAATTATTAAATCAACCATCTTTCCGGTTTATAAAAGGTCGCTGAGGTACACACACAGTGTGTATAAAAGCAGATAAGGCTGATATTACATATTTACAGTAGATACAAATTAATCTTTCATATTTGAAGATAATGCTTTTTATATATTTTTTCTGTATCAGACCCCCCACTGTTAGCAGGATTTCCCATGCTTGAGTTGTTTATTGCTTTTTGGCTCACGGATTTAAAATTCACTTCTGGGTTGTTTACACGTATGAATTACTAATGTTCTTATCTCTTTGGCTAATGCAAATGTGATAGAGTGAAGGAAAGAAAAGATAAATTAATTCAATATTACAGTTCTGGCTGTTGATATTATTTTTTTCATAGCCCCCAAATGAATCAAGTAACGCACAGCTCATTTTATACGCTACATTGAAAAGTCTTGAGACTTGTGTTAAACACCATTTGGGCATCAATGGGCAAAGTAAACAAGGTATCATATTTTCGGTAAGGTCTAGAATCTTGGCTTCCTTTTCAGAAAGAGTAATGTCACCAACATCTGAAGCATCTTAGATTTTAAAATCTCAATGCAAAACCACTTGTGACTTACAAGGGAACGTTGCAAACTGCAGAGAAGATTACCGGAGTTAACCACAATGTGTTACCCTGGTCTGAAAGGAAAAAAGAATTACCTCATGGAATAAGTCAGTTGGGAATCTTCATAAAACTTACAGAAAGCAAAACAGCAGCTCTCTGCTGTTCCCACAATTCTGCAGTGTTACGTTCAAAAAGGAAGGTGGGGTTTACTTGAAAAAGAGACATTGCCAATAACTCAAAGTCAGGGTCCAACTACAAGAGTAAAAGTGGCCCATGATATCACAAGGGATAAATGCTCTTAAAGCATTTACATTCACAAGGAGACTGAAAACTACAAACCAAAAATATTCCTTTAAATAAATAAAAACCCTGATTACTTTTAATGCTACAAATGAGACAAATCAAACAAGAGCTGCTCAGTTAATTTTCATTCGCTTGAAATAATCTTTAAAAACTACTTAAAGATGTAGTTTATTCTCGTTGTGCTTCCTAAGACTGTTAAGGGACACAAAATAAAATGAGATTTTCTTTTCCAAGAGGGGTATTATGTTCTTTAAAGGAGCAAAAAAATTTTTCATTGTTTCAATTGTCAGATTTGTTAGGGGGAGAAAAAAGTTTACTTTAGGAAATAAAAAAATTACTAATGTATAAAGGCTAGCCTTCATTTTTAAAAAATGAATTGGCTTCAATACAAAGAGAAAGAAATGGCTCTATGGGCAAAATTCAAGTATGAGTGACCAAGTTTTTAATTGTAAAGTAGGTGCAACATTTAAAAAAATGTTACAGCACTGCATGACCTGTAATGCTAACAATATTTACATTAACTGCTTACACGAAACCATATAACTGTAAAAGAGAGGGGGGAAAACCCCATGTGGACTGGAACAACAACACCTAGCAGCCACATCAAAGCCATAAGCAACCAGTGAAATCATGGGCACAAACATACTTTACATGGTCTACAGATGTAAAGTATACATTGGTGGGGAACCACACATCTAATTAGCTTAAAATATCTAAAAGAAGGCCAGGTGGACACAAACTCGTTCTAAAGACAGGAAAGGCTAAAAAAAACTTCTACGTATCAACACACACATCCACACCCACATATACGCAGACACACGCCATGCACAAACACGCATATGCATCTATCTGGGAATAAAAACAACCATGTAGACAGAACAGTAGAAAAGCAGATTGGTGGGGGGACAACAAAGGACATTTATGGTTTAAACATAGCAAACACGCAAAGATGTGTCAACTGAACTACACAAAAGATTACTTAGGGCGACTGCGCAAAGGACCGGCAGGCAATCCCACTGTTACATGAAAGACAAAATGGACCTACCCCTACAAGGAAGGTTTCCTGCCTCCAGGCCATGAAGCCTGGGTGCCAGTTGTATTCCATCAGGCGTGGGGGTAGGGGTGAGGGTGGGAGTGAAAGTACAGTGAGACACAGGAGACCCAGGAGACCCTGGGGGGAAGAACTAAGAGCTGTTGCTATCAAAAGTGAGCCCTGGTGGAGTGCTCTGTGCTGTGGCCCCAAGAAACCAACTGGAAGAATGACCTTGGTCTCCTTTTTCCTGAGTTACTGGAACTCTGCTACATCGTGGGAGTGAGGAGTATGCGGGGTGGGTGAGAGAGGAGGGATAGTGGAGGTGGTGGGCATCTGGGGGTCCAGAGCCTGCTATTGAAGGGCTCCCGGCAACTGGAGCATGAAGCTGTTGAGTGAGCCCCAGGCTAGGGGACAAGGCAGCGAGCGCTCTCTAGGGGTTTATGGGTTTAGGGGTGGGGGCTGGTGATTCTAAGAATAAAGGGATAATGGATCCCTTCTTTTGACAATCCATCAGCTGAAGTCAGGCTGGAGGCCTGAAACTTCTCTCAAGTGCGTGGGAGACAGGGTTATACCACCACCACAAAAATCGTGAAAAAAGACGGAAAATCATGTTGTGCTACATTTCTTATTAATAACCTTGTACTTTACAATGGCTCACAGTTTTAGGTTTGTATACTTGTAATGTAGTATTTTCTCTCTACATTTGTTTCACATTTTTTTCTTACTTAATATAATATAAATAATTTGGTTAATAGATTTAACCTGCACATTTCAGCCACATTAATATATATAAGAATCTGTTAATGGTATAAATAATTCTTTAAATAAAATAAATCTGATATGTTACATAATACTGATAAAAAATTACCATTGCTAATAATTTTGTAAGCCACCTTCACTTCTGGTTTGAGTAATACTGATGAATGGCTATGACACTTGCTGTGATGATTGGTATTTTTTTTTTTTTTTTTTTTTTGCCACTACAAGAAAACTGACTTATAATCAACCTTACCTCTGATAATGGTTTTGAAGGGGGGCTTTTGCCTCCAGGTGTGGAAACAGAGTTTTATCTTGTCCGGTATTGTTTGCCAAAAAAATTCAACTCTGAGCATCCGTGGTGGTGTGGCCTAAGCTATCTGAGTCAAGAGGTGGCTATCAAACATTAACTACAGAAATGACTGAGTAAAATATTCCATCTAAGATTTTTTTTTTTATAAAACCTATTCTACTTTAAAACTTAGGTAAAAAAAATATGCAACAAATGGTTGCAGTTTCTGAATTCTTAATTTAGACCTGTGAGCCCTCATCCCTTTAGGAATCTGCAAGGTTTTGATTTCCTAGGCACCCGAAATCGGGTCCAGTGCTTCCGGATAAGGTTCATTCCAAACAGACAATAGAAATGGACACTCGGTGGTGTGCAATGTATGTCATAATTCAGGTAATACATCGTCATGCCTTTTCTCTGCTGTTAAATACAAAAACAGCATCTTTTACATTATCATAGAAAAGCATTTAGGTTGTATTTTTATTTATCACTTTACACTGGTAGTCTCTGGTAGGTGTACTCCATAGAAACCAAAGGATTTTGTACACTATTTCTTTGTACAATAAAAGATAAAGTGTGCATTAGGTACGCTTGTACATGACAATATTGTACAATATTTACATTTCTGATATCGCCATGAAATTCTGCATTTTCTATATACAACATTGAAAATTCTTCAGAAACATGTGGACATTTCTTATAATCACAATTTTAGTATTATAGAAAAAGTTTCTCAGTAATCTCTTGACCATTTATTACTCTCATCATTCAGGGATTTTGATTGGTTTTCCAGCATTCATTATCCTTCCTCATCAAAAAAAAATATCGTATCACTGTTTCTTTTAGCACCCTGTGGTGGTGGTAGCTATCTGCCATAGTATAAATACTGATATAACAGTGGCTATATCAATACCTATATAGAGATAATATCTGTGCACGTTCCTTTAATAAACACTGCGCATTGGTGGAGTAGTCCCTGTTATCTGGAGATCTTCCTCCTCTTGGGTTTGGGGGGTCTCATTTGTCTGTCTCCCTGTGGGATTTGGTGAACCTGGAAATAAAGAGGTGGGGAAAAAATAACAACAAAGGTTGAAAGTACAAGCACCATTCGATTTCTGACAAAGAAACAGGGGAGGAAAGAGATTCCACCTTACATTTCCAATCACTGATCTCCTGAGCCATTTAAAATTTTTACCAAGATTGTCCATAGTCACTACAGGGAATGAGGAGTCCTAGGAACAGATGAGCAGAGCAAACCTGTAACACTGGAACACAAGGGAGGAACCAGAGAACATCATGTGTGGGAAATGACGTGTGCAGTTGCTACCTCTGCTGTGCATTTAAGACAAAAATAAAGCCCTTTTTGTTAGGGATCCCTAGATCGCCAACTTCAGCAGAGTCTAGAAAAGCAGAAAAATACATACCAAACATGTTTTCTTCTTTACTTCATCACCCGACTTATTTTACAACTACTAAGAAGGGTCAGAGATGGTAAGAATATGCACTCAGCTCAGCCCATGGAAGTTTATTTAAGAGAACAATCAGAGTGAAAAATAGAAGATCACTACCATCTGTTGGCAGATCTGAGCTTGTATAGTCTGGAAAGTGTAACTGATGAACTCATCTCTGTATACTAAATGCAGAAACTGTAGCAGTTAAGGCTGTGTATCAGATTGAGCAGGCATGGAGCATGGCAGAGCATGGTTACCAGGTATCGGACAGCAGGTATGGTTTGGAGGGGCAGAGGACAGGTGCTAGGGAGGTGATCAGGTGCCCCACAATGTTTATGGTTACTGACAGGAGAGGGCAAGCCTAGACCCAGGAAAGGCAGGATGGTCCCAAGGCCGTGGTGTAGCTAATGTTTAACAACCAGTACCCTGTGGAGGGACACAAGCTGAGTGTAGGATATGCCAATTTCCATGGTGTATGTACTTGTACCACAGCCAATTTCAAAGTTGCCAACATAATGTCACAGAATTCATAATTAGGAGATGTTCCCAATCAGCTCTCAAGATCCACTACAAGTTGGCCTAATTGTTTTAAAATAATGTTAAGATAACAACGAAGGCCAATGCTATTCGAAGGCAAACGCAAAAAGCTGTTTTAAAAACTTAAATTTTTAAAAGTAACATTTATAAGTTTGTCACACTGCCTCTTCCTCCTAACCTGTCCATATACATTTTTTAAAAACCACTAGTTTCTGACGAAGAGCGATAACTGAAAACTTGTTATAATTGAGGAAAGAAGCCTTTATCCAAGGCTGCAAAGAAGTCTTGGTAATCTGTGAACCAAATATGGCCTGAAAAGGTATTTTGTTTAACAGCTATATGATGTTTCAATGTTTACAAAGACAGTTGTCAACATGAAAAAAGTTGGAATTTGACTTCTAGACTTAGCACCTTATAAAAATTGGAGGAGCTGGCAATTCTGGCATAATTTCCCATAGGTTTGGACCTGCTGGAGTATGGAAGAAGGAGTTCCTTCTGGAGAGAGCATGGCCGCCAGGTTGCCCCAATCCCATCACTCCTCACTGCCTGCTGGCCACAAAGGCCAAATGTCCTGCAGCAAAGACCAGCAAGAGGCTCACTGAACCCATTTTCTCTTCTTCCTGAATGGGCACATTGTAGAATGCATTTCCTAGTCCATTTGCCTTAAGAAAGCCAGATGAGGGGGTCAGTCCAGTGGAAAACAGCAGAAGTGAGGAGCCTATCCTGGCACCCCTGTGCATACTCACTTCTCTCACCTGCTGGGCTGCATGCAAATGATATGAAGGAGCACTCGGAAGCCCTGAGGAATGGGGGACACTAGAAACAGAAAGAAGAACCTGGGCCTCTGAATGACAGTGTGTGGAAAGCCCTTCCCCAACCGGCACCAGACTGAAGTAAGTAACAGTATCTATTGTGCTGAGCCTCTAAGGTAGCCTCCTTGACCTCTAGTTGGCATTTTTCAATCCACTTGAATTGCTGTTTTTTCTCACACCTGACCCACTTTACTTAGTGTATTTGCCTGGCCTTGGAAGGTGTTGGACTTCATGATCCCTGCCTCCAACCTTTCCTACATTCTGTCAGGAAGTTTAACATCTCAGGGCCTTAATTCATCCATCTGCAAAACGATGGGTTAGATCACAACATCTCTAAAGCCCATACCAACCCCAACATTCTATGAGTCTATAACTTATACCTGTCAATAAGTAGCCACTGAATGGGTTGTTGGGGTCCAGGTGACTTTAACACAAAGTGTTGAGTGAAAGTAAATTAGCTTTCATTGCTGAATAGCCTTGGATAATTCACATTTTTTTAAAGAAATTACCAAAATTATATTTTGAGTGTTTACACTCACCAATGTTTGAATTAGAGAACAATGATGAAACTTCTCACATTCGATACTATTATGTGAACAGTTAAGTAAAAATGTAAAGAAAGAACAGACACAACTTCTTGAAAACCAGAGGTTACTATGTTCAGTAATTTAACAATAGGACTTTGTGCCAAATATTTCACTTTTTAGGTAACAATAGAAAGGAAATGAGAGGTCGATACACTCTTGATCTTGACCCTATTGTTCAATATCCCTCTCCCCCTTTTTTTTTGGTTCTATGGACAAAGAGAAATTTGCATTATTGAATATTTAGGCAACAGTAATGGCCACTGCTGTGCAGAGAGTTAAATGCATAAAGCTGTGGTTTGAACTTTATTTTTTGCTGCTTACGTTTAGAAGGAATGTTATGTGGGAAAAACAAAAGTTATCTCAGAGAAAAAGACACAGTTAATACTACTAGGTTATTTTTTCTTAAATTACTTTGAATCTTTTCTGATTATCAGTCTTTTTTGGAGCCTAGCAATTTAGTATTGCTACGTGAGTTGCTTGTCAATATTGAAGACACTTTACCAAAAAGTGTAATACAATTTATTTTCAAAGAAACATAGTATAATGGAAAAATAAATTAACTTACAGTCCCAGACATTTTGTCCAGTTCACTCATGGCCTCATGAATAGCAGCTTCTAAATGGTTATTTAGCTTTCCACTTCTGGAATTAATGAAAACAACACACCAGATTAACAAATTAAGGAAACAAAGTCTCAATTTAATCCCCTAATCAGAAAACAGAAGCACCAATTCCACCCTAGAAAGTCAATTTATATTTACATTTGAAAAAGTCAGATGACAAACATCCCTGGATTCTCACCACTTAATACTAATAATAAAGTCACAGAACTATGAAAAAACGGAGCACATGATAGGGGACAATGGATTCTTTCCCTTTCCACATGCTTCTTCCACAGTCGGATGATTTTGCAAGAAAACTGGGCCGCGGGTCTCTTTTCCCACAGACGCAGCCTGTCGTCCAGGATGCCAGCCTGCCCTGCACTGCTTGTTCTGGCCTGCCTTTCTCAGGCAGCCAGGCTGCGTGGCCAGGGGGAGGGCGGAGGGGCTGAACTGCAGACTCTGGCCACTAGGGAGCTCCCTCTGCCCTCGCTGCCGTATCCCGGCTTCTGAGTTGAGCAAGTGAAGGCTGAAATCCTGGTGCCTGCACAAGTTCTGGGTGGGAAACAGTTTCACAATCTATCACACCTAAGGCTCCCTCCTGGGCCCACCACCTTTTCTGCAAAACCAAAGTGACTTAACTATTTGAACCGATAAAGAATGGCTGTCTCAGAGTGTCTATCGCGCATCTGACTTTTTCTCTGTACTCAGCCTAGCATTACACACATGTGCAGCCTGAATAACACAAAACGGTGTATTCAAACTATAGGGAGCTGTGCAACGAACTACTTAAAACCAGGCAAATCCACACCATCTACCTCTGTAATTATGTACCCTTTGTCTATTCTAACTAACTTACTTTATTCTTTTTTATGCATATAGTTACGCAATTATTCTGAGTACTAAGCTGATTCATTTCATTTATCTTGTCACAACAATTACTAGAAAAGCTGCAGAGATAAAGCTGCAGGCTGTCAGCATGGTTTTCCAAGAGTTAAGTCTCACCTCGGCACGTACACGGAGATTGGAAATTTGCAGTTGGGGAAGAATTTGGCTCATAGTCCCATTTAGTTTGGCTCACGTCGTGTTTAAAAACATATTTGAACTTTAGTGGAATGCCTTTACATGAGGCCTTTTGGTTTACCACAGCCCCCACCAGGTTTTACCCTCATTCGCAGGGACTAGACAATTCATACATTTAGTTTCTGCGTATACCCTGAGGAGTATACTGCTGGGCATATCACAGATGCTCCACATACTTCCTAAATAAAAAATCTGTTCAAAGCTAACACGACATCTGTATATTCTGGGATATACATATATGAACTTGAATCAGTTTAACTGGAAAAAAAAGATTAATGTATTGGTTTTAACTAAATTATGTGGGCAATACAACAGCAACCCCTTACCTTTTGACGGCCTGTAGGCTAGCCTCTAGCTTTCACATTCTTCCTATTTATTTTTAGAAATATAAACAATGCAGAAAAGTGCATAGAATAGTTAACCTCTAACAAATCCACTTCTGAAAATAAACTGATAATAAATTATTATTTCCTTTCTTTTTTATTAAAAAAAAAAGCTGAAATTCCCATTTGTTATCAATTCCTAGTCTCATTCTCTCCTCCTTTTCTCCCCAAAGGCAACTATGTTGTGTTTCCTTATAGTATGTTTTTACACTTTATACGATATATCCATGAATGGTACGTAGTGCTGTCTTATGTGTGTGTGTGTGTGTGTGTGTGTGTGTTTAATATACACACAAAGGTGTCCATCAAGGGTGGTATGGTATACATGCCCTTCTGTAACTTGTCTCTTTCTCCCTTATCACTGTTTTCGGGCACTGTTTAAGTTGATATAATCTATTCATACACTGTCTTTTATTTACCTACCTATTCCAATTTTAAGGGACCATGGGCATCTCATGGAGTTGGTCTGAGTTGCTTTCCCTGTGAGGAGTTTGCCAAGCCTGATTCTGGGTGACTGGGGAGGGGGGGAATCAAATGCCAGGATTCCATGGGGTCATGTAAGCTTGGCTGGGGTTGGACTGGGATCCCATTTGTGGGCTGTTTGGCAAAGGTCTTGACAGTATCATACATTGCCTAGTTGCCTGACACTATTACACCTTGTGTAACATGTTACATAGATTTATCCTATTTCTTTTGTACTTAAAAGTATGAATATACATTTCAAAGGATATTTGTTATGGATTTTTATTATAGTATCTTATGGGTTTATATTTGACTACCTAAAGTTCTAAATGTCTAAAATGAAGGTAAAACATTTCAATAGAAAACCATTAGAGAATTTTGGTTCTCTCACTTTTACCTTAATAACAAGAATTGTTACTATTTATTGAAAATTGTCTATTTGCTAAGAGTTGTGTTAAATCTTTATATACATTATCTCATTTAATCTTTACAGCAAGCCTATGAAATCAGTATATGACAACAGTTTCTATGCCATACTTTATGACTTTATAGGGAGAGCTGGTGAAACCGATTCTAATTTGTCAATGAAGAACATGGGTATTTAACTACAAACAGTTTTTAAAAGTAATAAATTCAAAGAGTCATGAAAAAGGTTTCCCTATGAAAAATTGCAATAACATCACCATTAAGGTACAAAAATAATTCAATATTACTTGCTGAATAAAAAGATAGAATTTAGGGGTTGCCTGGGTGGCTCAGTCAGTTAAGCATCTGACTCCTGATTTTGGCTCAGGTCATGATCTCACAGTTCATGGAATCAAGCCCTGCATTGGGCACTGCACTGAGCATCGAGCCTGCTTGCGATTCTCTCTTTCTCCCTCTCTTTCTGCCCTTCCTCCACTTGTGCGTGCACACACACACACCCTGTCTCTCTCTCTCTCTCTCTCTCTTAAAATAAATGAATAAACTTTAAAAAAAAGAGAGAATTTAGGACTTTGTGATCTCTTTCTTCAACAAGATATTCAAAATGTTTATAAAGAGTTTATATTAACTTAAGCTAAATTTATTTTTCCTTTAACAAACTTAAGTAGTTAACAGAGGGAGAATTGACTACTTGTGGAAGAGAGAATAAATACAGAGAGGTGGGGCATGAAATTACTTGAATGCATCATGAGATTCAAGAGGTAAAGGGAGACTCTCCCAGGTGTTAAAGCTGCAGACTAATTTTTACACTAACTGGTCAGGTCAGGGAAGAATGCACTTAAAAGAGGAAGAAAAATTTCCATGAGTTCATGAAATGAATAATTAGTCAAAATTCAGTCTTCCAGTACAGAGGGCCTCCCTGTGGAGTTTCATCCACTATTTTCTATTTCCTGCTGACATTTAATAATAAACATTTTTACTAATGGACACTCTAAAACCTACTTGATTAAGCAATAGATGTTCATATAATGACATTTCTAGTTATTAATGGAGATAATTGCCACTTCCATTTTTCGCTGCCTATATTGTCACACATTATCCTTATCTTCACTAATCAAGGAAAAAGGCAGGTACACATCTGTGAATGGTATAAGAAATGAGGGAAATGAGGAACCACATGTCGCTCTACACTGTCAGTTTAGAATTTAAGCAACTCGCTTCATGTAGAATGGAACAAATTTGGGTGAGACCTAGACATCAAGAATCGTAGATTCTGAAACTTAATCCGCAGAGAAAGTATGAAGAATTTAAGGAATTTAGCATAACTATAATTTCTTGATCTTAAAGTGGAAATAGGATGTATTTTATCACTTTATCACTTTTGAACTCCACAAAAATCAGGTTACCAGTTTTAAATTTATGTGTAAGTATAGGTAGAAGATTTGATCCTCATTTCAATGAAAATCATAGCAAATCTAAAAGCTATGAAATTTTTTCTTTAATGAAGCTATTTCCTCTTTCAAGTATAAAATGACCCTGAGTAATGTTTTCAATAAATATGTTAATATTTCTTCTGTGATTAGGCTGTAATAAGCATATACGTTTAAAGATATTTATTATATAGTTTGGTTGTAGAATATTAAAAATTAAAATGATTACATAGAATTCTAAACATCTAATATGGTGGTAGAATGTTTCCACTGGCAAAAATATCTCATAATTTCATTTGCTTCACCTGTATCTTTATAATAAAAATAGCTGTTTACTAAATACTTACCATGTGCCAAGTACTGTGTTTATATGATCTATATTATAACAATGCTAAGAGGTAGATATTAATATGCCCATTTTATTAAAAAAATTTTTAATGTTTATTTATTTTTGAGAGAGAGAGAGAGGCACTGTGTGAGCAGGGGAGGGGCAGAGAGAGAGGGAGACAGAATCTGAAGCAGGCTCTAGGCTCTGCTCTGAGCTGTCAGCACAGAGCCCGATGAGGGGCTTGACCCATGAACTGTGTGATCATGATCTGAGCCGAAGTTGGATGTTCAATCGACTGAGCCACCCAGGTGCCCCTCTATGCCCATTTTAGAAATGAAGAATTTAGGCTCAGAGAGGTTAAGCAACATATGCAAGGGCACACAGCTATGAAGTGATGGAAATAGGATATGAACTCAGGTCCAAAACCAGTCTCTAAGTCATCTTATTCAAATGCCACCTTCCTTTTTCACTCACTTTCTCTCTCCTTTTCCTTTGTCTACAAAAAGCAGTCACATCATTGCCATTTAAAAATTCTTCCAGTTATTTTTCAGGAAAATTTTATATTACGGGTAGAAAGAAGACCAAACTAATTTATATCAGCTCTCTCTACTCCCTTCTTATTCACTCTTCAACCCATGGCCACTTTGTTTTTACACCTGCCACTTTATTGGAAATGGTTTTCACTAAGGTTGCCAATAGCCTCCAAATTGCCCAGTTTCATGGAGATTTTTCAGTTCTTGTCTTACTGGACTTCTGTTTATCATTCTGGAAGCTTTTAGCCTTTGGTTTCTAACACCCTGCTCTCCTGACCCCCTATTCTCTTCCTCCTTTTTGATTATTCCCATCTGCTTCATTATCTCTAGTAAACATTCAAATGCCCAAGAGGTTCAATCCTTAACCCACTGTTCAAATTGGCCAAAGGATCTCTGTGTGATCACAGCCATTTTTACGTAGTCAAATATCACTTCTTCCCAGTGTCAGACATGGGTTCAACATAGTCCACAGGCACCCCACATGCACTCAACAGCCCCCCTGTACTAAATTCCATTTCAGTGTCTCCACCACCCACTAGGTCACCCCAGCTGAAACCCTGAAAGTTGTCCTTGATTGCTTGCTCTCCACATTCCAACCAATCACCATGATGTTTTGTGAATTTTCCCTCCTAAATATTTCTTGACCACATTCCTTCTCCTCCATTCTCATCACTCCTGTTCTGGTTTGAGCCCTCATTCTCCCTTGACTGCTGCCATGCCATCCTAAACAATGTCCCTGTTTCCAATATGGCTCCCCTAAAATTTATCCTCCGTACAGACATATCTAAAGTGAAAATCCATCTAGCTGTCCCATCAGGCACTTCCAATAAGATAAAGGATCCCACTGGCCCTTACTAACCTCTTCGTGATCTGATTGCTGCTTATACCTTTGGCCGCGTCTTTTACAATTTCCTGTCTGAGGCTTTATAGTCCCCCAAATCCAACTGCTGATCTCATGTAAACATCATCCCACCCCACCCCATCTTGGTCTTTGTTTTCTTTGTCTGGCTAATACATATGTATTGTGCAAGACCTGGCTCAGATATTTCCTCTAGAAAGTCTTCCTTTACCTGAGTTTAATGCCACTTTCTATGATCCCCAAATACACTATACATATTGCTGTCATTGCAATTTTAATATTTTAATGGCTTCTGGATCTCCCTCCTTTGCTAAACAGTGAGCTCCAGGGGCTGTAGCACTGGGCCCAACACAGGTTTTTGCTCAATTAGTCTCCTTAACTAGGGCAATAACTAAATGATTAAGTAAATGAATAAACACATGATTGGGTTCAATACACCATTCATCACTTATGTGACCTTCAACTAATTATTAAGGTTATTTGGGTTAAAGTGTCTTCATTCATAAATAGGCATAGTTATTCTGGCCCATCTTGTGATTGGGAGAATAAAATAATCGAGTTTAAATACTATATGCAAAATGTAAAGTATTCTAATGGGCATTTATAAGGCAAGTTGGTCTGAATAGACAATAGCATAATAAGTAAAGCTGTTTTTACTAAAGTTTGCCTTAGATTTTCTTCTTTTACCTCTCCAATCCATATTCTAGGTTTATGGTTTCATGAGTTTATGTAGATAATGCCACTTAGGACCCATGCAAATTCACCACAACTTGTAAACTAGCTTTGAAGAAAAACAATTTAAAATTGCTATTTATTCCTTATTACATTTCAAAATTGATTAATACCAAATTTATGGGGAAAATGAAATTCATTTCAAGGCAGTATATTTATAAATATATATTTTAAAAAATTTTTAATGCTTATTTATTTTTTGAGAGAATCAGAGTGTGAGTGGGGGAGGGGCAGAGAAAGAGGGAGACAGAATCCGAAGCAGGCTCCAGGCTCCGAGCTCCGAGCTGTCAGCACAGAGCCCAATGTGGGGCGCGAACTGACAAACCACGAGATCATGATCTGAACGGAAGTCGGGACGCTTAACCCACTGAGCCACCCAGGCGCCCCTCAGGGCAGTATATTTAAATATTTTAAGGAGTTATTTCATTTCTGTGTTATCAGTCAATTGGATATTTTGCACATAATTCAGCTAATGGCATATCTCACTAGAGGAAAGATTTGAGAGATCTTTTACGTCAAATAAACAAGTACTATTGAATACTCCATAGCAAACAGCCCATTGCAAGTTTGTGATTTAGGTAATTTGCAATTTCCCTCCTTTTCTCCAGACCTTGTGTTAATTTTATGGGCCTTATCCTACTACAAAGCTCTGCATAGCAAGTAGTACTTCAGTCAGAGCAGAGGGGACTTGCCTCACTGTATTCCTTATCAGATCTACAGCAAACCTGGCTATTCACTTGATCATCACCACAACCCTCACTACCTTCCAAAGAACTCCTGAACACAGGGGGAGTTTGCTCATTGTGGATGGCATCTTTTTGTGAGACATTCTATTGAGATGAAGAGTCTCCCTAAGAGTTGTTGAATTTTAAAATTTTACCTCTGGCAAGAATTATTAAAGATACCACTAAAAGAAAAAGTGCTCTTTAATAGATACTATTGATATCATTATGTACATAAGACACACTATTAATCATTCTGATCTCATAATTCTTAGATGTTCAATAATGTGAAAATTGTAGTAATTGAGCAGGTATGTCAATTACATGTATATATTTTTAAATGTTTATTTCTGAAAGAGAGAGAGAGAATGAGCAGTGGAGGGGCAGAGAGAGAGGGGGACGGAGGATCCAAAGCAGGCTCTGCACACTGACAGCAGTGAGCTCCATGCAGGGCTCGAACTCACAAACCATGAGATCATGACTTGAGGCAAAGTAGGAGGCTCAACGGACTGAGCCACCCAGGCGCCCCCATTATATGTATTTTTAAAATAACTTTTCATGTGCATGTACAGAAGCACATTTGTACTTCTCTACCTTAAGATGAAATAATTATGATACATAAAACTACATTGTATGACAGGGAAACTGTGTTTCAAACATTATCTACTTGTCCTTACAACATTTACCCAGAACATACTAGAAATACTTGAATAATAACATCCCAAAGTACAACTTCTTGTTATAATTCCAAAGAAAACCTATTACTTCTGCCCCAAGAAAAAAGAATTATTTACCATCACTTTGACTAACAGTTAATTGGATGAAATTACTTACTTGTGTACAATTGGGGATATCTCCTCAGCCCTCCTCCTGAAGGGACAGACTTTTTTTTAAAAATTTTTTTTTAACGTTTATTTATTTTTGAGACAGGGAGAGACAGAGCATGAACTGGGGAGGGTCAGAGAGAGGGAGACACAGAATCTGAAGCAGGCTCCAGGCTCCGAGCTGTCAGCACAGAGCCCGATGAGGGGCTAGAACTCACTGACCGCGAGATCATGACCTGAGCCGAAGTTGGCCGCTTAACTGACTGAGCCACCCAGGAGCCCCTGAAGGGACAGACTTTTACTATACTTTTATTTTTTAATTTTTTAAATTTTTAAAAATTAAAAATATATTTACGTATGTTTGTATGTATTTATTTTTTAGTAATCTCTACACCCGGTGTGGGGTTTGAACTCATGACCCTGAGATCAAGAGTTGCATGCTCTCTGACTGAGCCAGCCAGGCACCCCTTGCTATACTTTTAGAAACTACTTAATTGGCAAACATTGAGAGTGTTTCTTTCCCAGTAAACAAGAGGGATGGATATGGAGGGAGTGAGGAAAGAGATGATGAAGAGGGACATCCCACACACAGTACAAATTGTTAAGAAAAGAAAATATTTTTTTTTTAATTTTTTTTTTAATGTTTATTTACTTTTGAGAGAGACAGAGACAGAATGTGAGTGGGTTAGGGGCAGAGAGAGAGGGAGACACAGAATCCGAAGCAGGCTCCAGGTTCCGAGCTGTCAGCCCAGAGCCCGACGCGGGGCTCGAACTCACAAACCGTGAGATCATGACCTGAGCCGAAAATATTTTCTGTAATAGCTAACTAATTTGGCTTGTCTATAATGATCCTCTTGGGCGATAACCATTAAACTACACTTAGGGAGGCCCTAAGATGGACAAAATTAGTGAGATTTTCTTGTCCCTACGAATAAAACCCAGTAAATCATATACTTGAGAAAGAAATGGCAAAAAAATAAATAAAATAAAATAAAATTGGTGCTTACTTTCTGTTCCTTTTCCGGGCTCGGCTGTAGGCTTCTAAACCTTCTGTTAGTGTCTTCAACTTCTCGGGCTCCACCTGAGTGAAGGCATGAAGACCAAACCATATTACCCAGACCTGCAATTGTTACCACCGTTTTTTACTTTCCTGCTGTGGGGAGGGAGGCTTAACTTTCACTGCCCTGTCAGGTGTCCTGTCCTTGCTCAAGCTGGGGCTGACTGTGTGGCTCCAGGCTGTAACATCAATGGAAATGAAAGATTGGCTGGCTTTCCAATTGTCAACAGTTTGTAAAGAATGTTTTAAGAACAAAATCTGGAATTTAAATAACCTTCAATTCACAAAATCATATAAATCAGAGACGGTTTTGCTTCCCCTACTGCCTGATACCCAGCTACTGCAAATCTGTACTCCAGGAGAAGGGGGACAGGAGCGGTGGTGAGTGAAGGGGGGCGGCCTTTGGAGCTGGCAGACGGAAGTTTGAATCTGACCTCCTCGGTTTCTAGCGTGAATAAAACACTCAAATGTTCTGAGCTCAGTTTCCTCCTCTTTAAAATGAGGACAACGATACCTACCTTCCTGCTACTATGGCTGTGATGATTAAAATGCAGCAAGTCATGTTGAACACAGTCAAGCACAGAGTGGCTATTATTACTTAGGACACGTTGGGTTCTGCAGAGGCCACAATTTGAGTGGGAGGTGGGCCACCTTAGTCCTTACTGGTGTGGAAAGAGGTGTGGCTACACCTTGTGGGCGTGTCCTCTCCCTTCTTGCTTCATCCCTGCCAGCCTGTGTGAAGCTTGCTACTTCTTCACAGTGCGGCCAACCAGTGGTGGCTGGGGTGTTGGTGGGGGTGGGGAGGTGCAGGCTTTGCCATTCGCCCCCAGTAATCTCTGTCACGGTTCTTGAAGCCACCCCCCACCAAGAAAAAGTTACTAAATAAGAAAACTTGTATGTAACTTGTGAATAAAAAGACCTTTAGAAAAACATTGTTATTTTTAGTCAATCTTAAAAAAAAAACAATTTAAGTAAAAACAGTGTTGCTTGCTGTGTAAACACAGCTTCAAGGCAAGTCTTCTCAGCCATCGCTTAGCCCCCCCCGCCCCTATGCTACTTTTATATAAAAATTCAAGAAGTTGTCAAAATGCCTCATGGGTAAGACAATAAATACTAAGAAGCAAGGAAATGATTAACTTTTCTCTTGAAATCTTCCTGAGTCATGAATATCATTATTAAGTAATTTTTCTTTGACCCCTTCAAATTGAGCACACAGTAATGGGTAACAAAGGGTTTCATCTCTGAAGTTCGAAAACAGGTATTTCTAACTATTCAGTGAGGAAAACATATAACGAAGACACTTTCCTCTTCACAATTTTGTGTTTTGTCCTAAAGGATGCAAATACACATGACTTCATGGGGGACACCCAATCTCTTGGATGCTAGAAAAGGAGACAATTTTGTTCTAACAGCACTTCACAGGAGCCATGAAGGAAAGTGTCTTGTTGAAATAAAAAAGGAAAGGGAAGGGAAGGGAAGGGAAGGGAAGGGAAGGGAAGGGAAGGGAAGGGAAGGGAAGGGAAGGGAAGGGAAGGTGCCTGGATACATTTTCACATTTCATGTTAGAAAAGAGGCTTCATTTTGTATTTACTCACATGAAGAGCATAGGAAAGATATTTCACACATTAATTTATATAATCTATAGCTAATTCCACAGATATTTAAATAACCTCCTTTGGTAGTAGGAAGGAAGCTCTCTTGTAACATAAACTCATATTAGACACGAGTCGGTGTAGTGAAAGATCTCAGAAGGGAATGATGCAAAGCAACAGAAAGCGGATTCACAGTGAAATAAAGCAAGACACCAACATGAAGACCTACCCCCTTGGTCTTAGTTCCTCAAAGTTAAGTTAAAACTATTTTTTAAACCTCAGTTTTTATTTTTAGTTAAATAAAGAATAAGGGGTAATAAAAACATTTCTTGTGCGTTTATTACAGGAAAGGTACTGTTCTATCATTTAATATGGTAATACTGCAAACTAGTATTATTTTTGTTGTTTTACACATGGGACTCAGTGAATTTAAGTAGCATAGCCAGCATTGAAACTCAGGTCTGACTGCAAAGCACTCAACCTCTCTCCTCCATACCAACTCCAATATACATTGAAGTATACAGTCATTTAAACACCCACTCCCCCACCACAGATATACCAAAAAAATAGATCAAATTAATTTAAATCAAATTACATTTTTACAAAAATTTAGATAACACATGCCTAAACTTATCTTTTAAATTTTTTTATGCTTGGATAATTTTCTGGTAATTTTGCTGAACTAATACTCTTCTGTGATTTTTTCCCCCATTTAAATCGCCTGTAAGGCTGTAAGGTACTCCATAATGAACTATATTATTTATAAAGGATTCAATGACCTTGACACAGAAAGCAATGATGGTGCTTTCCAAAACTAAATATAAATAAGATACACATCACTGTTTATTTCTGATTTGACAAGATCATACATATCCAGAGGTAAATGTTTAGTTTATTTTGTTTCAGAATTTTAGTACTCTACTGGATTGTGAAATATATGAGGAGTGTACATTGTTTGTAGGGAATTATTCATACACTTATGCAATATTCAAGAAACTGTTTAAAGATACCGCTGTCCCCTCAGATGGTATCAGAGAACAAAATAAATTCAATTTCTAGTCAAATCGAAATCATATTTAATGATTTAATGAATACTCCCTCATAAATTACTTAGCTGACTTGTAAATGAGGAAAATACTGAGAAATCAAATACATAAATGCAACATTAAAAAGGAAAAACACACAAATATTTTTATAAAACTTACACTGAAGGAGCCAGTAATTTAAGACACTTAATACTTTGATCTGTAATTATAACCTTATGTTCCTGTATAGTCATAAGTCAGAAGTTCCATAAATTATTTAACTCTTATCTTGGTGAGAAATCAAGGGAGGACTTTATAATGTATCTTTCCTCATAATGTGCCCCATATTCTTACTCAAATAAGGATGATGTGAATAGTAATGACCAACATTGAATAACTCTCTTCACAGATGTCAGTTGAGACTTAGAAAAAATTACCAGAATTTATATGTATTTATAGTTCACATATTACCTCATGTATAAATATACACATATACTGAGTATTTTTTTGACTCCTAAAATCCTCCTTTCACTCATTCATATTCTTTAGACATCACAATTCTTCAACACAAATAGTTCTATAGCCTGTTTGTTCAGTATGGTTGGAAATATACCCAGAAACATACCCACATACTCTTATAGGGAGGAAGTTTCAGACTTCTCTGAACAAACCTGAATCTCGGTTGCTGTTTTTGTTCATGAGGCACACATTAAAATTTGGTAATTTAATTAAGTTTGATTTGGGGTCAACATGGTAGCATGTAGTGTATCGTAGAGGTAACTTAAATCTACAACAGAGGGAGACACAAACCTTTAAGGGAGCCAAACTGACCCTCTGAAAGTGAGGTGGGGTATATGTTAGAACCTGGATCAAAGATCTTAGATCACTTTTTTTTTTTTTGACGTTTATTCATTTTTGAAAGACAGAGAGCATGAATGGGGGAGGAGCAGACAGAGAGGGAGACAGAGAATCCAAAGCAGGCAGCACAGAGCCCAATGCGGGGCTCAAACTCACAAACTGTGAGATTATAACCTGAGCTGAAGTCGGACGCTTAAACAACTGAGCCACCCAGGAGCCCCTTAGATAATGTCAAAATTTCCTGCAAGCTTGAAACCTGGTAATGGGATTGCATTTCTTGGTGATTTACTTGGCTCCTACTTAGTGCTGAGGCAAAGCTGTTCCACAAAGGTCAAAGGACAGAGTACAAGCCACATTCCAGATTTCCTAAGACAGACAGGACAGCTGAACTCAAACCCGCTCTTCATTCCTTACATTTCATCCAATTTTTACAATGTCCTCAGCTCCTGTTATTGGGGAATGGTATTGTGCACAGAGTACCAAGCTTAGTTTAGGAGACCAGACTGGGTGCCTGGCTTAACTGCCTGTCATTTGTGTTCTTAGGAACACCACTTTGCTGAGTGTCAGCTCCCTGGGGATGGTTGTGCATCTTTATGGGTCATTGAGAGAATCTAAAAAGATAATGAAGACGACGGTGCTTTAAAAACACCAAAGTGATGGGGCGCCTGGGTGGCGCAGTCGGTTAAGCGTCCGACTTCAGCCAGGTCACGATCTCGCGGTCCGTGAGTTCGAGCCCCGCGTCAGGCTCTGGGCTGATGGCTCAGAGCCTGGAGCCTGCTTCCGATTCTGTGTCTCCCTCTCTCTCTGCCCCTCCCCCGTTCATGCTCTGTCTCTCTCTGTCCCAAAAAAAAAAAAAAAAAACAACAAAAAACAAACCAAAGTGTCATTGGTGGCACGTGAAACAGGACCAACCTTTAAACACTTTTAATAGTTATATATTCATATGTTTATATTAGAAAAATACAAAGAACATTATACCTGTGATTTCACACATACTATATCTTAGACTAAGACTGAAGGAGTTATTTAAAAAGTGGCTTGAATGGTGCCTAGTTCATAATAGGAGTCCAAAAAGCATTTGTTGAATAAATAAATAAAGGAGTAAGTGAATTTGAATAAAGTTTCTAGCTAAGTGTTCTTACAGGTAGCATGCAACTTTGGCTGAAGCCTGGGAAATACAGCTCTGAAGCAACAAGCAAATATGAGGCATTTATCAGGTTCATTATTGTCAAACATTTATTAAACAGTAAATATTAAAAAATATCTTCAACCTGAAAAAGTCCTGCTAACCTAAGGGCGATATTTCAGTATTTTTTTTTAAAGAATGGGAATTAATGATAAAGAAATACTTTGGAGTAAAGAGTTGACTCACCTGTGACAGAAGGATGAATCTAATTTTCCATCAATCGTACTCGTGGAAAAATCCCTAAAGCGAATCCCATTGTTCTTCCAAATGAACTAACCAAATACACATGAACAATTTTTGCCAGTAGCATTATCTGAGGGTGTGTGTGTGTGTGTGTGTGTGTGTGTGTGTGCATGTGTGTTTCCTTTCTTCTTCACTTTGGAAGCAGTGTTTTTAAGTAGTGGAAAAGTATACTACAGGACTAGAATAAATCTATTCTAAATGTACAACAAATTTCACGTTGATCTGCCACACATAAATGGAATTAAATGGTTTGCGTAAGCTCATATTTCTAAAGCAGGACTGTTTAAAAGTTCACATCACAGAAACACGCATTGGCCTCAGACTAACTCTATGAACACTGTCCTGACAAGCTCGAGGACACTGTGTGGGTCTCAGCTATCTGCAAATGGAACTAGGCCTCTTTAACCTTGTTTAGGGAAAAAAAGGTTACAAAATTCCACAATTCACTTCAGTGATGTTTACAGTCTCACCCAAGGTTTTACTTTGCTTAGTCTTTTTGCTAATATTCACATTTTTGGTCTTCTCTACTTCTTCATTTTTATTATCCTCCAAATTTTGACCAGGCACTGACTTTGTTAGCCTGGATTTTATCTTGCACAGAACTTTCCCAAAACTACTTTCCTCCCTTTTCAAGGAGATTCTGTTGCTACAGAGTGTTGATGGTCCTGCCACCCCACCAGCCACAATGCAGCCCAAATACTGTGGTTGGTGATGGGGTGTGGAAACAAGGACTCATTTCCAACTGTAGTTAAGAAAATATATAAGGCAAAGGTAATACACAAAGAACACTTTCGACAGAGAATAATAGTACTAAAGAATACAAATAGCTAATTCTGATAATCAAGCACAGGAAGCTGGTTCTTCAAAGTAAAATGTTTAAACTTCGCAAGAAAACTCAAACTTAAGCTATACATTCCCAAAATGCGACGGTAAGCTGTCTTTATGTTTCACACTGTCAAAATATGTGTGTGTGTGTGTGTGTGTGTGTGTGTGTGTGATAGTCACCTGACATACAGAAAGTGTATTGTCCTCAAATAAGTTTAGTTATGAGTTTTAATAATAAATGATGAGTTTTGTCTCATTTGAATGACTATTCAGAGAATTATTTTTATCTCTACCTGCCAAATATAATCATGTGAAAAAAGGCAAAGTGTAATTCTAAAGACAGAACCCTACCCACTGCTATTAAAAACATGCCTTTATTTGGTCATGTAGTGTGGCACTGAAATATAGAACTTTTCTGGGTAATCAGGAGGTGTCTCTACCTGTCCACCAACAACCAATGTTTCATTGAAAAGAAACATTATGGTGCCAGTCTAGAAATAAATCCTTTCCTAAATTTGGCTCAAGGCAGAATACACATTGAATGTAAGAGCAATGACATGAAGACCAACGGGAAATGTTCAAGAAGAGTAAAATTTATGTACTAAAAAAAGAATTTTATTATTTGATTATTACTTTGACAGACAATACTTGTAGGCTAGTTAATGTAAGATCAGAGATGGCAGATGATAATTTCAAAATATAGTTTAGAAAACAGGAGCACTTTTCCCATTTTTAAATAATGACTGAAACAAGTATATAAAGACATCCATTTCCCCCACCCCAGTTTCATAGACTCAAAATGTAAGTTTTGAGTGTGTACATCATGGTGGAGGTGGAGAGGTGTAATGCCAGCCGAAGCCACTTCCCTTTCCAAGAATTCCCTAATACTGTGCCAAGATCTGGCAGTGTGCCTCTCCGGCTATGATGATGTACTGGAGCCCAGCACTGAGGGCTTATTCTTGGCCACTGAACCTTAAACTATAAAGGATTTATGGTTCAGAGAGAAACTTGCATCATTTATTTAGAAAAAGTATAAATATCTTTCAGGCCATACTTCATGACAAACTGGTAACTGAAGGAAAGAATGTAGCAGAGGGTAAGGAGATGAATGCTACTTTCTGAGTGGTGTAATACCAGGCACAGGATATTCTCTAGTGTTGTCACATAGCTTCAGTATTGGGGCAGTATTCTGTAGGGGCGATTCAGTCCAACTTTCCATGGACTGTTAAAAATCTCTACTAATTAAAATTGTTGTATATGTGGGGGTGGGGTAGGAAGGTAAAGGAAGAAAGTCTGAGTTGGTAGTTTTTAGCAACACTGTTGGGAGGGACTTTCAAGCTTTAAAATGCTTCCAAGTAGAACTCGTGCTTGAAACGAACAGCTAATAACAACTTGTAATCTGATACGCCAATTTGTATGCGATGTGCTGAACTTGATTAACAAATGGTTATAAACTATTTCATCCATTAAACATATATATTATAATCCTCTCACCCTCAACCTGGTTAGTAAATCTTTTATTCATGGATAATGCATAGGTAAACAATAACTAAAGTCAAATTACCACAATTCCACGGTGGTGAAATCCAAATTAATAAGGTTGTCTAACATAAAACAACAACAACAAAACAAAAACAAAAATAAAAAACCACAAACAATGAGATGAAAAAAAAATGGGCAAGGAGGCTAATTTTTACTGAGCCTCATTTGAGTGTTGGATAATCTACTTATGGTATCTCATTTAATTCTTAAGACATTATTTTGAGTAGGAACTGATATTCCCACTTGGGGGGTGAGGAGATTGCAGCTTGGGTGATTAATACAGCTACCCAGCATCATTTAGGAAACTGATGACCCTGGGATTAGGCTCACGTGAGAATGCCCAAAGCCTATACCTCTTTCTGCCACACTCTGCTTTCTCTCTAGTTCTCTGTAGACTATGTTCATAGAGTACTTGATGTTTTGAAATAAAACCTCTTAGGAAGCAATCTCAAAAAGTGCTGAACAGTTCTAATGCATTATTAGTAATTCTGTTACATTTAATATCCCACCAAAGATTAAAAATGCCTTTCTAAGACCATAAACTGACCAGGTCATTTACTATGACAGTTGGCTAAGGTATCAACTTAAGGACAACGTGGACATCTCAGCCCTAGGCAGACATCAGTGCTCCAGTCACAGCATTGATCTGTTGGTCCAGAGAGGACCCACACAACCTGAAAACAAGATTGATGCCCAGCTTAATTAATTACCATAATTTTTTTTTCTTTTTACTTTGCTTGCTTCTGAAAAGAATTTGAAGTGGTTTGCTGAGAACAAAGACTGCAACAGAAAATAAATTATAGGTTTGTGGGATGTGGGGGTGGGGAGAGATAAGATAATAAATCTATTCTAACACTTGAGTTAACATACACTTTATCTGGAGGGATCTGACAGAATCTTGGATTAATTTACTTTGGTGGACATGGAAATAGTATGAAAAACTGAGAAGCTAAGAAGGTTTAAAATGATAACGTGTAAGAAAATTGGTTACCTAACCTTTTCTTCTGAGATACTACAAAGATAAACACTAGGGGATGTGGTCCTAACATTCCACATTAGCAAGGTGGAATCAATTAGATTTTCCTATAATAAACAAATTGTTTATGGAGTCAGTCTCTATCTTTCTCTCTTGACTTTATTAAAATGTCAGCCTTTGCTACAGTATATAGAAGGAAACCTAATGCATTGCTTATCTTTTTAAAAGCAGAAATCTGATTATTAATGCACAAGACTTTATTTGTCCAGCATTGCTGAGGACTAAGGGGTTCTATGTAAATAAAATTTACATCATGACTGGTTTGTTCACCGGACTAAGAGTACACATTTTAAAAATGTTTTACTGGAAATCTTTTCAAATAGAATCATGCTTTGTCTTACACAGATATTGAACATAGTTTAATTTTTTTCTTGATGAACCAGAATCATCAAGACATCAAGGAAAGGCCATTTGGCTTGAAGTCAGACAGACTTGTGTTTGAAATTTCGCCTTTCCTGGTCTTATACATTGAGAACATTGGCTTTCGGGGGCATAATTAAATAAGCTATGAGGAAGCCCTTCCTTTGTTTTGTGAACTATAGAAGAAAAAACAGTGTTTGTGAAACAGCACTTTGTTTTGTTTTTTTTTAATGTGCAAAAGTGAGGTAGGTCCTGAAAAGACCAGAGATTTTTAAAAATGTTATGTGCCCTAGAGCTTCTAAGGCTGTTATACCTTACTTTTTAATGATAGATAAATATTTCATGTGTTATCATTAATATTTTATTATATGTTTTCAATTTTGCACCTCTAAATATATGCTTTACATTATTTTTTGTGAATTACTAAAAATATTTTTAGCGTATCATGATATCAAGGTTTTCATACTAAGGTTGTCAGAATGCCAACTTACAATGTCAGGCAGTGGGGAAGGACATTTGAATTGACAGAAATGTTATGCACAGTGTTAACAATTCATCTATTGCCTATAATAAGGAAGAAGAATCTGGATATTTTAAACACTTACAATAAACATAGTGAGTGAAAACCAGGTGCTTATTCAAATGCAGCAAAATAAATGTTTCTTGGACTCTTAGATAATGATTTTTTTAAAAGTGTATCTCCCCAAACATTAGTGAGCAACTCAGTCCCAGGAGTTTGCAAACACACACTAACCAGAAGATTAGGACCATTGTTTAATGTGAAATGTGTTAAAAGTACATGCCTTTATTCTCCTGAGGACATGAAGAGATATTTAGACAAGGCATTTAGGACAGGAAGAATGTTTCCAGGAAAGGGAGGCCATAATCTTTTTTTTTTAGCTAAGCTTTTTGTAAAATGGCACCTAAAAAGACGTGGTTTCATTTGCACAGAGATTGTAAAACAGTTCAGCATCTACATTTTAAATTTGTAGCAGTCCATTTATATTATAAAAGCCCAATTTTGCTGTTTCTAATTACTTTTTGAATAAACTGTCAAAAGTATTTAGGTTTATCAACCTAAAGAATGTTTTGTCTGGTCTCAGAGAGATTAGAGAATAAAATGTTTTGTGAACAGGAGTATGGAATTCATTTTCTTATCAAACGTAGAAACATTATGCCCAGAGCATATCCTGACAAGTATATATTAGGCATTATAAGCAACGGGTTTAAGGACCTCCTGGTCATTTGGAGAAAGACAATCTTTTTATTGTGCTGGCAAAAATGTTTTTGGTTTCCTGCCATTAAACCTAAGTGCCAGTGGAAGTTTGAGCAGAGTTGAAAATAGCTTTATATAATATACTCTTTAAGAGAATAATATATATTTGTAAGAGTAATTTTTATTTCCTAAGGAGATGAAAAATTACGTTTCTTCATTACATGTGGGGAATGTGCATAATTATCTCCTCCTGGTCAGATATAAATTTTTCTATCTGCTTTGAACATTCTGCATATTTCTTGCCTCGTGAGCCAATTCTACCATTGTGAGAGGGGGTAAAACCCAGAAGACCCCTACTAATTTCTTCTAAGTTGAATGGTAGTTTCATGGAGAAGTTTTCATTTAATTTATATGATCAGATTGTGTTAAGTAGAACCAGACTGTGGGGTTAAACATTTCCATATGTTATAAAGGCCCAGAACTTTTCCTGAAAGGAGACACCATTCTGAACACAGACGTTACCTGCGGCTTCCAGAAATGGCTGCAATTGCACCCTGGTTTGGCCCTCTCCTCAGCAGTATGTGTCACATGCGAGCACATGGAGGAGACGCTGTCCCCCGGCACTTCCTGTTGCCCTACCTCTGCCACACCCGTGGACTCCAAAGGTCACCAGATTTTTTTCCCAGTCATTGCTACTTGCCTTCATCCTCTGGGTATGGAATGAAGAGTTAGATAAATGCAGGGAAGGAAGGCAGAATTAACAAAACTCTGGAAATCTGGTTCCTAGGTTACAGGCCCTTGTGGAATCTACGAATGCTTCACAACTCACCCCTTGATAGGACATTTTGGTGACTATAACCATCCCCTCTTCATTTTATGCTCCAGAAGTTTGTGAGACCTCAATGAGTCATGAAGAATCCTAATTTCAAATCCAAAGAATACAAAGTGATGATAACATAAAATAACAATTGACATCTGAACAAAGGTTAGTATTTGACAATGGATAAAGATTGGTATACCTTCCCTTCCTCGGGGCTTTGTTGACATGAATTGTGAACGTCGTCTTCTCTTACTAATTTTCCAGGCCAAGAAGTGAGTCCTTTGATTTGGCCCCAGACCAAGTCGCCAACGTTGAACGTCCTTGGCCTATAATGTATCAACTCATTTGAAGAAGGGGAATCTGGATTCCTTAGGTCATCTTCACTACTAATGCTCTTAGCGTCTGAAGGGCTAGGCACACACCCATTAATGCTTTTGGCATTAAAGTCTCCATTGTAATGGATGTAGTCTTTGACTAGAGAATTTTCCAAACTATTTGAGGAGCTTGGAGATTGCTCCTCTAGGACCAGGTCTTGCCTTGTAGTGCCCAGCAGCTCTCCAAAGCCCCGACTCTGTCGAGGTCTGTTCCCATTAATGTGTGCGCATCTTTCCACAGTGTTCTCTAGTCTCTCCTTAAAACTCATCATAGTTCTTTTGTAGTTATTATACCTGAAATTTTCCTCCAGAATTTTATCCCCTTGACAGTTTCTTGGTGGTAACAGTACCGGGTGCTGTTCCCCAGGCAGAAATGGCAGTGTGGAGACATTGTTGGACCTTTCGTGACAAGGACTACTGTGGACATGGCCTGGATGATCTAAGAACTCCTCACACTTCCACCTGTTTTGCTCCCCTCCAGGGCTTTGCTCCCCATCCCACTGTTTTTTGGATGTGTGGCAACTTGCTGACTTGAAATATTCAAACCCATCTCCTTCATTTGAGTTCTTCCCATGGTCCAGATTCCTGGGCAGCCGAGCCCCTCTTGCATTCCTTAGCCTACCATCATGATCGACACTGCCCATGTTTCGTCCATGAATGACTGCACTGACAGCACTGGGGAGACTTAATGGGTCACCAATCGAGGCAGTGAAGGCACTCATGGCACTCAGAGCTGGAATGGGGCTGATCTGAGTTGTACTGTTGACTGCAGTGGTGATGACAGCCTGCACTCCTTTGCTGGCTGCATCAACCACTGCTTTGTAAATGGCATCCACAGAAGCATCGCCTGGGCCGCCCACAATGAGGCCGTCCTTCACCTGCTGACCAAGAGACGAGTCAATCCTCGGCTGCAACTCACAAGATGGATCTTGGAAAGGTGGAAGTGGGGTGTTTGGATTCTCAGGAAGAGCTGTGAGCCCCGGCTGAGTGCTTATTCTTTTGTTTAGGAGAGCTGCATCTTCCTGCATTCTCACCTTGAAGAAACAGACAGGAAGCAATGAGAGAGAGAAAAGTCTTTAAAGACCTCAAAGAGAAAGACCATATTTTTAAGATTTGCCAAAATGCAAACAAACATAACAAGGAAGGAAATATAAAGGAAGAGCAAGGCTCAAACATGAAATAAAAAGTCACTGTTTACAAAAGCTTGTGTCCTGATTATATTTGGGTCCCGTTTCTTTGGTTGAAATCATTTCACAGATTTTTTTTTTTTAAAGAAATCATCATTACCAAACATTCTTTAGCAAAGTTACAGGTGAGGTGGTTGGACACAAACTGTTTTCAGGTGATGACTCCACCTATTTACCTGTCATTACAGGTTTTGCAACTTGGAATTCAAAGAGAGAAACAAGTCCATCACCAGCACTGCTCGAATTACAAAGGGAACCAAATTTTGAAAAGGATTTCTCACTCACTTATATTTCTACTGAAATACAACTAAGCTCCCTCCCTCTCTCTCTGTCTCTCTCTCTCTCCATATATATATATATATCATACTCTTTTCATAACAACAAAATGTTTCTGATATGACACTATTTTTGAAGGTTTTGGATAGAACAGTGACACCTATTCTTCAATCTTACCTGGCTACTGGCTGGGGGACACCCCTCTGCTGTCAACAGTGTCAATGTCTCTCTAGAGATGTGACTGTTAATTGGAAGAAATGAAGGGAGGGAGTGCCCACTAGGTAAGAATATGCATGTTCAGGACAGGAAGGATGATGCAGTTTGAAAAAGTCCCCAAGGTTATTCTAATTTCACCAACCCCACCTAAGAATTGCTGCTTCAGACCCTTGACACTTCAATTTTTCCCCTCAATGATCTCTCCCTTCTTGTCTTCACATCCTTTTCCACTAACCAGAACCTGGGATCCATCAGCGTATCAACCACTCTCTTGTTATTCTTCCCCTGTCTACACCTACCAGATAAAATCTCAATCTGGGATCATTTTCACTGCCTGCTTATCTGTATCCACAGTGAGGTTGCTGAGTATCTGTCTAGGAATTCAGGGCGTTCAACTGCAGCTGGGGGCTTATTGTTCTCATCAATCCAGTGACCCTCTAGTTAGGTACCATTCTCTTTCACAGCCATTCAAATCTTCATCCACTTCTCGAAGCTGGCTGCTTACCATCTCTAGCACTATTCTTAGCTGATAGCCTTACTTAACAGAGAAAATGGAGTTCATAAGGTTAAGAATTCTCATAGTTCTTATATTCTGCTACTCTCTGCCCCCTGGCAGGACACACTTCTCTGCAACTATCTATGCCCCCAATCCTACCCTGCTTCCCAGCATAAGAGAGCCCTCTTCTGCTCTCTGAAGGTAAGTCCTTCATTTATGCTCTGGATCCCAAGGCACTCCTCAGGGATCTTACCTCATCCATTATCCCTTGTCTTCCTTATGTTCAATCTTTTCTACTTTTCATTTTCATTTTTATTTTTCCTTTAGCATACAACCATGTGCATAGCTTCCATATTCTAAAAGTTTGCATTCAACCTACGTCTGTTTCTCTTATGTTCTTCCTAGTCACGTTTTTGAAAGAGTAATCCATACCCTTTAATCCTAACCTTTTCATCCCTCCACCCACTGCAATCTGTCTTGTGCTCCCATCACCCCACCAAAACTGAATTCCACCATCACTGGTGATGTCCTAAATCTAGTGGATTTTCTTCAGGCTTTATCTGCTTGTTTGAGATTCTCAGTGACATGGCTGAGCACTTTCTCTTCCCTTCTAAATTTATTTTATTCCACAAGATGTACATGAACATTTTCTCATTGTCAAAATAGATAAAATTTTCTTTATCACTACTCCCCACCCAAATCTGACTTTCCCATCCCACTCTGATCCCATTTTCTTTCTCAGAAGTAATCAGTGCTGGAGAGCATCCTTGCAGACACTTATTTTTAATACATTAAGGTGTTTAGGTGTATAGCTAATTTTCTTTCTTTCCTTCCTTCTTTCACATAAATGGTTTTGTACTTTAGTATTGTTCTATAATACTACAGTATTGAAGCCTTGCAATCTTGTGGATCTTTTCAAATCAGTTATATAAATATACCTAAACCTACTAGTACTAGAAAGATGGACATACCAAAATATATTTAATTATTTCCCTACTGATAGACACTTAAGTGGCTTCTAATTTTTGCCACCACAAATCACGTTGTAATGAACATTCTGGCATGTGCCCTTTTGTTCACATTTGAAGATTTCTCTAAAATAGATACAAAGAAGTTGAACTTCTGGGTCAAAGGGTATGTATATTTATTTTTTACATTATTTTTGAAAAATGCTTATTTTTGAGAGAGAGACCATGCACGGGTGCAGGGGTGGGAGTGGGAGAGAGAAAGAGGGAGACAGAGGATCTGAAGTGGGCTCGTGCTGATAGCAGGGAGCTCAATGCAGGACTCACACTCACAAACCACAAGATCATGACCTGAGCCGAAGTTGAACGCTTAACTGACTGAACCACCCAGGCATCCCAAGGATATGGGATGGTAACCACTCAGGCATACCCAAGGATAGGTATATTTAAAAACCTGATAGGGGCACCTGGGTGGCTCAGTTGGTTAACTGACTGACTCTTGCTTTCAGCTCAGGTCATGATCTCACAGTTTGTGGGTTCAAGCCCCAGGTTGGGCTCTGTGCTGACAGCACTGAGCCTGCTTGGTTGGGATTCTCTCTCCCTTTCTCTCTGCCCTTCCCCTGTTGGCTCTCTCTCAAAATAAATAAAAGAAACTTAAAACAAAAACCCTGATAAACTGTCAAGTTACCTGGATTTGTATCAGCATACAATCTGTATCAGCATACAATCAGACCAACAATATCTCTAAAAGTCAGCAAGGACTATCAATCAATCTGATTGACACATGAATGTTGTAATTTGTCTAACTCTGATTACTCTTTTCATATGTTCATTAATAATTTATTTTTCATTTTCTGTTCATATCTATTGCTCATTTTTCTATTATCTATTTCTATTATCAATTATCTTTTTTCTTCCTGATTTGTAGGAGCTCTTTTTGTGTAATGAATGTCGATTACTTGCCATTATTATGCAAGTATTTTCTGCCAGGTGCCACTTGTCTTTAACTTTGTTTAAAATGCCCTTGATCATATGGAGATTTTAAAGTTTTATGTATTCAGCATTATTACTTCTTTTCTTTTTGACCTCCTCATTTTGTATTTTACTGAAAGAACCTTCTCTGCCTCAAGATTATTAAAAAAAATCTGTATTTTCTTTTTATATTTATTAAGTGTCATTCTTTCCATCTAGATCCTTAATCTATCAGAAATGTATTCAGCTTGTAAAGGTAAAGGAAGGCGATGGGGCTGAAGCCAGGGAGAGTGGTGAGGGCAGGACTGGAGAGTCAGGCCAAGCTGGCATGTTAAAGATGTAGATTTCAGTCAGGAGAGCAGTGGAAACCACCAAAGGGTTTAAGAGGATCATATGATCAGTTTTTACTGTCCACTCCAAAAGGACCACTGAGAGGGCTCAGTCAAAATAAAATAACCTTCACACAAAAGACTGGAATGTTTAACAATAGTCATTCTTGGGAAATAATAGTAAGTGGACGTGAGAGGGCACATGACCTCCTTTTTCTGTCTCTTCCCCCCAGTTAAGTATTTTAACAGACCTAGACATTGTTTACTATTTGAATAACCCAGGGAAGGAGAGTACCTGAAAGTTCTGAAACAGACAAGCCATAGGGTTACTGTTAGCCGGGCAAGGAATTGTGGGCTGTCCTTGAAATGCTTGCAGGTTCTGGTACCCCTGGAGAAGTTGCTGCTGCGGCTGCTGATTTGGAGGAAACATCTGATTGTTGTTTAACAGCGACTGCAGATGAGTCAGTTGATGGTTATTCAATGTATTGTTTATTGAGGACATGTCACCTATAGTTTGAAAAACATAAAATGTAAGTCAGTGTGACTCTTCAGAGATCCTATGCCTATCTATGCACCTGAGGATTCCTGAAACAAAAACTGAAAACTGCACTTGGCATGGTCATTCTTTTCTCTTTTTCTCATCAATGTCTTACTAAGTGGTAAACAGAGAGTATTATTATTAATTAATTTTATCTTTCGTAGTTAGTTTTTTGACTTTATGTCCTGGAGACACTACTTAGTTTTTGCTCTATCCATTAGCCAATCATTATAGATTGAGCTTCAGTGTTCTAAACTCCTTGATATTATTTTTGTTACAGCACCTAAAACTAAAGGTGGAAATTAATCGTAAAATGTTTTAGTAATCATAAGTATCTGAGCGAATTATTAAAATGAGTGGATCTGATCAGGCCTTATTAACAAAATTTAGTTCTCATGCCACAGTCATCAATAAATACCACCAAATAAAATCAGATTTGGCCAAGGAATATGTATATTGTTTTTAAGTAAAAGGTTGGTCACCTAAAATTAAAACTGTAAAGAAAGCTAATAATACAAAAGAATTCATTGCCATAATCATTAAAAATGAATATTATTAAATCAGATGGGATTAGTCAACAACTAAGTTCATATTCATAATTCAAAATTAACTTGTTTTAAAATTACATTGAAATTATCTTGAAGACAATGCCATTGAAATTGTCTTGTAACTCGAAATATGTAAACCTGTGATGTATTTTAGGTTATTTAACTATTGATTTTGACACCAAATAGAACTAATAAACTATAGCAACTAGTAAGCTATAAAATTAGTAAACTATATTCTAAAGGTGTCCATAAAATCTGGAAACATTATTGTTAATTTTTAGGTACTGCAGATGCCCTTTTGACAGTGTTATGTGTATGTGCCTCTTTCCAGACTTTCTGGATAGATCTCTGCACTTAATATTATAGCTATCTGCATTAGTCAGTTGGATATACTTGCATTATTTTCTAACTTTTTTGCGATAGAATAATATACGTGAAGGATTTTGTTTTTAAGCCACAAAGTTCTAAGGAATTATACTGGCTGAGGAAATCTAACAGCAGCTATTGAGACTGTCTGTTTCCTTGAACTTGAGCAAAATTTATCTTTGGATGTTTTTATGCCTTGTTTCTTATTTTGCTGGATAAGCATTTACTTTTGTTTATGTAGGGGTCACCTGGAAGAAACACTTCCTCAAACAGTTTCCATCCACAGTGCAGCCGCTCATACTAACCCTGTGATGCCACACCAACTAAAATTCAAATAAGAGTTATTTTTATGATGGGCCTGTGCTTTATTGTTTGGAAAATAAGACTCTACTTGGCTTAAGAGAATGATAGGTAGGTTAAGTTTAAGTGGCATCAGAATTAGAAGATCAGAGAAAGCAGATTAAAATGTTATTCAGTACTGCTAGAATAGGGGAAGAGGAAAAAGTCATTTTCATGTTTGTATAACTATGGGTGTGTGTGGGTGTTATTATATTTAGTTCCTTAAGCAAGCTGTGACATAACAAAAACATTTTTAAAAATAGTGTGACAAAATGGAGTTTTTAAAAAGGAGAAAATAGAATTAGAAAAACGTTTCTTTTGTAAAAATTTGTGAAAAAATTTAACTTACCAAGCAGACCTGTCCCCAGTAGAGGGTTAAGTAGCTGTGGCACCACAGAGTTACTGTTGAGTTTAGCTGGACCAGGTGTATTCCCAGCATTATTAGATATATTCAGCAATGTTTCTGCCATTGACACCACTGCTGTCCCACCAAGTGTTGAGACAGTCAGTGCTGCCACTGCTGATGATGTAGTGGTTGTGGTAGTGGTTGCCTGGGAGGAAGTTGCTATGGAAACCTCTGGATGATTAGCGGTGTTGGCCGATGCTGAGTTCAGGACACCTCCCAACAGCTGGGGATTCAAGGCCATTAATCCTGAGGCCCCAGTGACAGCTGGGAGGAACAGGGGGTTAAAAGTAGTGTCACTGCCTGCAAAGCTCGGTAAAGGGTTCCCCAGGGGGCTGGTTAAAAGGGTCTCAGCTCGGCTGTTCTCTGACTGATTGCTTGGCAAATGGTCTGGTGGGGCTGTCATCTGTGTTAATGAGGGTAAAGGGGTATTTTGCTGTTGCAAAAGATCTGAGATGGTCAGATTGAAAGATGGCAGGGGAAGCATGGCAGCTGCTTGGGCTTGGTTCTGAAGCAGGGCTGCTAAGAGCTGAAAGTGAACAGGCTGCAATACCTGCCCATCCATGTCACCGGAGAGAAAAGCTAAAGCAGCGTTTACATTCGGGTTGAGAAAACCTAAAGGGTGGAGGTTGATCTCAGACTTGCCTTCTCCTGCTGAAGGCTGGAGGATATTTAATAGATTCTGGTTTAGGAGATGCTGTTGATTCACTGGCAAAGAGATAGGTAGAGAACTGAGGAGGCTGGGGTTCAAGGGGTGTGGAAGATGGTTGTTTGAAGTGCTGTTGGATGGAAAATGAAGTGCGTGCTCTTGGCCAACATAAGGAAAATCACTCCCAATAGGCAGCTGACTCTGCAGTGGGTTTCCAGCTGCGGTGGTAACTATGACGCCATCTTGAAGAACAGATGTTGTCTTTGTGATGGCAGGGTGGCTGGTGCCAGCTATGGCTATGGAGGATGATGGTCCTGAACCGCCTAAAATGAAGAAGAAGAAGAAGAAGAAGAAGAAGAAGAAGAAGAAGAAGAAGAAGAAGAAAAAACACTTATTAATTATGGACGTTAAAGAAGACAACCCCATAAAAATACATTAAGGTATATTTCAATTAATTTGTTACACACCACCTTTGGGAATTTAAATCAGATTAATTGTAATCACTGTTTAATAACACTTAAATTTGGCACTGTTTAATAACACTTAAATTTAACTCTATACTTCCTCATCTACTTTGAAAATAGGTATATTGAAGAAGTTTAGAAATATTAAAAAATATTAAGAAATAGCTAACTATTCTGTCAAATAGCTTGCTTTTCACAAAGTGGACAAGGTGATGAAGACAGGGCAATCTGTGCTGTAGCTGGTAGACAAAGGTAACAAGTCTTTATTTTTCAAAATATATTTTCATTTAAGAAAATGTTTTTGGTCTTTATTTATAACACTACCTTCCTTTTAGTGAAAAAAAAAAAACCCTAGAATATACATGAGAGTATAAAACAAAATAAAAAATACCTATGAAGATAACTATTAATATTTTAATGTGTAGTTCTGCAGGCTTTTCCCACCTGTATGTATATACATATGCAGACATACATACACATATTACATATTTTAACAAAAATGGAATCATGCTGTTTTGTAACCTTTTTCTTTTATCGATAGGTTTTGACTATCTTTCCATGTTAAGTCGTGTTAACTTTAGAGCCATTTTACTACTATCATGTATGAATATACCAAAATTCAATCAATCTACAGTCATGGATATCTGATTGTTTCCAATCTTTTACTGTTGTAAGCAACACTATGGTAAACATTCTTATTAACTCATCTTTGCCAATATGCTCAGTTATTTTCTAAGGATAAATTCTTAAAAGTGGAATTCCAGGGACAAAAGGGTTTACATATTTTTTAATATGAGTACATATTGTCACACTGCCCTACAGTGAAGTTGATCAATGCACATTCAACTTACATTTTCATAAACAGGGTATGGCAGTGTTCATTTCTCACCAACACTATGTTTTATCATTTAAAAATTTTTTGTCACTGATAGCATAAAGATACTCTGTACTTAGGATTCCTTAAATCAGACCAAATGCCATCACCCAAATAGCATTCTTAATCTTGAAAGTCTTACGCTTCAGACGAAAATTCAAGGAACTTCATATTTAAAAATATAAAATTTCAGTTGCTTATTATAATCGTTTTAGTTGTTCTCAATACAAGCTGCACAATAGAATTACCTGGAGAACTTCAAACAAACAAATGAACAAAAACAATGCCTGGGCCTTATCCCAGGTTAGTTGAAAGCTTGTCTCTTAGGGTACAGCTTGAGCAGTAGTATCCTTTGAAATCACCCCTGGTGATCCAGATGCACAAGGGATGGGGTGAGAATCACATTCTGTTGAAAAGGAACCTACAATCATTGTTTTCATAAAAGGTCTTTCCCTAAAGAGAAGCATTATGTAATATATGCATTCATCAAATATTGTTACAGGCTTATGTAACATGTATATGATATAATGAACAACACTAGTGTTACTGAAAATCTAAAATAATCCAAACACTTGACTGCTGTGCTATGCCATCAAAAACTTTATATTTGACCATGTTACCATTGAGACCTTGTCTAAATACATATATGCAGAAATTTTTCCATAGTTGTAATAGTACTACAAATTTTATATGCTTCTTGTTTTCTTCTAACGGAATAACACAAGAATTTTTCCTTTTTGGTATATGGACGTTTGCATGAATATTTTTAATCTTGTAGTCTATGGATCAATCATATTTGTTGACCTATTCTGATAAAGTTTGGTATTTATATTTTCATCATCGTATATAACACAGGGATGAACATCTTCCTGCATATGATACTTTGCTACCTTTGAGTTTTCTTTAGGAAAAACTGGCATGATTGTTGTGAGAATCAAAAACAGGTCAGTGACAGGCTTGTAATGTCTAAAAGTCTACACAAATAAATGGAGTTATCATTGTCAGCATTATTATTTACATTAGTAGCTGCGGTTAGTAGTGGTGATGTAGTAATAGTAGTAAGTATAAATCAGTATATCCAACACACCTTATAGAATATCTCTATATTGCATGACTTTGCAATTTTTCCCAGCTGTCATGTCTGTTTTTTTTTTAAGTTTTCAGTGTTTCATTTAAAGAATGAGATTTATAAAAAATCTGTTTAAAAATATATAAATATTTATAAACCTTTATCACAAGACAATGACTATGTGCACAATGAGTAGAGTAAGAACATATCAAATACTGAAGGAAGCATATGGTATACAATTCTTTAAATGTTAATTCAGCTTTGTGATAAAACAGTCAACACCTTAAGCATTTCATTGCTTCGTAAAGCTTCCTATTTCTGTAAGTGGCAAAAAATGTGCTTTATTTGCATTTTGAAACCATCTTTTTAAACAAGCCAATAACAACTCTTATTTACTGGTAATCGCTATCTGTGGCCATTTTTTTCCCATCTGCTAACCAATAATGACATATTTAAATGTACAGATCACTGTCCTTTTAACCACAACCAGAGCACATTTTCAAAATACTCTAGCAAGACATTATAGATGTAGGGTTTCCTTAGAGTTTACTATTATTAATATTTTTGTCTTGTTTTTTAAGAGAGAAACATCTACATTTAGGAGCCATTTGGGGACATTATTCTAAAAGTTCTTCATATTAATATTCTTGAGGAATGACAATAAAGAAAGTATGGTTGCTCTTGAGGAATGACAATAAAGAAAATATTACAAACAAGAAGGTTGTGGACATCCCAAGCTTCTTAAGGGTAATATGTGGATCAAGGCCTATTTTTTATTTTCTCTAACTTTCAACAATGAGCAGGAAGGCTCTGTTAAATAAAAGGATAGAAATGGTGATATAAAACAACCACAAAAACAGCTCCCTGCCCTTTCCTGCAGGAACTCATTGTATAGGAAAAGTGATAAACACACAAATCTCCCTGTCTTTCTTTTTCCTCTTTCGATACACATTTATTGGGAGCTTATATGAATCAGAAATGTTAAAGCTCTGTTCACAGAGCTAGTGTAACTATAATGCAATATGCTAAGAGATTTGACGGATATACAACAAAGGGACAATTGGAAAACTGAAGGTGTGAGGGTAAACTAAGCAATGGTAACATTTGATCTGGGATTTGAAACTGGAAAAGGAGATAGAAACAAGGTCATTAGAAAAAAAGAGAAGGAGATAATGAAGTGCATGGAGGATAATAAAGTACATGGAGGTACATATCCTGAAAACAAAGAAACTGACCAAAAATATTGTATGCTGCTTTTCCACACACACCTCCCCTCCCACCATGGTTAAACCTATTGCCTTAGACAAGCAGCACAGAGATTTGAAATTATCTTTCTAAACCATTAAAGGCAAGGATCACTTCTTATTTCTGAGACCTAACATGGTCTCTAACACACAGTTGACATTCCAAAAATGTTGGTTCAGTGAATCTATTAAGAACATAAAACCGGCATTCAACGTCTAGAAATCAGAGCTTTTGATGCTGTGTGTGTGGCATGTGTGTATGGGAAGTAAGGGAGAGGATACCATCCATTTGTGGATAAAGTAAAAACTGATTTCAGTATTGGTCCAAAGCCAGGAGGTCAGGGACAGGAAAGGAGATGGTTGGAAGGTGACAAGTTACTTTAGACTCTCACGTGGTCCAGGGAGTTAAAATCACCTTACAGAGGAAGAGGCACATTCCAAAGTATTCTGAGTTAGTTCTTAAAGTCACTCAGAAATGCTTGGGGTCATCCAAAGAAGACCCTGAATTTTTATATCTGGAGTGAAATTGGAGATTGCTTATTTCTGAGCTGCTTAATCTGCTTAATAGGCACTCTCTGGCAAACCTACTTCACAGTTCTGCATAAAAACCATATGGTCTCTTGAAGCACATGGAAAAAAAATGTTTTCTTAAAGATGAATTTTTTTTCCAGCCAAGATGTTTTGTGCTTAAACTAATGAAAGGGACAGTTACTAAGTTCTTTTAAAAAGCAAACTATTCACTAAACAATAAGCAGTTAAATAGCCAAATGGCATCTGGAGCCTGGAACAAGTTAGTAAGTTGGAGAAGTCCTTTAACTGAAAAAAAATGATTATTTCACACCAGCCAGCAGCACCATGAACTGGCACAAATTCTTTTTCTCATTGTCTCTGTTGCTTTTAATGAAGTAGGAGATGAGACTGAAAAGTCACCCAAATAAACTTTCCTGGGGTGAGGTCACGTGCCTAGACACCCAGTCAGAGGTTGAGATAAACTGGGACAATCAGGAATTGACACTGTTAACCTTCCCAGTGGGGTAGATTCCCAGATGTAAACAGTACTCTTCGCATACACATATAATTTATGACGTGTGTGAGTGTATATGTGTGTGTACACACAGAAGTAGCACCAGTAAAATTTTTAAAGGTTTTTAAAGGATATTTTCCTATTATTACTAGTTTCATTGTTGAGATTTTTTTTCTGCTTCATTTAAAATTTTTTTTTTGCTTTTTAGAACAAAGGTAATATCTACCGCTTTAGATTTATTTCTCTTGTCACCAATATTCTTTAAGGAAAGTCGTTGTTTACATTATGCTAAACTCTTCTATGGTCGGCTCTTAAGTATTAATATTATTGTACATGTCTTTGTATGCACACAAGAGATGGCATAAAACTTATACCAAATGGATCAATAAAGTGCTTTTAAAATGTCATTATACCCATTTGATCTATATCCCCAATTTTGAATAAACACTACTTTATGCTAGAAAATTTTTTCAAAGTTAATATGCCCAAATACTGATTTTTATCTATAAAAATTTAAGAGCCTAAGAGATGATTCATATAAAAGATATGCCTTCACCATTTGACCTTTATAATTTGCTTTGGCAAGTGTACTTTAAATGCAAACAAGGTCAATGGTAATCCTTAATAAAAATGAATGCTTGTAGAAACAAGAGGAAACATCATGCCCTAGTGAGTCTAATAAAATATAATTCACTTTTCAATCCTATGGAAATAGTAAAATTTTCTCCTCTATATTTAAAGGATTAATTTAAAAAATAAATAGATAACTTGTATGAACAGTCTAGATCTTGCAACAAGACATTATTTTCCCAAGCCTTAGTAATGGCATTGTATATGTATTTATAAAAATATATCAATTTCTATCTTTGTGCTTTGGATCCTGATGTAAATTCCTAGCATTCTTTTAGCAGAAGTAGGCAGGAAGACCTAGGGACTGGTGGTTATTTGCTCTGTAAAAGGAAGGGAGGGAGGGGGACCCCAAACCAAAGCATTTAGAGAAGAATTGGGGGTAAGGGATCAATGGCAGTATCTAATGAAATGCTTTCCGCCCTTAACAGGGCCAACCTGCTGGGGAGGAAGAAAACAAGTGGAAAGGATGCTTGAATACTGGAATATGAAGTTTGAGTCATGACTGTATCAAGATCAGTCTTGTGGTGGTAATGGTGTCAGGCAAAAAAAAAAAAAAAGTGAATTTGTGTGTGTGTGTGTGTGTGTGTGTGTGTGTGTGTTACTGATCATTTGTTTCCTTAACACAGAATTACTCTTAAACTGTTGGAGTAAATGCAAAAATGCTTGAGATGTTTCAAGTAACAAAGTTTTGGTTTATTTTTAGAAATGCTTTTTATCACATGATAAAAATTTTTATTGTAAGGAAACCAATTTTGAGAAAAGAGGTTAAATCCCTTGCTTGGTGGGATTTCTGCTCTCTGAATATGAGCGTAGAGTAACACTTAAAATGTTTCAATATTCCATTCAGAAGTTTTATCTCCTTATTTTGTTTAATGAGCAGAGTAAACTGAGTTTCTAAGTTATAAATACAGTTAACTTTGTGTCCTTCCATTGTATACTACTTTATCTGCAGTGCTAAAACAGTGCTTAGCACATACTAGGTGCTCAATAAATATTTGTTGAGTTAATTACCTCATGAATATTCTAAGATAGTTTAGACCTATTTGGGGCTGCAAAACCAACTTAGTGTGCCCCAACCAGTATATTTTGATAAATGAAATAGAAAAGCAAAAGAATACATTGTATATTTAGGGCACTATTTTGTGCAAACTGTTTCTGCTAATTTATATATATGAGTGCTAGGTCATGTTAGTAGGTGATAAAATCATTTCAGTGGGCCATGACTGTCTTAGAGAAAAAAAAAGAAAGAAATAGAATACGACAGGATAAGATAGCATGGGATCAAAAAGATCAGAGTGCATCACATATAATTGTTTTATTTTTGGAAACTTTTGTTATAAATTAAAAACATATATCTAGTGGATTATAATGCAAGTTAATTTCTTACTGTAGGAAGGAAGAAGTACCAAAAGGCTGAAAACATTGCTTTAGAGTCAGGCCTCTGAGTTGCTCAACTTTGTGGGGAGTGGTTTATGGAGCTGTGCTCCAGGAAGCATGTTTGTCAGAAGAGGTGTCCCTGCGGAGTTGTAGAGCACAGGAGCTCTGCCCTAGGTTATCTATGATAAAGACTCTCCCTTGTACCTGTACCCATGGGTCTTGGACAGATATTTTGAAATTTCCTGGACTAGCTCTCACTGAGGAGTAGCTCAGCAACTCCTTCACACTTCTGTTGTTCCATTTTTAATCTGTAGAAAGGTGGGCTGTTACTTTGAATTTGCAAGTATAATTCTTACAAAATAACTTTTAGTCTACTCTTTGCTTGACTGGCATTAATGCTGTTTGATGTAAGTTCCTATAAAGGAAGAACACTAAGATTTATCTAGTACTACATGCATGTGGAAATGAAATCTATTTTGATGATACCACAGGAATATTTTTAAGCATTATTTTTAATGAGTCAAATTTGTGTAGAGTGAACATCACTGCCTAGAATTGGGTACTTTTAGAAGCTGCATCAGTGTTTTCAGACCACTTGATTTTAGTAAGTAATAGCTTAGGCATGTCCTAGAGAACTGAAGGATTTCTAGTGACTTCATAAGTGAGTTTAGTGTATTGCAATGGAATAAAATTCTCCCAATTTGCACACTGGGACAATTTATTTCTTGAAAGGTACAAAATAGATCATTGAATCAGCAAACATATCACACCACTCTGAGTTCTGTCTTCACCTTTGATTATACAGACTCAATGTCTAAAGTCAAACATATTTTAAGTCCTTCTTTTGTACACAAGGAAACATTAAGCCTGGAATATGTAAACAAACAAGTGGTGTAACCCTGATAATAGGAAACCTTCTTAAACAGCAAAACATTGTTGTAAAAATATCTTACAGCAAAGAAGAAATGGCTCATTTTGCAAAAACTTAACTGAAAGAACAGACATAGATTTTTATCACACAATCAAGAATTTAATAGAGTTTTGGTATTGGCTAAAAAACAAAGCAGAAGGCAACTTTTAACCTAGAAGCCTTGTGCATCAGAGGAGGGATAAATTCTAGGCATTTAATGTTTGGTTGCAAATACTGTCAATAGCAACTATTAGTAATTCATTCACAACCTTAAAGGAGCCTTTGCCCTTCTTCACTCTACATTAGTCTCTGTAAGACTAGAAGATTATTTCCACACAAACGTCACGTATCCTGAGAGGGCTAATAACTTACATAGTACAATCCATCCGTGAACATTTTTATCCCATATTCTCTTTGCACCTGTAACTTCAAATGTAGGGAATGACAGTTTCCCTTTATTTTCTTTACTGGCATGTTCTGAGAATAAATAAATACATAGAACATAACACCAAGCTCATTGCCTTGCAGTCTTTTACCTAAAGTGTTCTTTTGTGGTCTCTATTTCATTTTCTTATACCTACCATATCAATGGCTGTACTGAGTTTCAATCACATGCTTTTTGTGCTGAAAGAAAAAACACTTTCTTTTCCAGAGTTTTTAAAAAATATATATAAATATCCGTGAACATATATTTATTCATAGGTTTATTTATATTCTTGTTAGTCAGTGTATCTCTTTAAGAGTTAAGGCAAATAAATGAATTATTTTCTCTTCTGGTACAAACTCATACTCTTCCTCTTCAGAGGATTCTATTTTCCTGTGTTTAGAAGAGTTGATTAAATGTTATTTACTAGAAAAAAAAAGAGAATATAAAAGGGGTTTTGAAGTGAAAAAGTTGTATTTAATGACTATCACATTGGAGAAGGTAAGGTTGTTATTAAGTTGGTTAGCAGAGTAGTCCCAATCTTTTTCCTTCTTTGAAATTGTGAAAAACCACAGGGCTACGGAAGGGATAAGTTGTCCCAGGGACACTGACAGGACTTGGTCCTCTGCAGAGGCCAGGGTTACTGGCGTGTGTGATCTTGTTCTATGGCCAGCAGGTGAGCAGCGGTCAGAAAACTGAGGAGGCACAGGCCTGATAACATTTGCCAGTCAAGGGCACCTGATTTGGGATTCCTCCCTGAACCAAAACCCCACAGGACATGTGCTGGAACCATTTAAATGCTGAAACTTGGCTCTCTTCATAAATGGAAAGTTGCTTTAAATGGACACTACTGATGGATTTCAGAACATACCTGCATTCAACAGTTTGAGTATTTGAACTGAGAATCAGGAACTTTGGGGTTTGGTTTGCCAGACCCAGCCAGGCTTGGCTTTACAACTTGAGGAATGTCAGCAAGGATCCTACTGGTCATTTTTTAAATCTGTTACATGGAGATACTAAGCTTTACTTGTAATTTGAAATCCAAAAAGTGAATAGAAACCTGTAAACTTTACGATGCAAAGTGTTCAGAGAGCTTTAATGGAAAGGCAATTTCAAAACAGCAAATAGAATTAATAAAACCTTGCATAGTCTTAAATTTTAGAAATATTTTCTAAGCATTTTATATCTTTTACCTGATTTTTTTTTTAATCTCAGCCTCCAATTCCCATATTTGAGATGTGATACAATTTTAAATGTTTCCCATGGAATCCACATGTAGGCCTAAAAAAATCAGTATCCGGGTTGTTTATAATAGAAAAACTCTCTTTAAAATAAGTTTCTGACAATAAATAACCAATCAAATTAAGTGTTCTCAGAGCGAGTGAGTTCTCCTCTTAAAGTCTTACTGTAACATTTTTGAGTTGCTTAGGAGAGTGGAAAAGGCACTGGATTAAGCAGGTTACTTGAGTTGTGTCCGGGCTCCGTTACCAGAGAGAAGAGTAGCACTATGTTACCTGTGGGTTTCTTTCACCTTCACTGTGTTGTCATGCTCGGAAGGGCAGAACTAGCATCTGCATAGGTGCCTCCTTCAAAGGTCTACTGACACATCGCCCAGTAGGAAACCCATTCTTATCTGATTGAATGAGGTGATACAAATTCATTAAAATGAAGGTCAACAAACGTGACTCACAAATGAGGGGCAGTTCTCTTGACAGTTTGGACATTTCATCTGTGTTGACACAACATCCTAGCATCAGAGTACAGAGAGAAGGCAAAAATCACTGACCTTTGTCTAAAAGTGCATCAAAAGTTTACAAATGTGGCTTGTAACATGCACTGATGTGTTTTAATGTATTATCTGTTGGGTATTTTTAAAAATTTTGAAAGTGAAACATTCAAAGTTTTTTTGACTACTGAAGTTTTTAGATGAAGAACTTACACAGCTGGGAAGAAAATGGATTTTACAATCAGATGAACCTGAGTTCAAATTTTAATTCAGTTATGCACGAGTTTGGTCAATTATTTAAATTCTCTGAAGTTCAGTTAACACATGTGTAAAATGGGGGCAATAATACCTTATACTTTAGAGAACTACACAGATTAGAAATAACATAGGTAAATCACTTGGCACGTCATAAGTACTCGATAGCTATGATAGCTATAAGCAACATTTTAAGAGTAAAATGTATTTTTCTTCCAATGTCTTATTGGTATGCTAGGGCTACGTAGCAGAGATTATAGGGATAGCTGTGACTGCCACCTGCTAGCTCACTCTGCATGCCTAGCCTTGCTACTTATTTCATGGATGAATAAATGTCAGTGCAAATAAATATTTAGGCTAAGCAATTATAACGACAGTGCATTCAGTTGACACAGTTTACTGTGTATCAAAAAGAAACATGGAATTAGAGACGTTTTCAATATTCAGCTCATCAAAAGAGTTACAGTAATTAGTAAATCTACCCATTTTCACAACCAGCTGCACATCAGATCTATGTACTTTAATTAGTATTTAATTTTATTAGGTTTAATATTTTAAAACTTCTTACTGACCTAGATTTTTTATCAAAGTATATGCTTTCTGTTAGCTTACACATGATTGGTCAAATCCATATCATTACTAGACATTTATTCTTGTACAATTTAGCTACTTATATGCTAACACTTTTCTTAGATTAATAAATTTTCAACCTGTGTTTGACACTCCCAGCACTGGCAATCCAGATCTGATGCTTTACAGAGGTTCATGGAACAAGAAAATACATGTCCGAGACTATATAAAATAAGTCTAAACTGAACATTCAGAAGAAACAAAAATATAAATAAATGTTGGTCTTTTCCATTACGGATGAATTGAAATACATCATTAATAAAATATATACACTTCGCAATATTAACTCAGACCTGAAACAAAGTAAGTTGAGGTAAGGGGTATCAAAACGTAAAGATATATAATACAACGAGACTAATAATGTCTCATCTAAATGATTGAAGGCATGCTTAATAAATATGGTATATTTTAAAATAGTTACTGATTTCATGTCACTTTCATCTGCTAAAAGCATAAGGTTAAATTTTCACTTTTGTGGAATTATTTAAAAAGGTATATGAGTCATTGAAAAGTTGGAAGCCCCTTTGGAACAAGTATCCTGTTAAACACATAAAAAATAGTTTCATGAGATTCTTTAGACTAAGAATATCTAGAAGGCACTAATCGTTTCAATTATCTTCTCCACCTTATATTCTTTTTAACACAAGAGGTCAATGAACAGTTCATTAAATACTGACATCAAAACATAAAACAGCACAAGTTGTGGAGGATGGCAGGTGTAAAGAAGTGATGCCAGGAAGGAAAACACTCAATGTTACTACCAGCAACAGAGACATGTAGGTTCTAAAGCTTTTCCAGCATGACGGTAGAATACAGTCTATACATATCCAAACAAAATCTTGTTATTAAAAGCCTCAGCAGTTTTCGCATTTCCAGTAGCAATCTGGTTTTCAAAGCCCGTTGTATTCATATCTGAATAATATTGTCTCTACAATTATCTTTTGTTTCCTCCCTGTCATTTCCTACAAATCTCTCAAACCATTAGTGTTGGGTTTTGGGTATTCTTTCTGAAATACTTCCATGGTGAAATTTTCTGATGCCTCCATGAATTTACCTCTTTAGTGCTTCTTTACTGATTTTTATAACAATTTCTGATGACCCTATTGCACAAAACACAGTTCTTTCTAATGTGTCTACTTTTAAATAAATTGGTCTCCTTCATTATAGTGGATGAAGAGATATAATAAATTTGGGTTCAAAACCTTAATGTCAATGGTAAAAATAATGGCTAAATTCTACAAGAAAACTGTAAAATAATTTCAAGATCAAAAATTCTGGAAATCAGGTTTTCAAGCCTTTTTTATTAGAAAACTTAAATTATTATCTTTTTTTTAAAGGGAGTAGCCAATATCCATTTTTGAATTTTCTCAACAAATAATAATAAAGGATAGCAAACTAGGATAAGAAAACACATTAGAAGGCAGCTTTCTACTTCATACAACTTCTAGTTACCTTTCCTATCCATTTACCTATTTCTGGTCAGCAGCAAGAACAAAAATTCTGTTTATTTTTGCCTTTTTGGGTTTTCCAAGATGAGCATCATTTACCTGAATACAAACAAAAGCTAGGGGAAACGGCTTTTCTATTGGCATAGACCGAGTACATGTCTCGTGAACCAGGAAACCCTGCCTTCTATGGCTTCTTTTGTAGTTTAGAGTCCAATGGTTATACAACCAACCGAAAGTCAAACAAAATTCAAAATGACAGATTGACAACAAGTAACGGAAACACATGGAATCCCCTTGGTTGTTATTTTTTCTATTAGACAAATCCCTAGCATTCTGTAAATAAAATTATAAATACTAAAGAAATGATGACAATTTCACAATGGGGAAAGGATCATTTCTTATCATAATAAATATTTTGGTACAAATTTTAAAAAACGTAGAAAAGTTTAGTACCTTGGGGTACTTTTTTCTAATAAAACCATACCTGCTTCAGAACTTGTTTGATTATAGCTGCTAACAATGCTGTTTGGTATCACTGGAGTGGAGGACGTTGAAATTCTTGACTGAGGTGGATTGGGATGTAATGAATTTCCTAAAGCCATGCCCGACTGACTGAGCATCCCACAGTTCCCGCTAGCCTGAATCTGATTTATTAAACCTGCAAGATGGTGGTTTGGGACTGGGCTGTTACTGTGAACAAAGTTAGTGTTTGCATTGTGGCAGTGCACGGCTTCCCCTCTCAAAGGTATGTTCTGTGTCAGTGAATTCTGAAGAGCACTGGAGTTCATATTGGGATCTGTAAAATGCAGCTGGTTAGCAGAGCAAGGCAAAGCAGTATTTGAGCCCCCACAACCCGGGGTACTATTGCTACTCAAGTGAGAGCTTTGACAACTCATAGACTGTAGTAACTGAGACATTGAACTGATGGGAAATGAACCCTGACCCTGCTTTCTTAGCAAGTCGGGTCCAGGTTTAGGAACTGCAGAACTATCCATTTGAGACTGTCTGAGCAAACTCAACACTGTGGTAGGTGGCTGTTTTCTTTTCCGCAATGAGTCTTTTTGCTGAGACATCAGCTTATCTCTTAGTGCTGCTCGACCACTTTGCCCTTCCCCTGTTGGGAGAAGCATGTTGGCAGTAGGAGTGAACATGGTGTTTAAAGTGCTATGTCCTTCAGTGTTGCCACTGCCAGCAACAGCTCCAGAATTGCTACTGCTGCTACAGTTGTTACCAGCAAGTTTGTTTTGATTTGCTAGCTGTGCTTTGGCTGCTGCTGAGAGTAAACTACTTGCTGGAAAGGAGGCAGCATTGTGCTGGTTCAAGATCTGATTTAAAGGCATTCCCAGCAAACCAGGCTGACTCTTTATGGAACCACTTCCGGCAGATGCAGTCGGAAAAGCTGCACTGCTTGGGGAATTTAGTACATTACTCATTCCAGCAATTAATGGGTTAGGGATATCCTTGTACTGATGGTGTCCATCGGACTTGGTAGAAGGGCTTGATGGCATTGATGGCCTTGGGGACCCTATTGTTGACCTTGGTGACCTGGGTGGAACCTTAATACCACTACAAGTGGCCTGGGGTCCTAGAGGTGGCATCATGAAATTTCCGTGATCTGATGATGTGGAAGATGAGCGTGATCTTTGGGGCGATGCCTCAATCCTTCCAATTCCAGTCCCCATCATGTGCACTGGGGATGTCACTGGAGAAGGGGACAGGGAGGTTGAAGCTGAATGCTGAACTCTTTGTATATGACTCCCATGATTCATATGACCAGGTTTTACGGTTGGCAAAGGGAGATTACTTGGCAAAGGAACAACAGCAGGAGGCATGCTTACATTCATCACAGGTACCTGAGAGTGGACATTTGAATGGAAACTAGTTGGATTAATGATAACAGGGTTCTGATTCACCGGTTTACTGGGAATAGGGTCAAGAATGCCAAGTGGATCTTTCTCGGATGTTAATGGCTTTTTCTGAAGAGCACAAGAAGGTGGAGGAGGGGGAGGTGGGCCTTGGGGTGGTTTGTGGTGGAACATTGCTCGTGGTATTTCCATATTAGTTGAAAAATTACACATTGGTTTTTTCATTACTGGACTCTTTGTAGTCAAGGTTGGGGAAAGAGGTATATTAGTCCTTCCAGCCATTGCACAGGATGACTGTACGGGAGAACCGTGTAGCATTACTGAAGGTGGAGAAAGAGGAGTCCTATTTAGATGAATAGGACTAGAATTGGGAGCTCCATGAAAACCAGGATTATTTCTTGGGAAAACATCAGGGCTTCCAAGTGGGTCAGTCCTTGGAGAGATTGAGCCATCTCCATATATCTGGGAACCTGACGATGCTGGGCTGGGGAGGCCTCCATGGCTGCCACGGAATGGAGATTTCTGTCCGTGTTCACTGCTGCCCAGTCTCTGCCGGGGGTAGATGGGGTGGAGTTCTTGTTGCTGGCTTCCAGGCAGTTCTTGTACATATAGCCTTCCCATGGCATTGGATGATCCAATCATTAACTTGAAAGGATTCTTACATTCAGGCATTACAGAATTTGTAATTCCTTCATGCGACTTATTTCTTACAGATCTTGGAGTTGCTGCCCGAGAAGGTACTACTGGAGTTGCATCTGGTGTGAAAGAGAGAGAGAGAAAAAAAGAATTCTGTTAGTAGTCTCAATTCTTTTGTGTTGGCATGGGGGGAGGGAAGGAAAGGAGGAAATGAGGAAGGGAGGGCATCTGGAAATAGAAATTTTCAAAAAGAAGCTGTGACTCTATGCGATTAAAAAAAAGTTCTGTACTCTAAAATAAACTTTGATGGAAAAAAAATGCACATTATTCTCCCTTAGTTGACCAAAAGTTCTCAATAACTGCTCATTGTGCTTGTTTACTTCTTACCTGTTGAGAAAGGATGGGGATCTGAATCAGTACATACTGACATTAGCCATCCTAATAATATTTATAATGTGAAGACTCAAGATTGACAGCCCATACAGAAATGGCAATGTTACTATCTTGTTGGATTTGAATTTTTTAAGAACAGGGTTACATCAGAAAATTAAAATCTGCATAGCATAGTTTCTTATAATTTAAATGCACGGCCATTTTCACCAGAAAGTGTGTTACCCTATAAATCTTTCTGTTTCCTTACTGAAACTTCCTCAGGACAGCTACAAAAACTCTTCCTTATCTCACCATTTTTACTGTGAGAGCAAAAGAGTCTTAATTTTTGTGAATTAAGTGGATGGGGTTTTGAATCTTTTAAAATGGGAGTGATAACAATAGTGAGGGCAGTGATACTGCAATCACGCTTAACTTCATCAAGTCTGTAACACTATCCGACACTGCAATTTCTTTGCCCTTGATCAGCCGTTATTATAAAAACAGCCTTAGTCAACCAACTTAGGCAAGAGATTGCAATTCTTTTACTAGGCTGGAATTCCTATGCAAAATTTACTCAGAATGCTAAAATCTTCAGTACTGGGTTCCAATCGAGTATTCTCTTTTTGCAGAAAGCATCGCTCCCTCTCTGGCTTTTTGGAACCCCTTCAGTTCCTTTGGAGATCAGACAGAATATAGGCAACAAAAGCAAGCTGGCTCATCACACAGAATTTTCATTTTATCATGTCCGAAGTCTAAGTTTAAGTTTTTTAGCCCCTAAGGATGTTTAACTATTTATAAAGTTGTGCCTTTTAAAACAGAGGTGGCAAATAAAATCAGTTTCGTATGCCAATTCCCATCAACTGGTGGTGGCTGCTTAGAGAGCTATGTAGAAAGATGTCGAACTCCAGCTGGGCTCTGTGAGAAAATGCCAATGAGTCTTACAGGCAACAGGAGATGAAAGTGGTCCCATGTATACCATAAACTGGCCACCCCAATTCCGAGACTTGCAATATATTAGCAAGTACACTTGGATCCACTTGCAATTAGAGGTATCTTTACTTAAACGGATAACTGTAGACTTAAGATAAATACCCTTTTCCTGTCTGCTAGATCATATATAGGTCAAATTACATCATAACAATTTCTAAGACTGTGGTTATCAATCTGGGGTAAAGCGAAGACTAGGCAGGGTATATTAAAGAAATAAGAGAATGCAGTGAACATATAGTTTTCTTGGAAAAGTGGGCTTTCTATTTCTAGTATGGTAGAGATTATTTGATACAGTGGTTTCTGCATATAATATATGAAAAGTTGAGAACTAATGATATAAGAGAATTGCAGCCGATAAAGTCAACTTATTTTCTTGTTAAAGACAGAATTTTAAGGTTTATAATTAAAGGAATAAAATATGAAAAATACTTGGAGCATTGCACATAGCATCTAGTGAGAACACAGGTGTCTGTATTAACATCACTAGCATTATTATGTGATTAACTGTGTCTTCTTTAGTAACAAAACCACTGAGTTGTGTCTGTTCTGGGTGTTTATACAGTGTACAGTTTATACAATATACAGACGTTGGCATCCTTATATTCAACAGAATTTAGAAAACAGCTGTGGTTTAGAAAGGATGTCTTCCATACCTGGGGAAAAATAGTTACCATCTTTAAAATGACAGGAATACTGAATAAACAAACAAAAGTCATGCTGATGTTATGTTACGTTTAGGAATTAAGTAGTATAAGAATTGGCAAATAGAAATGCTAGGCACTCATCAAGTGTTTTCAGGTACACTCAAGTAGACCTTTCAAAAGAATAAACAGAAACAAAATATATCCTTATGCATGCAAAATAAAGAGAGATGTAAACTACTATATGAGCCTTCTTAACTTTTAATTACTTAAATCCCAACCCCATAATATAGTTCAATATTAGGAATTTGAAATAAACACTATGTCTGAAGCTAGTGAAAGAATAGCAACTAATTCAATAAAGCATATCAATTTTTAAAAGCAGAGGTTTTAGGTTTTTTAAAAAATGTTTATTTATTTTGAGAGAGAGAGAGAGAGAGAGAGAGCAAGCAGGGGTGAGGCAGAGAGGAGGGAAAGAGAGAGAATTCCAAGCAGGCTCCATGCTGCCAGAACAGAGCCCGATGTGGGGCTCAGTGTCATGAACCATGTGATTATGACCTGAGCCGAAATCAAGAGTGGGACCCTTAACTGACTGAGCCATCCAGACACCCCATAAAGCATATCGTTTTAAAAGCGGATGGAGATACACCTCTTATACCTGTACTAGTTAAAGATTTACGTTTAATTTCAATAATGAAATTTGTATGTATAGGGTATGACAAAGGACGTAGATCAAGATACTACTAGGGTCAGGGGCGCCTGGGTGGCTCAGTCGGTTAAGCGGCCACCTTGGGTTCAGGTCATGATCTCGAGGTCCGTGAGTTCGAGCCCCGAGTCGGGCTCTGTGCTGACCGCTCAGAGCCTGGAGCCTGTTTTGGATTCTGTGTCTCCCTCTCTCTCTGACCCTCCCCCGTTCATGCTCTGTCTCTCTCTGTCTCAAAAATAAATAAACGTTAAAAAAAAATTAAAAAAAAAGATACTACTAGGGTCATTAAAAAAGCAACAAGGCAGACTTTGTAGAAAGAGGTAAAATTGATATAATGTGATATGAGAGCGGCAGCAGATATATGCAGGGTGATATGCAAAAATGAGAACAGTTATATCAAGGTGGCAAGATAATGGTATACTTCAAATAATTTATTACTATTAAATAGGTCTTTTAATTGTTGCAATATCTTTTAGTTTAAGAAAATGTAGCTCATTAAGAGAAAAAAAAATTTCCTAATTTTTTTTTCTTACATACCTTTGTGGAGCAATTTTTTTCTGATCATTCCTGTTAAAGTTCAAAGGTTAGAGGGTTCTTGAAGAAGAGCTCTCTGCTAATAACTGCCAAATTTGTCTCTTCCTACTCTCTTCACATGAGTTCTAAGTGTGAATCTTTAATTACCTGTATGATGTCACAACTGTTCCTCTTTGTATCTAAAGCTGTCAGTAATTTGGTCCCAACTTACTTATGCAGGTTTAATCTTCCACTCAAGTCAGACTAGTTTCCACATTGTCTCTTAATTACGCACCACTCATCCTGAATAAGAATTTTCTTATTTCCCTCATATGTCTAAATCTTACCATTTTCCAGGGCTAAAGATTTCTCTGATCACTGCAGGTTATATGTATCATCCCTAATTTTCAGAACTCTGCAGAACAATGTATAATTTGCCTTCATAAACAAATGCTTTGGTGCTCAGCCATATTTTATCTTGAAATATCATTCAAAATATTGTAATATTTTGGAAGGAGTTCATATCCTAGCCCATACAAAAAAAAGTTCCTCAGTCTCAAAGTGTAATTCCACAAACTACATATTAGTTATAAAGGGAAGAGTTACCTTAACAACAGAGAAATTGGATATACCTAACTTTATCCAAGCACTCGAACTTAATGTCATCAATATGGGATAAACTGACATATGTGCCTTTTAATGAGGACATAACATTACCTATGCAGTATTTCTACCAAACTGTGTTTAACCTGAGTATGAATAAATATCTGGAAACAATCAGGCATATCTGAAATGAGAAACACCTGTAAAACTGACCCAGACTCTTCAAAAATAGATTTCAAAAGACTGGGAAATTGGTGTAGATTAAAGAAGTGTAAAAAGTTAATGCAGTTGTACAATCTTTGATTGCATCCTGGGTTTAAAAAACTGTAAGAAATTATTAGGACAACTGGAGCAGTTAGAATATACACTGCATTTTAGATAATAATATTATCATCAGTGTTAAATTTTTTGAATGTGATAATTAGATTGTGGTTTATATAGGAGAACATCTATGTGTTTTGAAATCTTTAGAGATGAACTGTCAGAATAATTGCAACTTTTGCCACAAAATGTTAATTGTTGAATCTGAGCAAAGGGTATATGAGTGCTTGGTGAACTGTTTACGTAATTTTTCTGCACGTTTTAAATTAAAAAAAAAAATAAAAGCGTGTGTGTGTGTGTGTGTGTGTGTGTGTGTGTGTGTGTGTTTGGTGGAGGTATAAAAAGTTCCTGACAAAGTGACTTCTCTTAGTAGGTGTTCAATAAATAGCTATTCAGTGACTGAAAGAACAACACTCTGGATGATATTGCTACTTGTGGGGGAGGACTTGAAACCACATCCATTCCAGCTCTAGCAAAAAGGTGACTTTTGTTTCCTAAAAACCGATGGCACCTTCTATTTTGTGAGCTCAGCTCTACATACTTGCACAGCATTTGGATGTGCTAATTGGTGTTTATTCTGCTCAGTTAACTCAAGGATTTAAATAGGAAATGTGGGGAAACAACTTTGTAGGAATTTTTCAGAACTAATTTGCTATCTGTAAAAAAAATGATAAAACACAGACAACTTTAGAAGCACTGTGTATGTTTTAAAAGGGGACTCAGAAAATGCTTCGCAAAGTGATTTCCAGTGACTCTTCTGGGAGAGAAGTTGCAGAGGCAAATTTCTAAACCCTTCACCGTATTACATACTTGTTCCTCCCCCAGGACTGGTGAGCACCAGAGAAGGATGTGGGGCTTCCATGCTCTTATGAAGTGTGGCCACTGCAATGATTTTTCTTTTATGTATGCATAGCTTTGTGACATCTTCATCTGCTTTAACATCTTCTGCGGTTCTCTGTTTCACAGCAGCTCCAGGATCGAAATTAAACACCTGGAAAAAGCACAGCCTCTGTTAGAATATGTCTGTAAAAACATCAGATTAAAAAAATCTTATCATCAAAAAAAAAGTTTTGCATAGATTAGGGCATATATCTGAATAAAAGTGTCTTGAGTTTTTAAATTTAAGAAAAACAGTTTTATATATAATATAATAAATACTTCTGCTGGACTCATGGTTTTTAGTGATAAAGTAAATAATGAAAATTATCCTAATTCTAAGATAGCCAAGGTAAGTATATGGAAAGGTATAATACCTGATAATGTTTTTAATTTTAGATACTTCTTGATGTTACAACAGTACAAAAACAGATGAGGTATAGTTAAAAAAAAAAAAAAACAACAACAACCCTAAAAGCTGACATTTCTACATGCTAACTTTTTCTTTGGCTTTATTTAATTACTATATTAATATTACTTTTTCATGGATTTAAAAAGTCCATTACTCTATTTTAAAAAAATCTTACTTGCTGTGTATATATTGATAGGCTGTTTCCAATGCTTTGTGGCAGTATGTGTGTGTGACACAAATAAAAGGAAAAAGTGGTCTATTAATCTTTAGTTCTAAAATTAGCACATAATAGATATTCAGAGAACAATGTCCTGTTTCTATTCTACTCTAAAATAATACTTTGTCATTAAAAATAACTGTATTTTTTTACCTTGCAAAGGACTAAAACAGTTTTACTTTTGGCTCAGAGGGGTCAGCTTTGCGATTTTAAAAGTATTTGTGGCAGATTTACCAACACTCATGCAAAAAATAATATTGCAGATTGAGTAGTTATAGTAAGGAAGAAAATATTGCGCTATTAAATAATGGGCATGGGTATAGCTCAAATGAAAAGGTGCTAAAAAGATTTTGGTGAAATATTTAATATGAATATAGGTTTGTCACCTTTGAAAATGACTGGGACTTGAACCATTTTCTACAATTTTAAGCATTCCAGACTGCATGCAAAATATATCTAATTAGATAAAGACTTTAAAATGCATATATGATTGGAGAAGTAATATACAAATGAAATGCCAGATGAGAAAAATATATGAAACACCTAAAAAAACAAAAACCAAAATGGCCAATAGATGTGTTGTGAAATGGTTACCTTGGGAAGAATAAGAGGACATTCCAAGCCACACTTGCATGTTCCGTCAGTAAGCAGGTATGTTTTAACCTGCTCCAAGCAAGATAATAAAGACCCACTGGGACTGTAAAAAAGTTAAAAAAAAATCAGGAAATAATTCTGACTGTACATATTATATGAAAAAAGGCATAACTTAAGTCTTACTGTCCTTCAAAAGATAACATTTTCCTATTAAGGAAAAGCATTTTCTTTGTCAATATTATGTTATCTACTAAATTACAGCTTTTAACACTATCGGTCTTTCTTCTAACCAAACTATTTCTCAGAAAAATAGAGATTTTCATAGAAAATTAAATGAAAGTATTTTGAAAACCAAGAGTGGACTAAGAATGGCAAAGAATGCTGTCCTTAAGAAAGTACAGAAACAGGCAAGAGAGGAACAAGAAAACTACATGAAAGTAATCATTATTTTAAAGTAGATCTACTTTTAAAGCTGTTTGGGGAAAGACTGAAATTTAGAAACATGTTGGAAGTCAAACCAGAAAGTCATTAAGTCTACAAAAGTTGTGGCCAGCAAGTTCTTCCTTTTAATCTTGGAATCTAGAACCAAACTGTCCCAATGTTAAAAACAGATTTCTCTTTTTTTCCCCAATCCCCAAACATTTCCCTGCAATGTTTCTTTGTAGATAGATAAGTGTGGTCCAACTCAAATTGTACTGGGGAACCAAACCATTTTGGCAAGGAAAGAGGAGCAATGCAGAACTGACAAAGATCACGAACTCTGTAAGAAAACAGGGTTTTAGATGTCAGAAGGTGCTGTGTACATCTTCTGGCTGGTAATTGGGGGTAATGCTCTCAATGTTACTGCTCTGTGGGTCACAAAAGTCAGTATTTTCTGTGAATACTGATCAAGTTCAAGTCTACAGGTTAGGTACAAATTCAGATGGTAGGACAAGTCTTTTGTATTTACAATGAGGGTTAGTTTAAAATGGGCAATCTGTATTATATGTTGATTTTAATAGTATTAAATAGATATTATGCTTTGAAAACTATTATATACTTTTCATTCAAGAATAGCTTTTATTTATGACTATTTACTAAAACTTTCACTTTAGTCTTCTGATCAAATTTATCCAGAAAAAATACTCTCCATGTTGTATACAAAGCATTACTCTACTGGGGGCAGACTGCTTGCATAAAAACACAGGTAACAGTTTCATATCTATACATAAATAAGGGGCACCTGGGTGGCTCAGTCGGTTGGGTGTCTGACTTCGGCTCAGGTCATGATCTCACGGTTTGTGAGTTCGAGCCCCGCCTCAGGCTCTGTGTTGACCGCTCGAAGCCTGGAGCCTGCTTCGGACTCTGTGTCTCCCTCTCTCTCTGCTCCTCCCCCACGTATGCTCTATCTCTCTCTGTCTCTCAAAGATCAATAAATTAAAAAAATTGTTTTTATACATAAACCAGTTTTAAAATGCAATTCATATTTTATTTATGGACAGTCAAAGAAGTGACTTATGCACATAGAAAATCTCATTTAAAATCCTCAATTTTGTTGACTGAAACATTCATTTGTTTAGACGAATAATTTTTTTCAGATGATATGTAAAAAGTAATAATTCCCATATTACAGACTTGAGTTCCACCCCAGCGGTAGGGGCAATCTCATGCTTTTGAAAGTCTGGTAGTGTTGATAAAACAAGATTACCATTCAGTTGTCATGTGAAGAATTCATGAATTTTGTGAAAAGAAACTGCCTAGCATTTTACAGTTAAAGAAAGTGTATGAACTGAATCCTAGAGGAATCTAATGGTAAAATTAAATATGAAGACAAGAATTCCTGAATTCTATTAGAGTACTCTACTCTAGACACTTAAAAACATTTCCTCTCAATCAGTCAGTTGAGTTCTTTCCTTCAGTTGTAGCTCTTTAATTAACTTTTGTGAGTAATGATTAACATAAAAAATAGCTACAAGTCTTATGGCACAGATAAAGCTCAAAAGATTGGAAGCAGGTGGGAAATTTAAGGTGCAGCCTCAATGCCACCCTGAAGCAGGAGCAGCTGGAGACTACCTAAAAATCACAAGCAAACTGCACATTGAGAAGGGAGCTACAGAAGGAGGGTTAGCTTCCTATCCATGTTTAAGTACTAATTTAACCAGTTATATATACAAACAAATAAAAAACCATGCTGACTTAATTTATTTCATGGTGTTTTACCTTATCTGACAAAGTTGGCTTCCACAATAATTCTCAGTATATAGATTTGAATTTGGAGAACTCACACTAAAAGATAATGAAGTCTACTTACACTTGGCAAATCATGAATGAACAAGATAAATGACAGATACCCAGACTTAACTTGGTTCCACTCAGCTCTCAGCAGTCTGAAAAGCTGATGTATCTTTCTTATGTAGTTTTATAAGATGAAGTAAAAAAATTAAATTATCAAGATTTTAGAGTCATTTGCTCTAAGATGAATATATATTTGCTCCCTACAGACTAGAATAACCACAAATATAAACAACAACATTGAAATCTTGCTATATTTATAAGAAAGTATTTTTAGTAGTTTTTAATAGCATTGGCAATAGGAAACTTGGAAAAAGTTATCCCATATGTCCTTGTCCATCTTATCTACTGTGGGGTGAGCTCCACATTCTCTGCTTTCTTCTACCTTCACTCCAATTAACATAGAGCACATCTATACCATTTCAGAAATACTTATGTGCAAAAGAATTTCAACAGGTAATTAAGTTTACCTCAACAAACACCTCAAACAAAGCAAACACACCTGAGATAGAATCTGAACTGACTTTTGAGTTGTTAAGGCATGAAATTGTTTGTATTCATATCATACAAAATACTTCATTCATATAAATACATTTTTGCACAAATGGAGAATTCCACTGAAGCTGCGATACAAATCATCACACTGAAAAAAAGAGCATTAATGTAATGATACAATGTGATATCTTTTAAAAAGTCCTAAGCCTGTTTCTAATAGTTTTTTAATTATATCACAAAGAAAGATTTGTTATCATAAGCTTTCATACACTTACTGATAAACTACAAAATAAGTAACTTAGGTGCCACTTGTTTAATAATAAGACTAAAACTTGATCAAGGTTCAAGATGGCAGTGTAGGAAGATCCTGAGCTCAGCTCCACCCATGGACACAATGAATCTACAACTACAACACGAAGACCTAGAAACTAGATGAACAGAATCTCCACAACAGAGGGCAGCACTGAAATGGATGGAAGAGGCAGAGAAACAGTCTCAATAAGGAAAAGAACTCTAGGGAGGAAGTTCCATGGTTGAGAAGGATCTCAAAGGTATGATATTTGTCCCTTAAAAGCAAGAGATTTTGCTGATGTGGGTTGCCTCCATATCAGGCAGTCCAACCCTTAGATCCTACATGGGAGGGACAAGCCCCCCAAGTAGCTGGCTTTGAAAACTAACAGAGAGTATGTCTAGAAAAAACTACACAATTATAGGGAAACTACACAATTATAGATGGCTCTGGTGGCCAGGTAGGATTTCACTTCTGGGCCCCATAGGACATCTCATATATAAAACCACTCCTTCAAGACCGGGAGATAGCTGAAATGCCTCATACATAGAAATAAACACAGAGAGGTAGGCAAAATGAGGAGACAGAGAAATATGTTCAAAAGAACAAGACAAAACCTCAGAAAAAGAACTAAACAAATAGAGATAAACAATCTATTTGATAAAGAGGTCAAAGTTAATGGTTATAAACATGCTTACTGAACTTGTGAGAACAATGGATGAACACAGAACTTGAACAAGGAGAGAGAAAATATAAGAAAGTACCAATCAGAGCTGAAGAATATCATAACAGAACTGAAAAATACATTAGGGGGAATAAAGACCAGAATAGATGTCACAGAAGAATGGATCAGCAATCTAGAAGACAGAGTAACGGAAATTGCCTAAACTGAATGACAAAAAGAAAAAATAATTTAAATAAATAAGTAAAGTTTAAGAAATCCCTGAAACAACATCAAGCATACTAACATTCGCATTACATATAGGGGTTTCATTAGTAGAAGGAAGAAATGAAAGTGTCAGAAAACTTATTTGAAAAAATTATAGTTGAAGATGTTCATGACCTGGGGAAGGAAACAGACATCCAGGTTTGGGAAGCACGAGAGTCCCAAACAAGATGAATCTAGAGATCTACACCAAGACACATTATAATTAAAACGTCAAAAATTAAAGATAAAGAGAGAATCCTTAAAAAAGCTAGAGAAAAGCAATTTAGTTACATATAAGTGAATCCCCATAAGACTATCAGCTGAATTTTCAGCAGAAAATTTTCAGGCCAGAAGGTAGTGACATGATATATTCAAAGTAGCGAAAGGAAAAAGCTTACAACCAAGGATCCTTTATCCGGCTAAGTTATCAATCAGGACTGAAGGGGAAGATAAAAATTTTCCCAGACAAGCAAAAGCTAAAGGAGTTAATCACAACTAAACTTGCTTTATAAGCACTGTTAAACTGGGCGCCTGGGTGGTTCCCTAGGTTAAGCGTCTGACTCTTGATTTCAGCTCAGGTCTGATCTCACGTTGGTGAGTTAGAGCCCTGTGTTGGGCTCTGTACTGACAGCATGGAGACTGCTTGGGATTCTCTCTCTCTTTCTCTCTTGGCCCTGTCCCCTTCTCTCTCTCTCTCTCTTTCTCTCTCTCTCAAAATAAGTAATTAAACTTAAAAAAAAAAAGACCTATTAAAGGGAAAGTGGAAAAGGCCATGACTAGAAATAAGAAAATATATGAAAGAAAAAAATCCCACTGGTATAGGCAAACATAGAAAAGGTAGTGGATCAACCTCTTGTAAAGCTAGTATGAAGGTTAAAAGACAAAAGTAGTAAAATCAATTATATCTACAATAATGAAAAGATGCACAAAATAAAAAGATGCAAAACATGACATCAAAAACATAAAATGTGGGGAGAAGAGCAAACATGTAATGCTTTTAGAATGCTTTCAAACTTAAGCGACCACCAACTTAATATAGATTTCTGTATGTATAGGATGTTATATATGAACCTCATGGTGACCAAAAACCTAAAATAGATACACAAGAAAATAAAAAGAAAGGAATCCAAACATAAAACTAAAGAACATCATCAAATCACAGAGGAAGAGAGGAAGAGAAGAAAGGAACAGAAGAACTACAAAAACAACCAGAAAACAATGAACATAATAGCAATAAGTACACACTTATCAATAAATGCTTTAAGTGTAAATGGACTAAGTGTTCCAATCAAAATACATAGGGTGGCTGAATGGATTAAAAGAAACAAAACAAGACCCATCTATATGCTGCCTATGAGAGACTTACTTCAGATCTAAACACACACACAGACTGAAATTGAAGGGATAAAAAAAGATATTCTATGCAAATGGAAACAAAAACAAACTGGGGTAGCAATACTTATATCACACAAAATAGACTTTATAAGAAAGGCTGCAACAAGAGACAAAAAAGGAAATTTATAAAATGATAAAGGGATCAATTCAACAAGAAGACATAACATTTGTAAATATTTATTTACCTAACATAGTAGCACCTAAATATATAAAGCAAATATTAACAGACACAAAGGGAGAAAATGACAGTAATACTATAAAAGGGGGGACTTTAACACCCCACTTACATCAAAGGATAGATCATCCAGACAGAAAATCAGTAAGGAAACACTGGCCTTAAATGACCCACTAGACCTGATGGACTTATTAGATACGTACAGAACATTCCATCTCAAGTGCACATGGAGCATCCTTCAGGATACATCGTATTTGACTGCAGAATAAGTCTCAACAAGTTTAAATCATATCAAGCACCTTTCAAACCACAACAGTATAAAACTAGAAATCAATCACAAGAAGACAAATTGAAAAACCACAAATACGTGGAGACTAAACAACATTCTACTGAACAACCAATGGCCAATGAAGAAATCAAAGAAGAAACCGAAAAATATTTTGAGATATATAAGCACAACATTCTAAAACCTACGGATGCAAAAGAAGTGTTAAAAGGGATGTTTATAATGATACAGGCCTGCTTCAAAACACAAGAAAAATTCTAAATCTTTTGAGATATATAAGCACAACATTCTAAAACCTATGGGATGCAGCAAAAGAAGTGTTAAGAGGAATGTTTATAATGATACAGGCCTGCTTCAAGATGCAAGAAAAATTCCAAAAAAGAATTTAATCCTAAACCTAGATGAACTAGAAAAAGAAGAAACAAAACCCAAAATTAGTAGAAGGAAGGAAATAATAAACATCAGAGTGGAAATAAATGAAATAGAGACTAAAAATAAAAAAAAAAATAGAAAAGACCAATGAAACTAAACGCTGGTCCTTTGAAAAGATAAACAAAATCTTAGCTAGACTCATCAAGAAAAAAAAAAGGGGGATCCAAATGAATAAAGTGACAAATGAAAAAGGAGAAAAAACCCTGAATAGCCAAATCAATCTTGAGAAAGAAGAACAAAGCTGAAGGTAATCACAATCTGATTTCAAACTAAACTACAAAGCTATAGTAATCAAAAACAATATGGTACCAGAACTAGCACAAAAACAGACACAGAGATCAATGGAAAAAATTAGAAAGACCAGAAATAAACCCATGGTTATATGGTCAATTAATAAACAACAAAGAAGGCAAGAGTGTACAATGGGGAAAAGACAATCTCTTCAATAAGCGTTACTGGGAAACTAAACAGCTACATGCAAAACAAGGAAACTGTACCACTTTCTTATACCACACACAAAAATAAGCTCAAAATTGAAGACTAGAATATAAGCCCTGAAACTATAAAACTCTTCGAAGAAAACATAAGCAGTAACCTCTTTGACATCTTAGCAATATTTTTTTGGATCAGTCATCTCAGGCAAGGACAGCAAAAGCAGAAATAAACAAATGGGACTATATCATACTAAAAAGCTTTTTACACAGTGAAGTAAACCATCCACAAACAAAATGGCAACTTACTGAATGAAAGAAGATATTCACAAAGGGTATATACAATAAGGGGTTAACATCCAAAACATATAAACAACTCCTACAACTTAATATGAAAAAATCAAACATTCAGATTTTAAAATGTACGGATGACCTGACTGGACATTTTTCAAAGACATACAGATGGCCAACAGGCGTATGAAAAAATGCTCAATATCACTAACCAGCAGGAAAATGCACATCAAAACCACAATGAAATATCCTCTCACACATGTCAGAATGATTGTGATTAAAAAGATAAGAAATAACAAGTATTGGTGAGGATGGGAGAAAGGGAACCGTTGCACACCATTGGTAAGAATGTAAATTGGAGCAGCAAGTTTGGAAAAAAGCATGGAGCTTCCTCCATTAAAAATAGAAATACCATACAACCTAGCAATTCCACTGCATTGGCCATGCATACCACTTCTAGATATTTAACCAAAGAAAATGAAAACACTAATTCAAAAAGACAAATGCACTCCTATGTTCATTGCAGCTTTATTTGCAATAGCCAAGATATGGAAGCACCCTCAGTGTTCATAGATAGATGAATGGACAAAGGAGATTTGTACATGCATGCACACACACACACACACACACACACACACACACACACACAGACGGGAATATTACTCAGTGATAAAAAAAAGGATGAGATCTTGCCATTTGTGACAACATGGTTGATCCCAGAGGGTAGTATCTAAGTGAAATATGTCAGAGAAAGATAAATACCATATGACTTCATTTATATGTAGAATCTGAAGAACAAAACAAATGACCAAACCAAACAAAGCAGAAACAGACTCATTGATATAGAAAACAAACTGGTGGTTGCCAGAGGGAGATGAATGGGAGGATGGACAAAATAGATCTTTCAGTTATAAAACATGTTAGACATAGGGAGGTAATGTACAGCATAGGGAATAGTCAGTGTAACAATTTGTATGATAATAGATGGTAACTAGACTTATTGAAGTGACTATTTCATAAAGTATACAAATGTCGAATCACTATGTTGTACTAATGAAACTAATATAATATTGTATATCAGTTAAGAAAACCCTGAAACTTCCTGGCAACAGTTCAGTTATTCCATTCAACTTGCTGTACACAAGATATATGCCACCAAAATTTTAAAAAGCAGGCATTTGCATTTTATTTGTATGATTTTAACTTGTGATATGAACAGCCATCTCCATCATGACTTTTTCTCTTTTATTGTTATATGCAATGGAATAGATTTAAAACTGTGCAGAAAAAATTAGGGAAATTATTTTTAGTTAATATCAGGAATTAAGAAGACTAATGATTGAAACTGTCTATAGATAAAAACACTCAACCTTATATCAGAAAAGCCAGCGGAAGCACGCTGAAGGACAGAATAATACAGTCAAGAAATATTGGGTTTATTTCCAGTATTTTACATTTTCCTATGAATGTGGTAACGATGCTTATATGTTTCTTTTAGAAATCTTCATATTTTTCCTTATCCTTGTTACAGAGATAAACAGAATGACACCTTATATAAACACAAGTAATGCATAAAAATTTTCTCTTGTAACCTAAGGCAATTTACATTGCAAAACAGTACAGAATAAAACGCTCAAATATTTCTAGCAGGAAGGTCATTTATTCAAATTTATGTGAGGTGCTGTCAGTGACGGTATTTTGTTCCTCAAAAGAACAGACTCTACCTCCTTAATTTGGGGATTGCAAACTTGGAGGTGACACGGATAATAACAAGGCTCACCTGACATAAAGCACTCCATTTTGATCCACACGACGCTGCCAACCCACAGGAACTTGTATAGCTGGAAGACCTCCATCTTTGTCCCCTCCGTCACAGTCCTTGCCTCCATTCATTTTCTGTGTCTGCTTGGGACTTTCCAAAGATATCAGCAATAAGATGATATCCTTATATTACAGGGCATGATGGCCTTCAAAAATGGCCAGTGCAGCACAGTTTTTCCCAGACTGTACAAAATGCATTGGGAAGCTTCGGCTCAGTTTGGAACCAAGTCCTTGAAATCTGCCATTGTGGAAAAAATCAGTTTCCCATTATAATCTACATTAAATAACCAATATTTAATTCCTAAGGATGGTCTACATGGGTAAAAATGAGTGCTTCTGACTAAGGAAAATCATATTCACCAATGCTGGTACCTGTCTGAAGTGGGGGAGGGGAGGAGTGTAAAGTTTTTAGTTCAACATTTTGTCTTGAACCTTGATGTCAGACTAAAATAACCTCTATTGTCTAGAAACCGGTCTCATTTTTACAGTGTGAGTCGGTTAATATTTCCAGGTACTACCCGCCTTTAGAGGCCACATTCTTTAAACTTTCTCTTCATCTTCCAATCTGAATCCAAGATGTTGCAGGTTGGTTCATCTGATGTTTTCATGTCTTCAAAATTCCAATAATGTAGCCTGAAACATATGTAAATGTGTAAACTGTATATTTAATATTGAAAAACAGAGAAGCTGCACACTTTTAAAAATGGAATAAACTGCTACGTGTACCAAAACACTTTGATGTTCTCTGCCGTGAACATCACATGTCAAATTCGTCTTTTCTTCTTCCGACTTGCTCCACTCACTCTAGTTAAATCAACTTGCTTGCTCTTCACCACATGTAACTTTCTAATTATTAAAGATAGACCCATAATCATGGCATATCACACACACACATAACCTCCTTCTTACAAGAAAAATATATCACCTCTTAGGTTCTGACAATTAGAAAGTTGTGTGTTAATCCAGTTACATTTTCTCACTCTTTAATTGTAAATATTCTTATGATTTACTTTTCTTTTCTAATCATTTTATTAGCCTGAAGAAGAAAAATTTTTAAAGAAAAAAATTGAAAGGAAATCTACAGTACCTTTCCGAATATAAGAGATTCCCCCCCAGCTCCCCCCCCCCGTTCTTGCATATAAGAGTGGGAGTTGCTTTATAGTTAAGATTTACAAATTCCCATCCATTACGGGGTACTCTGTTAATTCCTTTATTAAGTCACAAGGTGCTGCTTGGGGAAGACATACTGGCTTGAAACAATAGCAATAAGGGCTAGGGTGGAAAGCTTGTAAGAGGTCATCTTAAGGGATCTGTTAAATAAGAAAAGATGGCAAATAAATTTTTAGAAGATTTAGTACTTACTCCTAATGGAGAATGTGTTATTTCTTGTGGTATACAAGCCTTTCTATAATCAATTTAATATATAATGTGTGATTATACTGTGGGACTCATGAAACTTACTAAAAGATGAATGAAAATAATTATTCTAGTGTTATATAAGTGGGACTTGTGGCTTGTGATAAAAATTTCCAGTGACAGCATCACCCACAGATTAAAAAAAATGCTGTGTCTCAAACAACTGAAAGTGAAGGTGTTATGCTCTGGAAAGGTCTGTATTAAAAGACTTAAGATTCATATGAAAATATTAAAATTACTTCAAAAAATTTAAATAAAAGGATTTATATTTTAGATGTTTAAAATATGTACACATAACTTAATGAATGAAACAGTGTAAATAGACACATAACTACTTTACCTACATTCCTAAAAAACTTACATAATTAAGTTAGCTCTGGACATTTTTTGAGCTTTCTTCACAGGAGAATGCCTTATGCTAAAAGGCATCATGTACTCAGGCATAAGCTCTATTTGCAGCTTGGGCTGAGACAGATAGAAAGTGTTGCAATGAAGCATATACTCATTTAGCTGAAAGTCACAAACCATGGGCGTGGGTGTGGTAAACATCATCAGGCAATGGGAAAAGTAGCAAAAATTTAGTGGGAAAAATGTGGGATATAAGGAAAAGTGCCAAGTAGTAGCATTCCCAATGGTGTCTCAAGCTAACTTGCATTGCTGGGGCCACTCCATTGTGTCTATGTTTCTCACAGAAATGACCTACTTGTCTCCCATCCACTGTACCTTTAACTATGACCCCTGTTGATCATTTATGAGTTTATTGACGTTTCATTCAACAGTTAGTCAACAGCTATTATGTACGAGGTGTTATGCTATGTGCTGCAGTACAACGATGGTGGGACCCTTCTTTATCCATAGTCCAGTATAATGTTTGGCAATAAAGAGCTGTTCAGTGAGGAAGAATATAAAGGAAAGAGGGAGGAAGGATGAGAAAGAATGGAGAGAGCAAGGAAGGGTCAGTCCGGTCCAGTAGAGTTCCCAGTGCTAGTGGAAGATGGGAAAGAGGCATGAATTTTGTGCTATTCTGGACTCCCAGTTTTGGCAAATAGTGACAGACCCTGATTATTGAAACTGTTTTTGTTTTTTTTTTAACAGTCGTTTTTCATGCTCATTTTATTAATTTGCTTTTCCTAATGAAATCTCTTTAGTGGTCTGTGATCATTAGATTGAACTGGCTTTCATTCTCCCTACTTCTGTTTTTGAGCTTTCTGATCATTTGATGCCTATTTTCTTTCCTTCCTTCCTTCTTTCTTCTTCTTCTTCTCCTCCTTCTCCTTCTTCTCCTTCTCCTTCTCCTTCTCCTTCTCCTTCTCCTTCTCCTTCTCCTTCTCCTTCTCCTTCTTCTTTGTTTGCCTGCTCTTGCATGCAACTCCAACTTCCCCAAGACTGGCTGGTTTGCTCCATTAAGTAATTTGTGTATCCGCCAGATAATAACATTGGCTTGATTCCTGCCAAATATCTCTCTCATATTTCAGTAATGAAAAATAGAAATATCTGATGGCTGGGTTTTGCTTAGACCAGCAATTCTCAGAGCATGGTGCTGGGACAATCATTACTGTCAATAATGCCCAAGAACTTGTCAGAAATATAAATTCACAGGCCTGGCCCCAGACTTAATGAATTAAAAACCTTGGGGGCCCTTCTGTTCTTTAAGAAGCCTTCCAGGTGATTCTGCTGCCTGCTCAAGTTTGAGACCCACTGACTTAGACTAATGCCCCTGTCTCCCTTCCCAGGACATGGCCGTTTTTTAAATTAATTAATTAATTAATTAATTTTTGAGGAGGGGATTGTTTTTATTTTTTATTATTTTTTAATATGAAATTTATTGTCAAATTGATTTCCATACAACACCCAGTGCTCATCCCAACAGGTGCCCTCCTCAATACCAATCACCCACCCCCCCCTCCCTCCCACTCCCCATCAACCCTCAGTTTGTTCTCAGTTTTTAAGAGTCTCTTATGTTTTGGCTCCCTCCCTCTCTAACCTCTTTTTTTTTTTTCTTCCCCTCCCCCATGGTCTTCTGTTAAGTTTCTCAGGATCCACTTAAGAGTGAAAACGTATGGTATCTGTCTTTCTCTGTATGACTTATTTCACTTAGCATAACACTCTCCAGTTCCATCCACGTTGCTACAAAAGGGGACATGGCCCTTTTATATCTCTACACTATGCAGGCAGCCAGCCCTCAACTTCCTTTTGTCCCTGGGGAAGAGGGGTGGGGGGATGGGGCGGCCATCCTTTTTTTGCTGATACTTCAGCCTTCTAGAAGCAGCTCAATTGCAAGGGCCTTAGGGATTCCTCACAGAGTGGAGGTCGAGTATCTACATAGTTATCATTTATTTATCTGTAAGTGGCACCTATTTCCTCAACATTCATTTGTGAATTTGGAAAATTCGGAGATGTTTGAAGGTGAAAAGTAAATTGGACTGTAATCTCAGTGTTGAATAACTACTGCAAACCTGAATGTACTTTCTTTTATCGTTGTTTTTAGAAAATTTTAAAAGCACATGTTAAAAAAGAAATTATTATAACAATAAACCACTACTCTAAATTCACAATGTAAGCATTTTGTCAGTTTTGCTTATTTTTAAAAATAAAACTCCATTACAGATAGAGCTAAATACTATCTCCCTCCCCCACCCGTCTCTCTTTTTAGTCCTATTTCTTTCCCTTCCATCTTAAAGGCAACCACCATCATAAATCTGGTCGTCATTCTTATAGGCTTTGCTTTTATATGTTTATTCCCTGTATATGTATATGTAAACAATATTTGGTATTGGTATATGTGTTTCAAAATTTTTATATAAATACTATTAAACATATATATCATTCTGCAACTTGCTTTTTAAAATTCAACAGTGTTTGAGAGTTATCTCAGTTGAGATACATAGATCTGTCCCTATTTCAGACATGTAGATCCAATTTGTTAATTTTTAACATCTGAATGGTATTCTATCATATTATTATAGAACTATTTATTTATTGGTGTATCAATCATATTAATGTTAGGCTGTAGAGTCTGCACAGTCTCAATTTTTCAGACACTGCCAAGTTGCTCTCCAAAGTTGTACTGAATCCAAGTTTTTTTCATGTTCTAAACATGTCTTTTTCTTTTAAATATTGGATCATGACCACTTTGTACTTTATTTTCATCCTGAGCATTTTACTATGGCATTAAATATTTTTCCAAAATATTATTTTTAATTGCTGGATAGTATTTTTGGGGATACACACACACAGACACACACACACACACACACATATAATTTATTCACTTCCCTCTTGTGAACATAGATTTTTTCCTAGACTTTAGCAACTACAAATAAATCTGAGATAAATATTTCAGCCATTTTGGCATATTTACTGAGAATTCTTTGTTAAAATGGAATTGCATAATTTTAAGACCCTTGATAAATTTCTTAAAGTGACAAAAGGGTAGTTTTGGGAAAGCATTTCAGGCCATGGTTCTCAAACTTTTGAAACCCTCTTGTATGTCCTCTTTTGCTAAATATTAAAATCTTCTCTTTGCCCCTAAGATTCTGATAACTTTATTTCCTAAAGAGATTCATCATAAAATATTTAGTCATGCTTTATTTTTATAGTTTATATCTAAAAACAATAGTTTCTCCTCTTTTCCAAATTTAACATTAAAAAAAAAAACTGCAGGGGCGCTTGGGTGGCGCAGTCGGTTAAGCGTCAGACTTCAGCCAGGTCACGATCTCGCGGTCCGTGAGTTCGAGCCCCGCGTGGGGCTCTGGGCTGATGGCTAGGAGCCTGGAGCCTGTTTCCGGTTCTGTGTCTCCCTCTCTCTCTGCCCCTCCCCCGTTCATGCTCTGTCTCTCTCTGTCCCAAAAATAAATAAAAAACATTGAAAAAAAAATTAAAAAAAAACAACAACTGCATATCCACAACATTTTCCCTTCATCTCCCCCGAAGATTCCATTATGACCCACCTTGTTTATATGGCTTGGTTTAAGCCCAATAGACATAGGTTAAAGCAGAAAAGATATTGTGATATGAAAGGTACCTACATCTCACCAACACTCAGGATCAGGGATAGATCTTACACTTAGGACATAATTCAAATTTATTCCACAAACAATTCTAGCAACAACAATATAAAATTCAAAAAGTGGTGTGTGGGGGTGGGTGGGTTGTGGGTGTGTGTATATTCTGAGATCTACCACAATTCTACAGACATTTTAATTTTTCTACTTCCTTTCAATATGCAAATTAGTTTGGGAATTGGCTTTTAGTGAAATGAATTTTAGTGGCTTGATTTACTTCTTTGCATTGGCTTCTTTTGATCATTCAGAATTCAAATTAGATGTTACCTCCTCGAAGAGACTATACTGTAAGCCATAGGTAATCTCTCAAACTTTCTCAATTCACTGGTACCTCTCATCATCCATTTGTTTATCATTTGTTTGTTTATTGGCTTTCTCTCCCCATAGACTGTAAACTTCCTCACAGCAGGGACCATGTCTCTCTAGGTCCTTCCTATATTCCTAGTTTCTGGTATAGTGCCTGGTCTGCAGTAGGAGCTTAAATACTTCCTGAAGACTGCATATTCAAATCAGTCAACATAATTTTATATTCTGATTTTTACCATGTAGGCTTATAAAGATTTAGCAACACATGCATCTAAAATGAAAGGTTTTTTTTAAAGTTTATTTATTTATTTGAGAGAGACAGAGGCACTGTGAGTAGGGGAGGGGCAGAGAGAGAGAGAGAGAGAGAGAGAAAGAGAGAGAGAATCCCAAACAAGCTCTCAGCACAGAGCCCACTGTGGGGCTTGAACTCACAAAACTGTGAGATCATGACCTGAGCCAAAACCAAGAGTCAGACGCTTAACCGACTGAGCCACCCAGGTGCTCCTGAAAGAGAGGTTTTTAAAAGAAGCCAGTGGAAGCTAATGAGTGTGAATGTTGACAAAATATATAAAAGATGTTTTGCTCTAGATTTGTCCCTGATCTCATAATCTCTGATAATTTCTGTGTAGAAAGTATGATAGGGCTTCTAAGAAAATTAATAAAGTGACTTTATATTTTATTTGTAAAGTGCATCAGTTTTATTTATGAAGTGGTTTGTGTATACATTTTAATTGGATTAATAAAGAAACCATTGAAATAAATGAATCCAACAATTTAAAATTAAACTTATATTTCAGTAGGATGCTAATTAATACAATAGACCTTTTTTTCTTAATCTGCTTTACTGACATTCTTTTCAACCTAAGAATACACTCACTAGTTTATGCAGTGTTAAATGTAGATTTTAAAAGTTACACTCAAAGCACCATGAAGACTATCAGATTATGACATCATGAAAATCAGTAAGTAGGTATTCCTCATAAATCTTTCTGACTAACATCAAATGTTATAAATTCTTCTCAATAATGTCACACAAACTTTACTAATGGTAAAATAATAAATTGATTTTTTGAGTCATGTGATATCATGAGTAAATTCTATTAAAATGTTTATAATGACATCACACATTGATCTCGTGCCTTGTGAGGTTACTTGTATATATAGTAGGATAGAATGAATACCAGATGAACTACTGATTTTTCAAGGTAAGACTATGTAAATTAGGTAAAATACCAATATTTTATAATTATATAAGTCTAAATCATTTATTTTTATATGCTATGATTATAAACTTAGCCCTTGAAATGTTTAGAGTGAAATAAGAAATCTATTCCATTCCAACATTTGCAAGTGAATGTCTCATGTTCTCCAATGAGACCAAGTCTCCCGTAGAAGCTACCTTTACACTTAAATTCCAAAACAATATGTACATACCACAACAGATATGATTGTATTAAACAATAACATCAGCATTAGAATTTTGGAGAGTAATGTCTGAGTGGCTACAACATTATTATCATTTGATTGGGTAATAAATGGATATATTCATAATCTTTCCATTATTATTAGTTAAATTATGCTTGTTAGAGCAACCCTAAATAACATTTCCCCTTTTCAATTATCTTTCACCCTCATATCAATTATTCAAACAGCTCCTTTACAGCACTTAGCCAGTCCTCCCATCCAACCTTCCCATCTGTTTCACCTTTCACCTATTTATTCAAGCTATGCATTTTTATTTATGAGCACACTTATCTTGCAGTTACATCTTTTTTCATTTTTAAAAAACTGCTTCATAGATTATTCCTATTTCCACTCTGGTTATTACTGCCATTTGGTTCTTAATTTCATTTTGCAGCCACTTCTTCTAAAACATACTTCTCAAATGCATCCTATGTAAGGCTCTAACGGGTTCTGCTACCGATTGGGCTCTACTTACTTACCCCAAACTACCCTCAGTGCATTTACATTTGTTTTATACAGCTGTGTAGAGTACCATAAGCACATCTTTCCTGCCCTGATTACCAAAGCTCTCTAGTTTGAATGTCTTTGCCCTTTTAATGCAGAAGAGTATAAAAATTCACAATCTGTACGTGAGGGATCATATTCACATAGGAAAGTTACATTTTTTCACAAACTTGGAAGGTACAGGGATAGGCTTCTCAGAGTGAGGCCAGTTCTCAGTCAAGGTAACAATGGCCTATGCCCATTTATGGTTAGGAGAATTATTTATACCAGGCCATTTCTTGCTGCCAACGATAGGCAACTTACACATACATCCTTGCCATAGAGAAGCCTTCAGAGAACTAAATGCTGAGTACAGATAGTAGACTGCAATTGGCCTCAAATACTCTGTAGCTCCTTTTACCAGAAGGTAGGATTTATTGTTCCACACTTTGAATCTGGGCTGGCCTTGTGACTTGCTTTGACCAATGGAATGTGATGGATATGCTACTATTCAAGTGCTGAGTCTAAAACTTGATAGGCCTTGCATCTTCCACTCTTGCTTCCTGGAATGCCATTGTCTCAGGACCAATCTGAGCCTGCCTGCTTGAGGATGAGAGTCCACGTGGAGACAAAGAAGTCCAGCTGGTCCAGCCAGTCCAGCTGAGGGCCCAGTCATGTAAGTAAGTCTAGTCAAAACGATATGGAACAGGGATGAGCTGGCCCCACAGAGCCCAACCTAGACTGCAACCCCACAAAATCATGATTATTTTTCAAATACCCCCAAATTATACTGGAAACAACCTGAAAGTCTAAAATAGGGTTTTATGTAAATTAATTACTGCTTTTAGAAGTTATGTAGCTCTATACTTTATCAGCTTGTGATCTTGGACAAGTTTTAACATTTCTTTCCTTATAAAAGAGAGATTATAGCCCTACAGAATTGTTCTGTGGATTAAAGTTAAAAGTTTTAAACCAGTGCCTAGCATGTGGCAAATATGTGAGTTGTTGCTATTTATGCATAGCTATTAAAATCATGTTATGGAAAATTTAATAGCACTGGAAAAGATACATGATATTTTCAGGTGAAAAAAACATACTACAAAGTTGCATGTAGAATTATAAATCTTGGGGAGCCTGGGTGGCTCAGTCAGTTAAGTGTCTGACTTCAGCTCAGATCATGATCTCATGATTCATGGGTTCAAGCCCCACATCGGGCTCTGGGCTGAAAGCCCAGAGCCTGGAGCCTGCTTCAGATTCTATGTCTCCCTCTCTCTGTATCCCTCACCCACTTGTGCTCTGTCTGTTTCTCTCTCAAAAATAAACATGAAAAAAAATTAAAAAAAAAAGAATCATAAATCTTCATTTACAAAAATGCTACTACATATGTAGATGCAGGAATACAGAAACACTGACCTCTCAGTGGTTGTCTCTGGGTAGCAGGAATATGAATGATTTTTATTTTCTTCATTGTTTTTCTGTATTTTCAAAGTTTTCCAGAATAAAAATCTATTGACTTTGCAATCAAGAAAAATATTATTTCCAAAAAACTAAATATTATATCCATAGAACAGCCAATTAATGTTTTCCTAATCCTTAAAAGCACTAGGAATACTTTTTTATTGGAAACAGTCACAAGCTTTGTAGCTAGTATTATGATATTATTTCTTTTTCTGTTTTAGCCAAGTGAAAAAGATACAAAATACTGCATTAACCTGGATGCTCTAAATACTAGAAATGAAAATTAAGACTATCCCTTTGACTGGTTCTAAAATGCTTCAGAGTGTCACTCTTACTTTTCTGCTTGGAATACGTCTCCCATCCCTACATTCTTGTTCTTCATCAAACCAACTTCTGTTTATCTCAGTTTAAATGTCACTTTCTCAGAGAGGTCTTCCCTGGTTTCTCCAGTCATTAGGTTTTCCAACTCTAACTTGGGTTCCCCTTTAATTCTTCCTTATAATATCTAGTAATTCACATGTATTACTACACATAACTGAGCTTTCATTTCACCCTTGTCATTCTACCTGACTGCAAAGAAAGAGCAAATTGAGACAGTTAACTTCAAGTTAAAGCCTCCTTTTGTGCCTTTAAAAATATTTAAGGAAGTAGAAACTGAGGGTCTATATACATATGTAGAAAATGCTTACTATGCATTTTAAAAGCTCTCTTAAAAGCCAAAAAGTGCACAATCACCAGCTCATATTCTGTAAAAAAGAATTAGAGAACTGTTTTAAGTATAGTAATAGGTTACACCAGAACATCTATAAACTAATTGATAAAGTCACTATACTGCTGAGGGAAAAATTATCTATGATTTATTTCTGTATATTAGCCACCAGCAGAGTTTGCTATTTTTGCTTTTCTATAGAATAGTGAAGTTTCTCATAGAGGATATTTTTAAAAAATACTTGTCTACATTTACATAGTCTATTTAGAGCAAATTTGAGGAGTAACTTTCACATCATATCTGTACGTTACTGGTATTTTGGCTACTCAAGGAACAGCTCAATATACATATAGGTCAAATCATTTTTGAGAAATGATGTACATCAATATTGGTTTTTCCCCAAACTGTACTAGGAATGAAACAATTACGAACTATACTCATTTGGGGTTGTATAACATTTAAATAACTAATATTTATATGCTCTTTTAGTCTTTTATATACTCTTTTACTTACTTACTTATTCTTTACTATACTCTTCAATTCACCTGGCAACAGACGCCAAGTTCATACTTGGAGTAATCAGTTCTGTAGAGAGGTAACGGTGACCCCTAGTAACCTTGAAAATAAGTTCACTCAAGGTGGAAACAGGAAGACCTGTCAGCCATTGTAGAAACCTATCTAAAGACACTGTCTCTAAATATGTGTAAATATCTAGGAACACTCTGGTTCAATCAACATGTCCAATAAATGTAATTAAATGTAAAAGAGAAGTATAGTCTAATTAATTGTTCCATAAGGTCTCTAAAAAAGCAAGAAGAGGAATATCGTCTGTACATGGATTCAAAAAATAAGAGTCCAAGATACACAATCTCTAAGTCCCATGAAATAAGCGACCTTTTACTGTGTTAATGTAGCTCACAAAACAGGAATAAAATGAGTAAGTAAGTAGTAATACCTGCAGATGTTCAATGGTGTCATATGAAAAGTATCTCAAGGAGACTCCATTTAGCATTTTACTGCTCACTGGAATGCTGAGGGAGGCAGAGAAAATGTAGCAGCCGAAGAAAACTTATGCACACAGTACTCAGGTTGGAGTGGAAAGGAGTTTTAGTATCATAACACCAAGCATAGAGTATCTTAGAGAACATGCTGAAGAAAAGCAAAACCTATAGAAAATAACATCTCCTATTTAACAAAGAGTTAAGCAAAATATAAGACCAAGTTATAAACAGGAGGACTCTGGGCCAACTCCTATCTGCGGAAGTGTTTGGCATGTACACAGTTTGAGAATAATAATGAATTAGTTGACAATATTTAAATGAAAGGATATTGCATGAACATTTGCATTTCCTGCTTTACCTGAGAGACTGGATGATGTGGTAAATACTAGGTCAACATTCCTGCCTTGCAACAATTATCTGGAACGGAGCAGTGACTGCTCCTTCAGAAAGGATTTGGCTCTCCAGTTCAGTGCAGTGGCTTCCTGCTTCATTCCCACCAGCCTGGCCTCTGTAGGCACTTGGGTTTCCAATCTCTGGAATAGAAAGGACCTTGAGATAAGGCTTGAAAGACTCACTATAGTCCTTGACAAGGAGTACAATTTATTTGTTTCTTAATGACCACTTAACCTATAATTCATAGTGTCTTCAGAAGGGTGGAGGATGAACTCTCAGTGGATCATCATACATTATTAGTTTGTGAAGGAGTTCTAGTAAGCTAGCTAAAACCAAGAGCAGATAGCGAATTTTCTTAATAAAATTGAGTTGACCCTGAAACTGTGGTGATTTTTGAGTTAGAGGAGGTAGAGGGTACACAGAATTCTCACCCAACTTCAATCTTCTATCTTCCATTCTTTCTTAGCCCCATCGTCAGTAATACCACAAATTAGCATTATCTCAAGAACTCATCTTGGGATCAAAGAATCATGGAACCAAATTGTACATTACCATTACTGAGTTATAAAATGCTGCTCTCCTTCCCCTCGCTTTTAATATTGTTTCCTTTCAGTCAATAAGGGAAAAGATTATTTATAAGGACTTTCGAAAGTGTACTTGAGACCTTGTTAACCCTTATCCTATTTTCTCTGAGACATCAAGGAGACACTGACAAGGTTCTTTCTCAGTCAGAGCAAAGTAATCCTTGGGATAGTGTAAACTCATTTGTCCCCTTTCCATAGCTAATGAACAACCTTCTGATTATTTGTTGGATTTCATAGGTGATTTGATATCATTAAGTTCATAACTTGGATATCAGGTACAAGTATTTCAGTCAATGAAAGCAAATAAACAAACAAATGGGTTATGTTTGGCTTATAAATTAATTTCTTGTAAATACAGATGATCTGCATCAAACCCTAGAGGCCCATCACCCTTGAGAGCAATGGAAAATAATTTTTTTCTTCTTTTCTTTTCTTTTCTTTTCTTTTCTTTTCTTTTCTTTCTTTTTTAAAGTAATTTCTTTGCCCAATACAGGGCTTGAACTTGTGACTCTGAGATCAAGAGTTGCACGTCTACTGACTGAACCAGCCAGATGCCCCTCAACATTTTCTTTTAATTGGAAGAGTAAGGACCACATCCTGGACCAGCCAACTTGCTCTTTTTTTCTTTTTGGTTTAGGGCCAAAGCAGGACAGGGGGATGTGTAGGACAGGGTGTACAGCATGCTTGAGTATTGCTATTTCTCAGAAAGCAGCCAGGAGAGACAAAGGAGCAATTAAGGAATGCGGAACAAAGATTAAATAACAATGTCTCTATAATCTTGATATATTAAAGGTACTCCAAGTATTAGACTTAGTGTTTTAAGCATTTACTAGCCATCCCCTACATGTGAAGCACAATAATGGATACTAAGAAAGTGGACATAAAGAGAATACAAGCCCCATCTCTTTTTTTTTTTTTTTTAATTTTTTTTTTCAACGTTTATTTATTTTCGGGACAGAGAGAGACAGAGCATGAACGGGGGAGGGGCAGAGAGAGAGGGAGACACAGAATCGTTAACAGGCTCCAGGCTCCAAGCCATCAGCCCAGAGCCCGACGCGGGGCTCGAACTCACGGACCGCGAGATCGTGACCTGGCTGAAGTCGGACGCTTAACCGACTGCGCCACCCAGGCGCCCCTACAAGCTCCATCTCAAGAAGCTATGCCTTGGAGGTGGAGGGTAGGGAGCTGTGCAATCCGGTAAACAGGTAATTATAAAACTGACTGACACTGGCTACAATAGGGCTAAATATGTAGTGCTAAAGGAGTACAAAGAAAGAGCTAGTCTAGTTCTCAGGGATCAGAGAAAGGGGGATGCTGGATACATTTAAGGATGCATTGAAATTAGACAGACAAAGAAAGGTTAGTAGGAGACGTGAAATTTCACCTAATCCATGCAAATGATCTTAGTTTCAAAAGATTAATATTAAAGATTTTACTCTTCTGTCTGGTAATATCAATTCCAATATTGTACTTATTTGTAGCTGGTAAGCAAGCATAAAGGTCTCATTTTGTCAGACCTTTTAACCTTGAGATGGTATAAGGGATGAAGCATTAATGAATATTTTCCACAGGAAGATCTGGATGTCTGCCTCATGCCTGAAATAGAAAATGGTGACCTGACATCCAGATAAGCAAAGAAGAAATACTATCAAAAGACGATGATTCACTTCACTAAGAAAGTATTATTAGATGTGAATGCATTGGAAGCAGAAGCTAAAAGGAGCAAGATATGGATGAGGGAGTCTTAGCCTATAGATAGAGTAGTTCAAAACTGTTTGGAAGTATATCCATTAAAAAAAGAAGTTCCTAACTGATGAAAATAAGATGGTTATTGTTCTAAAGCTATTTTAGACAAATGTATAAATAATATTAGCTGACTTCCTACCATCTTCTGGGAACAGCACTGAGCATTTTATACATACATCTATTAACTAACTTAATACTTGTCACTGTCCTATAAATAAATAGTATTGTTTCTTCTTTTCTAGAGTTAAGGAAATGGAGACAAGATAAATTAAATAACTTTACCTTCTCTTTTCCTCTCTGGTAATTTATATCCGCCTTTCCTATTTTATTGTGTTTCTCCTTAGTGTTTATCACTAACATACTGTATATACTATTTACCCTATATTTCCTCTGATAAAGAACATAAGCTCTGTGGGCACATGGACATATTAGTCATCATAACAGATAAAATTCCCTAGAATTTTTTGCTTTAGGTTCAATAGTTCCTTGAAGGCTGGCTGGATCACAACTTTCATTTCTCATAGCACAAAGTACAGAACCTTACACATGAGCATAATCAGTAGGCATATACGGAGCCCCTGTCACGCTTAGCACTGCATGTGTCACTGTAAGATAGGGAAGGACAAAATACCATCAGTGTTCTCAGAGAACTTAACACCTAGACACAGAAATAGGTAGAAGCATGAGGCATACCTAGGGTGTTCCTCACCTACACTGTACCTAGGGAAGCCTCACATTCAGATCCAATGTGAGTAATTTCATTACTTCTCTTCTTCAATTACCTAACGATGTCTAAAAGTGCTTATCCACCACTCCTCCCAAGACACCCTAGTTAGTCTGTGGCATTAACCTTTTGTGGAAATGCCAGAACTATTCACAACTCTATGCCTATGCATGTGTTGTTCCCTGGACATAGAAAGATTTCCTTCCACGTTCTTAAAGCAAGCAACCTTGTGCTCTTTAAACTCTCTGGTCAATTCTTCCATGAATCCCTCTTTAGACTCCTTCTCAGAGTTACTCGTTCATTGCTCTCTCATTCTACAGTGCTGCTTACACATATGTAACAGCACGTAATACATTCTGTTTTATGTACACACATTCCTTGCTATATATACCCTGTTTTTGAGTTGCCAAACACATTACCAGGTACATGATATGCAAACAATGTACTCTAAGTTGAATTATTTGTTTTTCTCACCTTTCAAAATGCTAGAGAATGTTTTAAATCCTCTAAAATATAATCATAAAATAGAAAAGTTCTTGTTAGGAATATGTTAAAACCACCCAGTGATATATGAAGGTGGCTAACTGCAGATGAGTATTCAACCAAAATCAAATGGAGGCTGAATAGAATCTACTTTTCTTATTCTATTATCAGTACAATTTCTAAATGCAGGGGCTGTCTACAGTGCCTAGAGGAGTGCCCGGTACACAGAGAATTACTTGTGAGTAAGTGAATGAGTGCTTGTACGCAAACAGAATGCCATAGCATAAACTAAATGTGCTGTAGAAATTCAGAGATGAGGTAACAAATAATAGAAAGAACAGTGAGGTAAGAGGAGGTTTAGAATCTGAAATTTTCTGGCTGTATAACTTTAGTAAGACAATTAACCTGAGCTTTAATTTTTTAATTTGTAAAAATTAATGGGCTGAACTAGATCAGTATTTTTCAAATTATTTTTGGTGTAGATTTCTTTTGTCTAAGGAAATCTAAATGGAATCTCCATTACATATTACATATGTATAATCTCCATTGCTTACTGGTAATAATTCATTATATATATAATATGTATAATCTCCATTGCTTGCTGGTAATAATTCATTTTATAAGATCAAATTATAACATTACTTATTAAAATTCATCAATAAAAATAAGGGACTACTTTGATTAATAAAAAGTATGAAATCAAGAGAGATGGGTGACAGTTGCAATTTTAAATCATCTTCAAAGGAGTCATTTCTGTACTTTGTTCTGACTTTATAATATTAACACAGTTCTGATTACCACAGAAAAGCTACTGCTAAAGGCAACTTTTTTTTTTTAATAGTGAATTTGGCTTCAGCAACATTAAGGTCTCTGCAATTAAAATGGTCAAGAAGCTTGAAGGGAGAGTAAAGAAATCTTTTTTCCACGGACTTCAACCTGTATTACAAAGCTGCAGTCATCAAGACAGTACGGTACTGGCACAAAAACAGACACTCAGATCAATGGAACAGAACAGAGAACCCAGAAATGGACCCGCAAACATATGGCCAACTAGTCTTTGACAAAGCAGGAAAGAATATCCAATGGAATAAAGACAGTCTCTTCAGCAAGTGGTGCTGGGAAAACTGGACAGTGACATGCAGAAGAATGAACCTGGATCACTTTCTTATAGCATACACAAAAATAAACTCAAAATGGATGAAAGACCTCAATGTAAGACAGGAAGCCATCAAAATCCTCGAGGAGAAAGCAGGCAAAAAACTCTTTGATCTTGGGCACAGCAAATTCTTACTCAACACATCTCCGGAGGCAAGGGAAACAAAAGCAAAAATGAACTATGGGGACCTCATCAAAATAAAAAGCATCTGCACAGCGAAGGAAACAATCAGGAAAACTAAAAGGCAACTGACGGAATGGGAGAAGATATTTGCAAATGACATACCAGATAACGGGTTAGTATCCAAAATCCATAAGAACTTAGCAAACTCAACACCCAAAAGACGAATAATCCAGTGAGGAAATGGCAAAAGACATGAATAGACACTTCTCCAAGGAAGACATCCAGAAGGCAAACAGACACATGAAAAAATGCTCAACATCACTCATCATCAGGGAAATACAAATCAAAACCATAATGAAATACTACCTAACACCTGTCAGAATGGCTAACATTAACAACTCAAGCAACTACAGATGTTGGTGAGGATGCGGAGAAAGGGGATCTCTCTTGCACTGCTGGTGGGAATGCAAACTGGTGCAGTCACTCTGGAAAACAGTATGGAGGTTCCTCAAAAAATTAAAAATAGAACTACCCTATGACCCAGCAATTGCACTACTAGGTATTTATCCAAGGGATACATATATGCTGTTTTGAAAGGACACAGGCACCCCAATGTCTATAGCAGCACTATCAACAGGAGCCAAAGTATGGAAAGAGCCCAAATGTACATCAACAGATGTATACACACACACACACACACACACACACCACATCTTCTTTATCCACACACACACACACACACACACACACAATGGAGTATTACCTGGCAATCAAAAAAAATGAAATCTTTTTGCCATTTGCAACTACATGGACAGAACTAGAGGGTATTATGCTAAGTGAAATTAGTCAGAGAAAGACAAATATCATATGACTTCACTAATATGAAGACTTTAAGACACAGAACAGATGAACACAAGGGAAGGGAAGCAAAAGTAATATAATATAAAAACAGGGAGGGGGACAAAACATAAGAGACTCTTAAATATGGAGAACAAACAGAGGGTTATTGGAAGGGTTGTGGGAGGGGGGATGGACTAAATGGGTAAGGGGCATTAAGAAATATACTCCTGAAATCATTGTTGCACTAAATGCTAACTAACTTGGATGTAAATTAAAAAAATAAATTAAATAAAATGGTAAAAAAAAGTCTTGTTTCCAAAATTGAAACACTATATCTAATCATTATTCATGTTTCTGGCCATGAATGTAAAATATAGGCAAGAAATATCCAAAACTAAAATTAAGCAAGAAAACTTGCTTGCTTTAATACAATATTATCATATTAATTTGCCATCGCAAAACTGTTAAGGAATGATAAGGATACATGGTGGGAAGATACCCCTATGTTGTGTTTGCATTTTTTCAATGAAGCATACATATGCTGCAGCAGTGCTCTTGTTTGTATAACTTGATTTGGATAAAAAATAGTGAACTCAAGTTTTTAAAAAGCCCAGCTAAAAGCTTAAAAATAAAAATGCATACCCATAAGAAGTTCAAAATGCACATGAATATTGGTAGCAAAGCTTTAGTCAGCAGTGCATAAAAATATAAACTAGTTGGGGCACCTGGGTGGCTCAGTTGGTTGAGCCTCGGACTTTGGCTCAGGTCATGATCTCACAGTTTGTGAGTTCGAGCCCCGCTTTGAGCTCTGTGCTGACAGTTTGGAGCCTGAAACCTGCTTCGGATTCTGTCTCCCTCTTTCTCCCTCTCTCTCTCTCTCTCTGGCCCTCCCCTGCTTGCACTCTCTCTCAAAATAAATAAACATTTAAAAAATATATACAGGGGCGCCTGGGTGGCGCAGTCGGTTAAGCGTCCGACTTCAGCCAGGTCACGATCTCGCGGTCCGGGAGTTCGAGCCCCGCGTCAGGCTCTGGGCTGATGGCTCAGAGCCTGGAGCCTGTTAACGATTCTGTGTCTCCCTCTCTCTCTGCCCCTCCCCCATTCATGCTCTGTCTCTCTCTGTCCCAAAAATAAATAAACGTTGAATAAAAAATATATACAAACTAGTGTCATGGTTTACTTTTATTTCATGATATGTTTATGTGTTTGTTTCATGATGTGTTTCCAATGTGGTATAATGCATTGAATGTGCATCTTAAGTTTTTTTTACAGTGTTAATATATTTTTAACATTTAAATTTGTGTCCCCCATAAGGAAACCTTTGAAGAATCTCTTCTGAGTTGGATGCTCTTCTGGTCCAGCCAATTCTATCATTTCTACCTAATCTAGAAAAGCAAGAGAGACTTCATAAAGATGACTTCAATTTTTTCAACTCAATCTTACATATGTTTACTGAGATTAAGACACCCACTGGGGTGCCTGGGTGGCTCAGTCAGTTGAGCAATGGACTCTTGATTTTCACTCAGTCATGATCTCACAGTTCATGGATTCCTGACCCTGAGACAGGCTCCACACTGATGGTGTGGAGCCTGCTTGGGATTCTGTCTCCCTCTTTCTCTACTCCTCTCCTGCTTGTGCACACGTGCGCACTCTCTCTCTCAAAAATAAATAAATAAACATTAAAGGAAAAAAAAAAAGACACCAATGGAACAGGGAAAAGCCTGATCAGATTGAAAGTGTAAAGTTGTGTTAGGAAGTTTCATGAATATAACTTTAAAAAACATGTCCATCTTCCTAGCATAGGGTGAATCTCTATGTACATAAGCTCAAAAAAGTTTTCATATCATAAATCTGTGACATTTCTAACATAAGCATTGCTGGTCTATAGGTATCTTAACTCATAAATGCAATCTCATTCCTATGTAGTTATTTGCTGATAATGACATCTGTCAGATGGAGAATGACTTAGTGATTTTGCAATTATTTACTTGAAGAACATATTCTAATTTGAACTACAGAGGAAACTCCCTTAACTGACCTCCACTTAAACAAATCTTCAACTAATCAAAACACCATTTCTATTTGAAAACAGACAAATGTTTACCTCTGCTTTTACCAGTTGAGTTGTATGCTTTCCAATATTAGTTGTGTTGTTTCCAAAACTGTCTGAGTCAGTAACAGTTGCTGGTATAATATTTAATAAAATATTTTGTAAACTAATGAAATGTAAGTATAAAAAAAGAATGACTATTTCTGTGAAAATTAAGCTAAAAGCATAACTTTTAAGACAAGCCTCCTAAAAAATGAGGTCAAATAAGATGAAAAAGTGGAGAATCTTGGGGTGGGGTGGGGGAACGCTAAAAATCTTGACTAATTCTGTATTCAAATCATCTTGCAAGTGTCTTTGAATTCTTGTTCCTCTTCAAAGTTAAAAAAATTAGCATATAAAGAGACTGCTGTAAACTCATTGGGAACAAGTAAACTCATAGGGAAATGTTTTGATCTAAAAAGACTGTTGACTACTCTTAACTATAGAGAACCAACTGATGGTTACCACAGTGGTGGTGTGTGGTGGGGATGGGTGAAATAAGAGATGGGGATTAAGGAGGGCACTTGTCATGATGAGTGCGGGGTGATATATGGAAAGGCTGAATCACTAAATTCTACTCCTGAAACCAATACCACTGTATGTTAACTGACTGGAATTTAAATAAAAACTTAAAAAAAAAAAGATTGTTGACTGAATGTACACTTACAGATTATAAATTGAAATGTCTAATTATAAATATTTTTAATGATCCTTTGCTTTAACACATCTTTTTGATTAATGAACCAATTAAGGGTTGAGATTGTGATGGATAAGAGGTCTCTATTACTGTTACAAAAGTAATGTTTGTTTGTGACTGAAAGTATGAATTCATGTTGAAATGATGAAGTTGTTTGCAATGTAAGGTCTATTTTCATTTGATTCTCATTATTTTAAAAATATATTGATAAGGAAGTTATATAATTATTAAATGAAGAATCTTTAGCGAGGAACAAACTTTGAAAAAAGATATACCTAATAATATCCTAAAAATAATTGACACCAAAAAATGACAGAATTATAATCAGAAACTAATCAATCCACAATCAACATACAGTGATTGTGATAAATTTATCAGTGGAAACTGATAAATAGGCAAGAAATTTATAAAGATATACATGATACATGATTAGAAGTACATAAAATGTTCAATCTGATGGAAATATACAGAGGATTATACAACTTGGTAAGAATTATAAATACACATTTTTAAAAAGAACATGAGATTGGAAAAATTAGCACAGTATGGTGGTTGTGAGCATGGATTCTGGACCCAGACTGCTGGAATTAAAATTTCAGCTCGATTACGTTTTAGATTTAGGGTAAGTTACATCTCTGTCCCTCCGTTTCCTCATCTGCAAAATGAAGATAATAATCATATCTACCACATAGTGTTGAGCAAATTGAATAAATGAAGATTTCTTAAGCACTTAGTGCCTGGCCCATAGTCAGCGCTATATAAATATTTGGTAAATAGATGAAAATAACTGGCCATAAAGACAATCTCAAAGATTTCAAACAAATGAAATCACACAGAATGTATCATCTGATTAATTTCCATAAACACAGAATGTCTTAAGAAACTAATATCCCCAAATACCCCTGTGTTTGCAAATTTTAGAAAGAGTGACTCATATATGGCAGCCTTGAAAGTCAATATGAGGTCAGTGTTCATAAATTTATGGCATAATCCAAAATGTGATCTTATTTACCAGAATATGACTTGGCAGACAAGACAGCAGAATGAATAGAGTTGGATTTCTGGATTACTGAGTATAGGCATGGAAAAAGCAAAAACAGAATAGATCACATGTTTGCAATTTAATATAAAAATGTTCTAAAAAACATACACAAATACACACACAGGATGTGTGTGAGAGAGAATGATAAAGCAAATATGGCAAAACGTTAATTGTTGAATTTGTGTGTAGAGATAATAAACAGATACATAGATAAACAGATATCCAATAAATAGATAATTTATATGTACTGTTGTAACTTTTTGGTAAGTTTGAAATCATTTCAAAACAAAAATTTTTTAAATGTAGGGGAAACATGAACAAAAATAAAACAGGACCAGGCTTGTAGAGATGGGTGAGCAAAAGACAGAGAGGCAAGGAAGTTTGAGATATGGCAACTGTGTCACTGAAGATATGGAAAATAGAATCTAAGCTGGAATAAAGGTCTATATGAAGAACATGCAATACAGGTATAAGGAAAGGAGGAAAGGAAATATAAATGGATAAAAGGCAGGAGAAATGGTCTGATCTGAAGGGGTTAAAATGTTGGGGAGACAAAACATGGACTCATGAAAATTATAAGGCAAAGTGGTTAAATGCTCATATAAATAAAAGGGAAAAAATTCTGTTTAAGGTCAGAGAAGGTGACTATAAATGGCTACTGTACTTTTGAATCTCTTCCTTATTTTGCCTAACTCCCTTAGCCTCATATGTGGGTTGGAATAACTCACATTTAAGGTAAAGAAATGTTTATATGAAAAACAAACAAAAACCAACAAAAGAAAAGACAAGAAAGAAAAAAAAAGATGTGGAGGCTAAAGAAATTGAGAAAAATAATTCTGATTCATCTTGCATGAATAGGGAAGGACTAAATTTGGGAAGGGGAACAGGTAGAGAAGGTAAACCTTCTGGAGAAGTTGATAGAAATGGGCCCCTTCATAGGTATTCATGTGAAATTGGACTGGTATTAAATATTGACTAATGAATTGGTTTTGAATCTTTAGCAAGACCAACAACTGTTATATGAGATATACTTAATAGAAAAAAAGAAAAAAAAACGTTAGTACTTGAGGTCAATGTGATCATTTACTTAGAAAGCTCAAAATGAAAACTTATTAGAACCAATGAAAAAGATATTTAGAGGGTGGCTGGGTATAAAACCACCATACAAAAACAAGAAAGGGAGAATTGCCCTATCTAACAGTAAAATATATTAAAAAGTTGTAGTATTGATGTAAGCATAGGCAAGTAATATAATAGAAGAGTATGGCCACAGGTAAAGCCATAGATAAGCAAATTCATCCTAAAGGTATCATTCAATTCTATAGGAAAAGGATGGCCAATTCAATACATAGAATTGGGACAACTGGATACCCATTTGGAAAAAAAGAATGAATTACTTCCATAACTCATGTAATTCACAAAAAATACATTCCAAATGACTCAAGACATAAGTAAAAAATAAAAACTAAATCAAACTAAAATATAAGTGTATTAAGATAATATAAAAAATATGTTTAGGGGCGCCTGGGTGGCTCAGTCGGTTAAGTTTCCGACTTTGGCTCAGGTCATGATCTCATGGTTCGTGGGTTAGAACACCGAACTTTGTGCTGACAGCTCAGAGCCTGGAGCCTGCTTGGGATTCTGTGTCTCCCTCTCTCTCTGCCCCTCCCCTGCTCATGCTCTGTCTCTCCCTCTCAAAAATAAACATTAAAAAAATTTTAAAGACTACGTTTATGCCAGATTTATGAAGCCCTTTTAAAAGAGATGAAAAGCAAACGTCGTAATGAAAAAGATTGTTCAATTTCACATCATAATTTAAAACTTCTGTTCAGCAAAAGAATAACAAAAAACTTAAAAGATAATTGATAAGCTAGAGAAAGTATTCAAAACATATTTAACAGTCAAAGCATTAGTATCTGAAATGTATAAAGAGCTTCGAAAAAAGTGATAAAAAGATAAAAGGTCCAAAAGAAAAATGGACAATAAATATGGATAGGCTGCAAAGGTAAAACAAAAGGCTAATAAATGTAAGAAAGGATGCTTAGTAGTAGTCAGAAATGCAAAATAAAGCAATAAAGTATCACTTTTCACTTATAACAAGGTAAACATGTTTAAAAGATTGGTAATATCAAGTTTGATTGAGTATGGGAAAAGTAGTGTCATGAACTACTTAGAAGGACAAACTGTTACCTCCTTTTAGGAGGGTAATGTATCAGTATCAATATGAATTTAAGATGTGCATATCCTTTAAAACAGCAATCCCTCTTCATCACGCATGGAAAAATAATCAAATATGTGCACAAAGAATTATGTACAATGGGAAGCGCCTGGGTGGCTCAGTTGGTTAAGTGTCTGACTCTTGGCTCCAGCTCAGATCATGATCTCACAGTTCGTGGGTTTGAGCCTCATGTTGGGCTCAGCACTGACATTGCAGCCTGCTTGGGATTCTCTCTCCTCTGTCTCCTGCCCCTCCCCCACTTGTGTTCTCTTTCTCTGTCAAAATAAATAAGGTTAAAAAAAAGAATTATGTAAAATGATATTAATAGTAGCATTGATCACTAGAATGAAAAACACAGAATAACCTAAATGCCTATTAATTAGGGAATGGATAAATAAATAACAGTTATAGAAGATAATACAACACTTAAAAGAGGTAGTTCAATAGTGATATGGAAAGATTTCTAAGACATAGTGAAGTATAAAGTAACGAAAAGAGAGTTGAAGCACATATTCTAAGTGTAAAAACATTTAAATGACATTTAAATATCATACATAAGGTTGTAGTACTTTTAGTATCTATAGATGGTGAAATTGGGTTTCCTTTTGCATAAAATACCATGCATTTCCAACCTTTTCTTCCCTGGGTGGTCTTAGTAAAAACAATCTTTGTATCTTCATCTTCGGAGACTGAAATTACATGTTAGTTCAAACAAGCATGTACTGAGGCTCTACTATGTAAGTACTCAAAACCAAACAAAACATGGTATACTTTCTCCAAACCTTTTTGGAAATTACTTGAGAGGCTCATTTAAGTGGCATGAAGCAATCAGGTACTTAGAAGAGAATTATGTTTATTTTTGGCAATGGGCACGAAATGAAATTGTAGTTTCAAGAGCTGAGTCTGGCATAAAATTTAATGCATAACAGAGGTGTATGAGGTCCAATTACTCATATTAAATACTGGCTTTCTATGTTCATTAACATGGACTTTAATATTTTATAGCAAAAAAGCCTAGAATGCTAAACACAAGCTTTTATAAAAGGATTCGACTTTGTTTATTTTCATTATGTAAATATCCTTAGAATTCTTCAGCTTGTAATTCCAGGTTTTTCCTTGATGACTTAAAATGCTTAAAAGAATTTTTGGGGGACCAAGAATGAAAATATGACAGCAACCTTGATACTAACATTGAACACATTAATGTGCTATATTTGAGTTTTAAGAATACTCAGCATGGGAGAAACTCTTGGGAATCTGTACCAGCTTGGACACTAAAGCTCTAAAGTTGGCTTAGGAGGCTTTATGAATATGAGGAGAGGAGATGATGCAAGCAATTTCATCTCTGGGCAAATCAATTTAATGTTAATGAAAAAAATTTCCATGGCAACATAATACAGAAGCAAAAGAGCAGAATAAAAAGATAAAGCTTTTTTTTTTTTTTTTTTTTTTAGTTCTAACTATAGGTACTATTTGAAGACTTTATTCTTCATTGCAGCTTTTTGTTTTTAAACTCCTAATTAGGATATGTTTTAATATTTTTATTTTTATAGTTTTCAAGATGGATACTAATGACTCAGATTAACCAATCAGCTAATAAATTAGTCTCTCCTGACTTACAAAGTATGTAAAAAGATTACATAGCTTTAAGGGACATATATTAATTTAGCTCATAGCTGAGCAGTATTATAAGCTATTGATTCATTACATTGGTCAGAAAGATACCTAAATTAGAATCAGAAAACAGATGGTGACAAATAAATAATCTATTAAACATAGCAGGCAATCACAAAACATAGCTAGATTTTTTTACACTAAAAACAAGAGGGACAAATGAAGGAGTTTGCCAAATTTATAAGAAAATAATCCTGAAACCCTCAAGTAATCTTCAAACTTAGACTACTAGGTCATTTCCTACTAGTAATAAGCAATTAATAAATAAATCTGAAGACACGACTGCAATGATAATTCTAATGCTTCAAGCGCGAACACTTCAATAGACAACTGCAGTAATATTTTTTATATTTTAATCATGAACACTTCAACAAACAATATCGTTTAAAAAATGCCAGGATATTATAGTACAAGTGTTATGATTTACCTGTATTAAATGACTAATGTTGAATAATAAAGAGATAAAATTCCATACCATTTCATATTTTCAACCATGGTTTTTTTTTTTTTTTCAACGTTTATTTATTTTTGGGACAGAGAGAGACAGAGCATGAACAGGGGAGGGGCAGAGAGAGAGGGAGACACAGAATCGGAAACAGGCTCCAGGCTCCGAGCCATCAGCCCAGAGCCTGACGCGGGGCTCGAACTCCCGGACCGCGAGATCGTGACCTGGCTGAAGTCGGACGCTTAACCGACTGCGCCACCCAGGCGCCCCTCAACCATGGTTTTATATCAAACATTACCAAACAGTTCACTACTACATAAGTTCTGTTTTTTAAAGAAAATTCCTCAATATACTTGATATATATAAGTATTCACTAATATTCATATAAATATAATTTAACATATTATGTATAAAATATGAGTCACTGAAAAGTTTCGTATCATCACGAATCTTACAAAATACAAAAAGATCATAAACAGTTAAAAATGAAATTATATTCAGCAAAAACTCATGTTGCGAGAAATGTTGATGTTAATCTTTTTCATTGCTCATGAATAGACGCACAAGGGTAATTGGATTACACTGGACTAGTAATTTGGATCATGAGATTTTTATAATGCCTATGTGTCTTTTTTTCTTCACTGACCTTTTTTTTTTTTTTTTTTAAATTTTTTTTTTTTTCAACGTTTATTTATTTTTGGGACAGAGAGAGACAGAGCATGAACGGGGGAGGGGCAGAGAGAGAGGGAGACACAGAATCGGAAACAGGCTCCAGGCTCTGAGCCATCAGCCCAGAGCCTGACGCGGGGCTCGAACTCACGGACCGCGAGATCGTGACCTGGCTGAAGTCAGACGCTTAACCGACTGCGCCACCCAGGCGCCCCAATTCACTGACCTTTTTGATACCAAAGCATTTAAAAAACCTTTGTCAAAAAGTGAATTTTATTCTAAATTTTATGATTTGCTTTCTAACATGTTTATTCATTCATTCATTCATTCATTCATTCAAAAACTGAACCAGGTATAAACTCGGGTGAAATTATTTAAACTGTTCATTAGGGTCTACTATATTATCAGGTATGGTTCTAGGCACTGGTGACATTGTATATGGGACGTTGTAGTGGTGGCAACAGAACAAAACCAATAAGCAAATATGATAAATACAACTGTAGGTCATGCTAAGTGTTATGAAAGAAAGAAACAGGGTCTAAGAGAAAACAAGGATGGGGGAGGAGGGATCTCCTTTAGAGACATGGAAAGTTCTCTGAGGAGGTGAAATTTGAGAGGCCCAAAGGAAAAGAAACTGGTCATGAGAAAAGAATCGGGGGAAGAGCTTTCTAGGCAAAGGAAACAGCATGTGCAAAACTCTAGAGTTGGACAAGAGCTGGGTGTGTTCTAAAAATGAAGTTAAGATTGATGTCACTGGAGTGTAATGAGGGAAAGGGGGAGTGGCACGAGATTAAGAAACAGGCAAGGAAGGAACCATGTCAGCCACCTTATTCATCATCACATCTTGAATTTTATTTTTAATTGCAATGGGAAAACAACAGTAAAGTTTAAACAGAGGAGTGACAAGACCCTAACTGCACTTTAGGAAGTTATTTCTTTTTAGCTATATTAAGAGTGGACCGGTAGAAGCAATCTGCTAGAAGTCTTTGGTGATAAAAGCTGACAAAATTTTGGATGCCTATTCACAATGGTCTCTTAATACTACTTCTTTGTATTTAACTCTGAATAATAACAGGCACAACTAGAATAATTGGAGAAATGGGTCATGTTATCTTGGGGATTGTAATAGCCTAGGAAGTGTACATTGGGAGTGGTTACACAGGTATTTTAGACTTTGGAAAGCATATTTCAAAGTATTCAAAGAAGTAAAAGTGCATTGTAAGCATCCATTATAAGGAAGGCAAAAAAGGTTTTAAAGTTATTTAAAAATTTTAAAAAAGAGCATTCTGATCATAACCATACAACTAGCCTAAGCCCAAATATAAAGAAACCAGAGAGAAATCTGTAGAAGCTCAAGGGGTTGTACAGAGAGCTTTCTATGTGGCTTAGTTATAAAGAGGCTGTGTTTAAAAGGCAAAAGGAAAGAAAGGGACATAAATCTAAGATTCAGCCTTTAAGACCTTGTGTGATTGGACCTCTGAATACTTCCTGACCACATTTTATAAGTGTCTCTCCAGTCATGTCCTTTCTTCTGTTCCCTGAATATGTCAAACTAATTCTTGACTTTGGGCTTTTGCAGTTGCTTTCTCTCTTCTAAAATTCTTCTAATATTTGAACTCGAATATCACCTCAAAATACCATCTTGTTTATTTTCTTTATAGCACGTATTGCTAACTTAAATAAAATACTATTTATGTGTTTATTGTCCTTCTCCCATCACTAGAATTTCAGCAAGAGAGAAAGGACTTTGTCTGTTCTTTTCATGGCATTATCCTCACTGCTTAGCATAGCATCTGACACATTATAGACCTTTGATAAATGGATGGAAAAAAGGAAGAAAGGTAGAAATAGGGGAGGGAAAATGAAAAGGCATCTGAGAAAAATGTCCAAAAGTTTATTAAATCCAGAATAAAGTGGAGTTTTAGAAAAATTCTAAAGATATAAAAGGTACTTTCAAAGATATGATTAGAACAGGAAGATTAAAGTATAGTTGGGTAAGCAGCGGCAATAATAAAATAAAATTAGAAGAAAATTCAACTTCAATTTTGTTTCTATTTTCTTGATTAAGGAGAATAAATCTTATGTCAAAATGAAAAAATATATCTGATTAAGAATAAATCATGGAGGACTTTTGGATTCTAGTCAAGATGGAATAACAGGGGTAAGATGTACTCTTGCTTGAAACAACCCCCACCCAGAAAAAAACAGGCAAAATATATGAAACAATGCTTTTTGAAGACACGAGACACCAAGCAACCAAAAGAGACAACCAGGAAACAAAGGATAGGAGCCCTAGAATTGTCTTAACTTATTTCCTTGAGTGAGTTTCCAGACTATGTGCAGAGAGGGTGGACCCAGTTGGAGCTCAGCAGACTCTCTAAGCTAAGAAGACATAGCTAGTGTTAGGGGAGACCAAGGCAGTGTAAGTTTTCAGGACAGAGTGTGGGATAAGAAAGAGCTGCAGAGAGAGATATACACAGAGATCTGCAGAGGGTTCCCCCCCTTTTTAAATATGGGACTTCACATATACTTTATTATAATTTAAGTAAGCTCTATGCCCCATGTGGGCCTTGACCTCATGACCCTGAGATCAAGAGTTGCGTGTTCCAGGGTGCCTGGGTGGCAGTGTCAATTAAACGTCCCACTTCAGCTCAGGTCACCATCTCTTGGTTCAAAAGTTCAAGCCCTGCATCAGGCTCTGTGCTGATAGCTCAAAGCCTGGAGCCTGCTTCGGATTCTCTCTCCTCTCTCTGCCCCTTCCCCATTCGTACTCTGTTTCTGTCTTTTTCAAAAATAAATAAAACATTAAAAAAAAATTAAAAAAAGAGCGTTGCATGTTCTACTGACTGAGCTAGCCAGGCACCCCAGAGTGTTCCCTTTGAGCATCTAACAGAGAACTAAACAGTGCATGCATGTGAGGAGACTAACTGAGGCCAAGGAAAGAATTCCCAAAAAGGATAAAGCAAGTGGGACTTGACACTCACACTGGGCTAGTAGCTACTATACTGTATAACTAATAGGATATAGAGTAAAATACTCAGAAGTATCTTGCTCAGTAGTGGGGAATATGTAGACTTAAACACTTCTAGTCTTGCCTAATGAGTTTTAAAAGCAAGACCTAAAAGGATCAAATTGTTATTTCCAAGTAACTTAACTGCAATCCAGAGCAAACCTGAAAAATATTTAAATGCATACAAAAATGCCCAGGACCCAACAGACAAAATTCACAAGGTCCAGCATCAAATAAAAATTATCATACATGGAAAAAAGCAGAAAAATAAAACACAGAGTGAGGTGAGAAATCAATCAGTCTTTGATGAAGTTCCAGCGAATTATGTTGAGTGACAAAAGTCAATCCCCAAAGGTTATATATTATAGGAGACCATTTATCTAGCATTTTTGGAATGACAAAATTTTAGAAATGGAAAATAGACCAGTTGTTGCAAGGGTTAGTGATGGGGGTAAGGTGGGGGCAAGATAGAAGTGGGTACGGCTATAACAGGACATGAAGAGGGATTCTTGTGGTGATGGAACTGTACCTTGACTATGGTGGCAGATACAAGAACCTAAACTAAACATGGGATAGAATTGAACAGATCTGAAAACATATGGGCACACAAGTAAGTACCAGTAAAATTAGAGAAATCTGAGCAAGATTAGTGCTTTCTATCAGCAAATTCTGGTATGATATTTTACTAGTTTTACAAAATGTTACCATCAGGGGAAAGGGGATAAAAGGCACAGGGGATTTCTCTGTAGATGAAGTTGAACTTCCAAAGATGAAAAATTATAATTTATCAGATGAAAAATACACTCGGTGGGATGAACAGCAGATTAGAGATTGCAGAAGATTAGTAAACTTGAAGACATAATAGAAACTATCAGAAATCAAACAAAGAAAAGAGATTGAAAAAAAAATAGAGTATCAGTGATCTGTGAGGCAATTCAAATGGATTACTATATGTGAAAGTGAAATCTCTAAAGGAGGAAAGAGAGTGGGGGACAAAAAAAATTTGAAGAAATAAAGGATAAAAATTTCCCCAATTTGATAAAAACTATAAACTCATAGATTTAAGAAGCAGAACAAATTCCAAACACAAAAAGCATAAAGAAAACTACACTAAGGTACATCATAATCAAGTTGTTCAAAATCAGAGATAAAGAAAAAGTTTTAAAAACAGCCAGTGAGGGGAAAATGTTATGTACAGAAGAACAAAGATAAGGATGATTTTTCAGTGAAAACAATGCTTATGAGATGACAGTGGACTCTCATATTTAAAGTACTAAAAAATCCCCCCAAATCTGTCAACCTAGAATTCTATATATAGCAAAAATATATCTTCCAAAATGAAGATAATATAAAGACTTTCAGATACACAAAAACTGAAAGAATTCATCATTATCAGACTTCCAGTACAAGTATGGTAAAGAAGGTTCTTCAGGAGGAAGCAAAGTAATACCAGATCGAAAGAAGGATCTAAGACAAAGTAATGAGGAACACCAGAAATAGTAATAATATGACTAAACACACATTTCTTATATCTTATAAACATATTCTTATATTTAATTTTTAAAAAGATAATTGACAATTTAAATTTTAGAAAATGTAGTGCAGGGTTTATTTGAAAAAGTAAAATATATGATGACTATACTACAAAAGCCATAAGAGGAGAAATGGAAGTACACTAATTGTAACTCTCTAAAGCTACAAGTGAAGTGATACAATATCATTTGAAGGTAGATGATGAGAAGCTAACGATATATGCTATAATCCCTACAACAACCAATAAATAATGAAACAAAGAGTTATATCTAAAAAGCCATTAGAGGAGATAAGAATCAAATCATAAAAAGTACTTAATCCAAAAAAAAAAGATAGAGAAGGGAAAAAGAACAAAAACACATTGGACAAATATAAAAAGGGAAACATGGGGCAAATAGCAAAATGATAGATGTAAACCTGATTATATCAATACTTATATTAAATGCAAATGGTCTGAAAACCAAACTAAAAGGCAGAGGTTGTCACATTGTATGTCTGTAATCATATAGGAAAAAGAAATAAAAGGCATCCAAATTGGTAAGAAAGAAAACTGTCACTATTTCCAGATGACATAATACTATACATAGAAAACCCTAAGACTCCACCAAAAAACTATTAGATGTAATAAATGAACTCAGTCAAATTGCAGAATACAAAATTAATGTACAGAAATTGCTTGCATTTGTACATACTAATAACAAAGAAGCAGAAAGAGAAATTAAGGAAAAGACTCCATTTATAATTGCAGCAAAAAGAATAAAATACTAGGAATAAATTTAACTAAGAAAGTGAAAAACCTTTATTCTGTAAACTATAAAACATTCATTAATGAAACTGAAGACAACACAAGCAAAATGGAAAGATATCTCATGCTCATGGATTGGAAGAATTAATACTGTTAAAATGTCCATTTTACCCAAAGTAATCTACATATTCAGTACAATCCCTATCAAAATACCAATAGCATTTTTTCACAGAACTAGAATGAATAATACTAAAATTTGTATGGACAAGCAAAAAACCTGGAATAGCCAAAGCAATCTTGAAAAAGAACAAAGCTGGAGGTATCACAATCTCAGATTTTAAGATATACTATAAAGCTATAATATCTAAAACAGTATGGTACTGGCACAAATACAGACACATAGATTATGGGACAAGGTAGAGCCCAGAAATAAACTCATGTTTATATCGTCAATTAATCTACAACAAAGGAGGCAAGAATATACAATGGAGAAAAGACAGTCTCTTTAATAAATATTGTTGGGAAAACTGGACAGTTACATACAAAAGAATTAAACTGGACCACTTTCTTACACTAAACACAAAAATAAACTCAAAATGGCTTAAAGACCCAAATGCAAGACCAGAAACCATAAAATTCCTACAATAAAACACAGGCAGTACTTTCTTTAACATTGGCCTTAGCAGCATTTTTCTACATATATTTCTTGAAGCAAGGGAAACAAAAGCAAAAATAAATGACTGGGGCTATCCCCAAAAGAAAAGCTTTTGCACAGTGAAAGAAACAATCAACAAAACAAAAATCAACCTACTAACTGGGAGAAGATATTTGCAAATGATATACCCAAAAGGGCTTAATATCCCAAATATAAAAAGCATGTCTACAACTCAACACCAAAACCCTCAACCTGATTAAAAAAATGGGCAGAGGACCTATATATTTTTTTCCAAAGAAGACATACAGATGGCCAATAGACACATGAAAAAATGTTCAACATCACAAACCACCAGGGAAATGCAAATCAAAACCACAATGAGATATCACCTTAAACCTGTCAGAATGGCTAGTATCAAAAAAACAAGAAAAAATAAGTGTTAATGAGGATGTGGAGAAAAAAAATTCTTGTGCACCACTGGTGGGAGTGTAAATTAGTGCAGCCACTGTGGAAAACAGTGTGGGGATTCTTCAAAAAATCAAAAATAGAAATATTGTAAGATTCAGTAATTCCACTATTTGGTATTTACCCAAAGAAAATGAAAACACGAATTTGAAGGATGTATGCACCCCTATGTTTACTGCAGCACTCTCTATATATACACATTGGAATATTACTCAGCTATAAAAAGAAATGAGATCTTGCCATTTGCAACATAGATAGACCTAAAGGGTATTATGCTAAGTGAACTAAATCAGAGAAAGACAAATGCCACATGATTCACTTATATGTAGAATCTAAAAAACAAATGAGCAAACAAAAGAGCAGAAATACATTCATAAATACAGAGAGCAAACTAGTGGTTACCAGAGGGGAGAAGGATGGATGGATGAGCAAAAAGGTGTAAAGGGGAGTGGGAGGTACAGGCTTTTAGTTATGAAATGAATAAGTCAGGAGGATTAAAGTTATAGCATATGGAATATTATCAATGGTATTGTAATAGCATTGAACGGTAACAGATGGTAGCTATACTTGTGGTGAGCAAAGCGTATGGTATAGACTTGTTGAATTGCCATGTTGTACACCTGAAACTAATGTAATGTAATGTTATGTGTCAACTATAATTCAATAAGTAACAAACAGATTGGGATAAATGTCCCAATAAATAAAAATGCAATAAAATACTGTGCGTGGTAACAAATGAACAATAAATAAAAGTAAAAAAGCAAAGCCCAAGTATATGCCACCTATAAAAATCACAATTTAAACATAATGACATAATAGGTCAAAAATAAAATTATGGACAAAGATAAATCCTGTTAACACTAATCCAAAGAATGGATACTTTAATAGCCCAAACTAAAAATAACCCAAATATCCATTACAGGTGGTTAAATGAATTTTGGTATATTGATAAAGAGACTGTAACTCAGGGGAAAAAAAAGAATTACTGAGTTAGGTAACAGAAAGAATAAATCTCAAAATAATTTACTCAAAATAATCTCGAGTGAAAGAGGCCACACGAAAAGAGAGTGTATACTGTTTTATTCCATTTATATAAAGTTCTAGAAAGTGCAAACTAATCTATAGTAACAGACAGCAGTGCAATGGTTGCCCGGGAAAATCAAGGAGAGTGGGAGGAAAAGGGAGGTACGAATTAGAAATGAATGTAAGGAAACTTTTGGTGGTTATGGATATGTTCATTATCTTTATTGTGGTAATGGTTTCACATATGTTAAAACATTAAGTTGTACTCCTTATATATGTGTTGTTTATTATATATCAACTATATCTCAATAAAACTGTTCAAAATAAATAAATTAAAAAAGGAAAAACTCTTCCTTACAGAAGTATTTCAATCGATAAATGCAGAAGAAATGAAGGAGATAGAAAACAAAACAGATGAATCATTAGGGAAGAGAAGAAAAAAATAAGATGGAAAGAGAGGGAAGCAAACCATAAGAGACTCTTAAATACAGAGGACAAACAGGGTTGCTGGAGGGGCGTTGGGTGGGGGGATGGGCTAAATGGGCGATAGGCATTAAGGAGGGCACTTGTTGAGATGAGCAATGGGTGTTATATGTAAGTGATGAGTCACTAAATTCTACTTCTGAAATCATTATTACACTATATGTTAACTAACTTGGATTTAAATAAAATTTAAAAATAAAAAAAAAAAAAGAACACCACACTAGTAATTGAGGCAGGCATGATCCATTAGCAAATTCTAAAAACACTAGGTGAATGTTCAAGAAAAAAGAAGATAATTGCATGATATCAAAGTATCTCCTTCCAAATATTTATTAATTACAAAGGGAGAAAATAGCAACTTTACAGTGGAGACACCTGACACACACACCCTAAACCCAGTGATCAAGGTTAACATTATGGATAATAGTACATATCAACATCATGTGACACCTGTTATAGTGCCCTGAGGAAGGTACATCACTTCCAGTATTTGTTTCCAAAATGAATAATCTCCTATAATCAGGACAGAACATCAGATAAACCCAACTGAGGGACAGTCAATTGAATGCCTAGTTAGTAGTGAAAGTGCCAAGGTGTTAAAAAGATAAAAAGAGACTATGGAACTCTCACAGATTGGAGGAGATGAAAGAGACATGAAGACTAAATGTAATGTGGGATCCTGGATTGTATCTTGGAAAGAAAAAGCACACTGATGGGAAAAGTGGTGAAATCAGAATAAAGTCTATGATTTGGGTAATGATACTGTAACAATTATTAGTTTCTTAGTTTTGATAATTGGATGGTGGTTCTGCAGAGTGTTAAATTAAGGGAGGGTATGGGGGTATATGGAAATGTTCTGCGCTATTTTTGCAACTCTTCTAAAAGTCTATAATTATTACCAAAAAAAAAGTTTTTTAAACCACAAGCTTGCACAGGAGAAAAAGTAGTTACAGATTTCTAGCTGCTTTAATAGATCTTTTATTTGTATCTTGACCTATATGATTGCCTGAAAAAAACGAACAAGAGAACCTAGAGATGAAATAACAGGATTGGCGACGGTAATTTTTGAAGCACTGTAGAGACTAGAAGAAATGATGGAAGGGTAGATAATGAAAGAGTTTCTAATTTTTTTTTTAAAAAAGGAGCATAATGTGGAGAGCTCAAATGATAAACCAGTCAGCCTTTAAATCATGCTTTTTAGCCTTGTAAGATTTCCAGAAGGAATTAATGAACAGATAGTTTTATGTGTACTTAGAACGGAAGGCAATAATAACTATGAGCTAGTTCAGCTTCACGAGGAACAAGTTATGTCAGACTAACATTTATCACTTTCTGAAAGGATGGCTTGTTTGACAGATCTAAAAAATCCTCTAGACCTAGTAACTTTGATTTCAAGAAGGTATTTGGCAAAATCACTAGAAATCTTGTGAACCAGATGGTAAAATAAGAGCTAGATGATATTTCAAAAGTTGTACACATTCACTGAATGACTATTTACAGGTTTACGACTCAATGTCTAAATTCAATCTCCTATCAGAATTCTCTATTGGCAAATCTAAAGGCTTTCTCTACAATCGTATCCAAGTTAACATTTTCTATTAACCAGGATGAAGATACACTGAGTTGGAAGAATGGTTGATGGCTGCAGAACAGAATTAGGATCCAAATATCCTTACAGGAATTTTGAAAAAAATCTTCAAAAAATAAGATTGAATGGAAGATAGAAGAGATATAATTTATAGTATATGATATAAAAGAGATTTTTTTTGGCTAACTGCAAGTTCAGTAAGTCTGTGCAATGCAGTTGGTAAAAGAGTTAACAAGATCATATTTATCAGAGAGTAATATTAACCCTAAATTAGAATGTGAAATTCTTCTGATAAACTGCAAGCATTTCCACTCATCGAATTTCTTTAATTCATAGAAAAAATGAGAATAAATAAATCTTTACGATATATGGAATTTCCATACTTGGAAACAAGAGCTAGAGAAAATAAATAGGCAAAGACAAATACTTATTAATCACTGGTAATAGATTCTGAAGTCATATTCCTGTTGTGTCTTAAGTGCTAGCCTTACTTTATCTAGAACCAATTCTACCTTTATGTTATATATTAGGATTCTATCTGAGATTCCATTAGATAAATCTTCCCACATTTATAAATAAAATAAAGCAAAAATTTTTTTGATCTTTTAAAATACAAAGATTAGAAAATAGAAAACAGAATAGGGCCCACATGATAAACACTCATGAATTAACCAGACAACAGTAATAAAGCCAAATATAATCAAGTATGCCACGTAATCAGCTTGCTAGGGTTTGGCAGTCTTTGCTAAATAGTTTGCTTCAATATAAATCCTTTTCCCTTTCACACATTTATTTCACAAAGAGAGACTAAGGGCCTGAACTAGAATTCTGAGAGTGAGAGTAGAGAGAAGAGATACAGTTGAGTAATATTTGGGATCTGAAACAAGCAACTTTTATGGATACATGATGTAGGATGTATGGAATGTAGGAAAGAAATGGCAAATAGGTTTTAATTCACGTGCGTTATCAGTCAGGGCCTGGCAGAAAACAAGACAAGTATACTCAAATTAATTAAAATAAAAGTAATTCGTGGAAAACTTTACATGCAAAAATGTGGGCAAGATTTATGGAAACTGAAAAGGGATAGTATATGATCCCAGGGCTGGCAACAGGAGACCTATGATCACCCCTAAGTCAGAAATGAGGAGGAATTGATAGGAGTTGTGTCTTTCAGTAAAGAAATGCATCCAACCTGTTGCAACCCCTGTAAGAATAAATATCCCAGCATCACCCTTGTCCCACTTTCCAACCTTCTGTGAATGCCTCTGAGCAAACCCAAACAGAAGACAGGGCAAGAAATCTCTTGAAGGAGTCTTGCATAAAAGTTATTGCACAAAAAGCAGAGTAGCAGAAAAGCAGGGTACCAATCCTAATTGATTGACAGTAGTTGTCTGAAACACCATGTAGAAAAGCATTCTGTGATGTCCTGCAACTTCATTAGGACACATAATCATGAAAGGCATACACCTATCATTAGAATGGGATGAGGCAGTGTTAGCATGTGTGCTCATGAGCCCTATGTCTGTAATAACCATGGGTTGGAGGAAAGGCAGCATGTGTGTCATATGTTTTCCAACCCTGGACTATGAAGACTTTCATGTTTCTAGTTGGTCTGAATGGTAAATGGCTATACCAACAAGTATAACAAAAAATATATAAGAGAACAAATTCTGGAGCAGGGATGATACATTCAGGTTAGGAAATGCTGACTTTGAAATGTTTTGATTCTGGGATGCCCAAAGACCATCCGTAGATATTTGAATCTTAAGTTCTGTGGGGAAGTCTAGAATGTAAATAGGAGCTTTGGAATCCACAGTTTACAGGTGATGAAACCATAAAGTGAAGAGAACACAGAGAAAATAAATAGTGGGTATGTATGAAATCAAGGGAGTATCAACATTAAGTAAAGGGCATAGAAAAAGCCAGCAAAAAGAAAAAGAAAAAGAACAGTCGGAAGGTTATACACAGCACCAAGGAAATGTAGACTCAAAGAAACCAAGAAAGCAGAATATTTATAGAAAAAAGTTGCCATGAATGTAAAAAGTTGAAGAAAGGGCAGTAAAATCTAGACTGAAAAATATCCACTGGATATGACAATTAGAAGATTATTGGTGCCCTCAATTAGAACAGTTCCAGGAATGTAATAAGAAAGGAAGCCCAATTTCAATGGGATGAGAAGGTAATGAGAAATAAGAATCTGAATACAGCAAAAAATAATCTTTTGAGTACAATGGATGAGGTGAAAAGGAGAATGAATTGATGGCAGCTGGATGAAAAGAGGATTTAAAGAGGATTCTTTTTAGAGTGATTAAACAAATAAAATTAGAGTATGAGGAGAAGAAAACTAATGGAGTAAAACAACACATAAAAATGAGAGGACTATTACAGATGTCTGGAGTCTGTCCTACCAATGCATCCCTGAGGAAAAATGTTTTGCTCACAGCTGCTGTCCACCATAGTACAGGTTATATTATGTGGCTTCTCACTCCTCAATACCGGTGATTGACTAATGTAGGCACATATGTTAGCTATCTATGATGAAAAGATGAGTTAAGTCAATTGGATTATCTTTGTTAGGAGTATGAGCTAAGAAATATGAAAATAATTGGCTGATTAGCGTATAATGTCAGATGGAAGGATGGTGATATAAAAAGAAAGGATAGTGTACTCAACACCAAAAAACAAACAATCTAATTTTAAAATGGTCAGGGGACAACAGAAATTTTTCTAAAGAAGATATCTATGGACGGCTAACAGACATATGAAAGGATGTTCAACATCACTAATCATCAGGAAATGCAAATCAAAAACACGATGAGATACCACCTTATACTCATTAGAATGGCTAAAATCAAAATGACAAGAAATAACAAGTGTTGGTGAGGATGTGGAAAAAAAGAATCCTTGTACACTGTTGATAGGAACGTAAATTGGTATAGCTAATGTAGAAAACAGTATGGAGTTTCCTCAAAAAATTAAAAATAGAAATGTCGTATGATCCAAAAATTCCACTACTGGGTATTTATCCAAAGAGAATGAAAACACTAATTTGAAAAGACATATGCACCCCTATGTTTACTGTTGTGTTATTTACAATAACCGAGATATGGAAGCATCCTAAGTATTCATCAATAGATGAATGGATAAGGAAAATGCAATACACACACACACACACACACACACACACACACATACACACACACACACACACACACACACACACACACACACAAACGGATATTACACAGCCATTTGAGACATGGATAGACCTAGAGGGTATTATACTAAGTAAAATAAGTCAGAGAAAGACAAATACCGTATGATTCCATTCATAAGTGGATCTAAAAAAAAGAATAAACAAACAAAAAAGCAGAATCAGACCTATAAATACAGAGAACAAACTGATGGCTGCCAGAGGGGAGGTGAGTGTGGGGTTGAGCAAAATGGATGAAGGGGAGAGGGAGACACAGTGTTCCAGCTATGGAAGAATAAGTCACAAGGATAAAAGGTACAGCATAAGGGATATAGTCAATAATACTGTAATAGTGATGTAACAGGAGAGATGGTAGCTACACTTGTGGTGAGTAGAGCATAATATATGAACTTATCAAGCTATACACCTGAACTGAATGTGACATTGTGCATCAACTATACTTAAAAAAAAAAGATAGTGTAACAGCAATTAGCCATGTTAAAGCTAAAGTTAGAAAAAATTAAAAAAAATATGAGTGGCAAAAGGAAGCATTTATAAGGTAGAACGTGAGGAAGCTAGTTCTCAGAGAAACAGAAGAGGACAGAGATGTGTGGAGAGAGGCAGAGGCTTCCTGAGAGACCATGTCCCTTTAAAGTAGAGACCAAGAGAAAGAGAGCCTCCCTGGTATCTGATAGCTTTTTTTTTAAGTTTATTTATTTTGAGAGAGAGAGAGTGTGTGTGTGCGGGAGGGACAAGAGAGAGATAGGGAGAGAGAGAGAGAGAGAGAGAGAGAGAGAGAGAATTCCAAGCAGGCTCTGCACTGTCAGTGCAGAGCCCAAAGCAGAGCTTGAACTCAGGAAACATGAGATCATTACCTGAGCTGAAACCAAAGTCAGTTGCTTAGCCCACAGAGCCACCCAGGTACTTTTGATAGCTTTCAAGTTATGGTTCATTGATATCCTTACATTAACTCCTCTTTTCTCTTAACATGAATTAGTTTCTGATCCCTGCATCCCAACCTCCAATCTTAAGACCAGGAATAAAGCAAAATCATGGAGAAGTCAAAGTGGAAAGGGTTGCTTGAACAAGAAGGGAAAATCCAATCCTCAGTGATCCTAAGAAAGAAAGAATGGGTGTTAATGCGGGAATCAGAAGGAAGTCCATAGCTCAAATATATTTATCAAAAAAAAAAAAGAAAAATATTAAAATTAAATGAGATAAGCATCTACCTAAAGAAGTTAGAAAAGAACCATAAAGCAAGCCCAAAGAAACAAGAAAGAATGAAATACAAATATAAGGGCTGATTATACAGAGAACAACATCAATAATAACTACAATAATAATAAGAACAATAGAAAACCAAAAGCTGATTTGAAAACATTAATAAGATAAGCAGACTTCTGACAAGACTGAAAACAGACAAAAAAGAATGTGTAAACAAACAAAATATGTACTGAAAAAGGGGAAATAAGTATAGACACTATAGAGATTAAAAAATAAGAATGGGTGTTATGAACAACTATATATTAAAATATTTCAAACTGGTTTTGTTGATTGTTTCCTTTGCTGTGCAGAAACTTTTTATTTTGAGGTAGTCCCAATAGCTTATATTTGCTTTTGCTTTCCTTGCCTTAGGACATATATATCTAGAAAAATGTTATGGTCAATGCCAGAGGGATTATTGCCTGTGCTGTCTTCTAGGATTTTTATGGTTTCAGGTCTCATGTTTAGGTCTTTAATCCATTTTGAACTTATTTTTGTGTATGGTGTAAGAAAGTGGTCCAGTTTTATTTTTTTGCATGTAGCTGTCCAGTTTTCCCAACACCATTTGTTAAAGAGACTTTTTTTCCCATTCAATATTCTTTCCTGCTTTGTTGAAGATCAATTGACCATATAATTGTGGGTTTATTTCTGAGTTTTCTATTCTGTTCAATTGATCTATGCGTCTATTTTTGTGCCAATACCATACTGTTTTGATTACTACAGTGAAGGAAATAATCAACAAAACTAAATGGCAACTATGGAATGGGAGAAGATATTTGCAAATGACACATGAGATAAAGGGTTAGTATCCAAAAATATATAAAGAATTAATACAACCCAAAACCCCAAAAACAAATAATCCAATTGAAAAGTGTGCCAAACACAGGAACAGACATTTCTCCAAAGAAGACATACAGATGGCTAACAGACACATGAAAAAATGCATGTGTCAACATCACTTGGCATCAGGGAAATGAAAATCGAAACCACAAGGAGATATCACCTCACATCTGTCAGAATGGCTAAAATGAAAAAGACAACAAACAACAAGTGTTGGCAAGGATGTGGAGAAAAAGGAACCCTCTTGCACTGTTGGTGGGAATGCAAACTGGTGCAGCCACTGTGGAAAACAGTATGGAGGTTCCTCAAAAAGTTAAAAATAGAACTACCCTATGATCTAATAATCACACTATTGGGCATCTACTTCCAAAATACCAAAATCTTAATTCAAAGGATATACGCACCCCTATGTTTATAGCAGCATTATTTATAATAGCCAAGTTATGGAAGCAGTCAAAGTGTTCATTGATAAATGAATGAATAAAGAAAACATGGTATATATATATGTGTAAACAACTGTGTATGTGTATATATATATATATATATATATATATACACAATGGGATATTATTTGGTCATAAAAATAATGAAATCTTGCCATTTGCAACAACATGGATGGAGTTAGACAGTACAATGCTAAGTTCAATAAATCAATCAGAAAAAGATAATATATTTCCCCCATATATAGGATTTAAGAAACAAAATAAATAAGCAAAGAAAAAGGGGGGGGTGGGGAGAAAGAGAGAGAAACAAACCAAGAAACACTCTTAACTACAGAGAAAAAACTGATAGTTGCCAGAGGGGAGGTGGGTGGGGGATGGGTGAAATAGGTTACGGGGGGTTTAAGGAGTGTAGTTGTTGTGATAAGCACCAGGTGATGTATGTAATTGCTGAATTTGGAATTGTTGAATCACTCTATTAGACACCTGAAACTAATATAACACCGAATGCTAATATTTTAATGGAATTAAAATAGAATCAAATTAAAACTAAAATTAAAATATATTTGAAATTAGAGATGATATATATAAATTCCCAGGAAAGTATGAAACATCACAATTGTTACAAAAAGAAATAAAGAACTTGAATAAATAATAAAGAAAATGAAGTGGTAGTCAAAGACCACTTCTCCATTTATTTTTATTTTTTTATTAAGTAAATTCTACCTCTAATGTGGGACTTGAACTCATGACCCTGAGATCAAAAGTCACATGTTCTACTGACTGGGCCAGCCAGGTGCCCAAAGACCACTTTTTTTTTTTTTTAAAGAAACTCCAGGACCAGATGGTTCTACCAAATTTTCAAGATATATATAATTCCTATTTCATGTAAGTTGTTCCAGAAAATATGAAAAGAACAAAAAGTACCCGTTATTTATGAAGCTAATATAATTCTGATCCTAATACAAGATTAAAACAACATTGCAAAAAACAATCTAGCCACATGGTGAACTTAGTATGGCAGAAAAGAAGAAAAGGGACCTTATACGTTTGTTGATGCAAAAATGTATTCAGTATTTGCAAAATCTTAAATCAGATTTGTAGCATAAAGCAGTAAAACATATAAGTTATATACTAGACAGTAATAGTACCATTGCCTAAATTTCTACCTTGAAGTTATAAGCATGACCTTTTCCTTCCAATTCAAAATTATAATATATTCTCAGTAATTTTCGACAACTCCTCTTCTTACTCCCAATCTATCAACTTCCCTTCCTTGCCATTGTACTGTGTCATTGCTACTAATCCCTCATGTGTGTAGGGTTGAACATGAACATCGTGAACATCTGCTCTATCTCCAGTTTATCTGGGAGGAGGCTGGGCTTTCCTATCAAAGTTGGTGAACTTCAGGCTCAGAAAATCAGACTTCCCAAACCAGGATAAAAGCGAGAAGAGATTAGCGTCCTGGACAAAGGAGATGTCTGCTATTGACCCCCCCAAATCTTGTATGTCTGGTTAACTTGAGTTGGAATAACTTAGAAACACTGGTTTATAAATCATAGGAATGAACGAAATTAGCAGCGTTCTGTTCTTTTGATTTTTGGGGTGCACAATCTTTCTCAATATGGCTTCAACATCTATTTCCTGCTACTCGGTGAAGACGACATAAGGCTAGAGATGTCTTTGGAAAAGAGAGATGTCAATCACAGACCATGTTGCCTTTTTGTTTTGTTATTTTAATTAGTAGGGGAACCAGCAAAGTCTGATTAATTTACTGTTTACTTTGCTTAATTCTAGTCTTTTGACTAGGTGATTTATTTCTTTACATTTTATCATAGGGGTTTAAGAGGAGATCCTTAAACCTATAGAAAACAGATTAGGTGGATATACATTTAAAAGATTAGATAGGAATATTTTTCCACACGATAGCCAAACTTCTCAATTCCCTAAAACATTCAGGTAGTTTCCTTCTTCCTTTATCCAGAAACTCTCACAGGAGTCAGAGCTGAGTAATTTGTTTGAAGGCTTTTATCTTAAGCCCTTTTGGTTTCTATATAACAAAAAAGGCTATCTAAAGGTCTGTGGTCTATATTGTTTTTGGAACTAACTACATCCCAATAATAGAAAGCTAAAGGAAATATACCATTACTCCTAGTAGAGAATTTATAGGGTATAGTTAAGAGGTTTGAAGGGCAGCAAAGTTTTTAAACTTGGTTTTAACTGCTCCAGTTTGCAATTACATTGAATGAAGAAATGAAAGTGAATCTTTCATTGTAAACACTATCCCCTAAGTGAATACTGGACCAAAATATTTCTTTAAATAGAGCAAGAGATAATCATTCCTAAACTCACTATAACAAGTAAGAATGGGACAGATTTTACAAATGCTGCCTATGCTTCAGGCCTGACAGACAAATGCAGGACAACCATCCTGTAAGATAAAGAGAAGTTCCTCGAGTAAACTAGTGTAGGGTAGACCATTTAGCACTGAATCAAAGCTCAGGCTAGTTCTTGGTTTAAGTTGTTTGATTTGGAGCAAGGTATAAAAGAGCCACAATATAGATATAATACTATTAAGAAGTAATTTGGAAAGATGCTCACCATTATTAATCATCAGGGAAATGCAAATCAAAAACACGATGAGATATCACCTCAGTAGCTATCATCAAAAGACAAGAAACAACAGGTGTTGGCAAGGAGGTGGAGGAAAGGGAACCCTTGTGTACTGCTGGTGGGAATGTAAATTGTTGCAGTCATTACGGAAAACAGTAAGGAGGTTTTTCAAAAAATTAAAAATAGAACTACCATATGATTCAGCAATTCCACATCTGGGTATTTACCCAAAGAAAACAAAAACATTAATTTGAAAAGGTACATGTACCCCCATATTCACTGCAGCAATATTTGCAATAGTCAAGATATGGAAATTACCTGAGTCCATTGATGGATGAATAGATAAAGAAACTGTGGTATATACGTATACAATAGAATACTATTCAGCAATCAGAGAGAAGGAAATCTTGCCATTTGCAACAACATGGATGGATCTAGAGGGCATTATGCTAAGTGAAATCAGTCAGACATAGAAAGACAAATACTATATGATTTTGCTTAGATGTGGAATTAAAATGAAACAAAAACCAAGCTTATAGATATAGAGAACAGATTGGTGATTGCTAGAGGAGGAGTTAGGGGAAGGGCAAAATTGATGAAGGGAGTCAAAACATACATACTTCCAGTTATAGAATAAATAAGTCATGGGGATATAATATACAGCATGGTAACTACATGGTATTGCATATTTGAAGCTTGCTAAGAGAGATCTTAAAAAAATTTTTTTTGTAACTATGTATGGTGATGGATGTTAACTAGACTTATTGTAGTGATCAATTCACAACATATGCAAATATCAAATCATCATGATATATACCAGAAATTAATATATTGTTATATGTGAATTATACCTCAATAAAAAAGTAGTAACTTGGAGGATGGGACACAAATAAAAAGGCAGGCAACAAAGCTCTTTCAGTACCCAGGCTATGGTGTACAATAGTGGTTCTTGAACTGTAGAGTGCTTAAGAATTACCAGTGTCATTTGTTAACATGCAGATAGCCAGGCCAGACTGATGGTATTCTGACTGAGAAGCTATAACATAGCATCTAGGCATCTGTATATTTAATAAGTACCTCCAGGTAATTTTGACAGGAGAGGAAGTCTAGATATAATACATTGAAAAAACTGGTCTATGATATAAGAAAGAAATAAAATATTTGGCAGTTCTCCATGTGATTTTGTTAATAAAAAGCAATCAACCCCATAACAAAGATTTGAAATTCGGAACTTTTGCTGTGTTACTGTGTATTGTCTATGCAGCTCTTATTATAGAAATAGCCATAGCAATAAGGAAATGCAATATCATGTCTTCCAGAAAGCCCATTCTAGTATGAACTTTGTCTATATCATTAGAAAAATAGACATTGTCAATAAATAGCACCATTTTTACATTCAGGAAAAAAAAGCCAATGAAATCATTTCTACTTTGTGGAAAAAAGTAAAACAGAAATTTACATAATGTAGTGTACCAGACTGAAGGAAGCTACAGAAAAAAATTATTAAATGTTCCATTTGCTTTTCAGTAATTCAATACAAGTCAGAGAAAACAAAAAATACATAAAAAGGTCAATGGAAATATTATTTTATAGAATACATGTTGTATATTTATATTCCTTGAGGAACAAATGCAAAACCTAAGACAAATGAATATTACCTTATCTCTTTTCAGAACAATTACTTGTAAATATTTGCTTTTATCTGACAACTTTATCAATATGCCTATTAGCTTTCAGGCTATTAAGCTTTGACAAGATACAGACTAATTGAAGAAATATGACTATTGTATAAATATCTGGAAGCTTCCATTAATTCTTACTTACATGGTTAGTAAAATCAGGCAGATGAACACATTAGACTGGAATGCTGCCTGCTGATAAGAAACCCGTTCTTTGTTTTAGGTGACGCCCAAAGTACATTACTTATGAAATATATGATGTCAAAAGAAAAGCATTCTAGAGTCAAAAATTACTTTCAGGCTGGAAAAAGAGATTTAAATAGTATAAATTACATTAGATCATCTGGGTATTTGCTAAAATTCAATGCAGAGAAATATTAAATCATTGAGTCATTCTCTGAGCAAAGCAAGAATATGTCAAAAATATAGCTGGGCTGCAAATTAAACCTGAACATTTTTGTTTGTTTGTGTTCTAAAATATAAACTCATGTGACACAACTATTTTTAGATATGAATTTTTTCCCTAGTAAGTACTGTTTTTTAACATTGTTTTCTGCAACATCTAAAGAGTAATCAACATTTCTCTAAGCCCTTTATGGAAGATTAAAAAAAATCCCTTGAAATATACCTTGAGACTATCTAAGATTAAATAAAATATTCAGAAACCTCAAAACATTTTCTTCTCTGGTCTCTTACCATTATAAGGTTTGTTAAAGAGTCCTGGGAGTTTCAATTTACTGACTTGAAATGTAGACTTTACAGACTTATGCAGAGTGATTGATGAATATGCCTGTTAAGGGATATAACCATTCCTATCCTAATCAGGCTCACTTAGTTGCTTTTCTTAGAGAAATACAAAAGGAATTCCTAAAGAGGTTAATATAAGAATTTCTGAACACCAAGAGGATTAAGAGTGTGGGATCCAAGTTCTATTTACTTTTTTAAATTAAAAATTATTGTTATATGGACTGAGTTGAGTTCCCCTAAAATTCTATGTTGACGCCCTTAACCCCCCAATATGACAGTACTGGAGAAAGGGCCTTTATGGAAGTAATTAAGGTTAAATGAAGGTTAAATGAAGGGAGGTATCCTAGTTCAATAGACTAGCATCCTTATAAGAGGAGGAAGAGACAATAAGGGTGGGACAGCACAGAAAAGGCCATATGAGGACATAGCAAGAAGGCAGCTATCTGAGGCAAGCCAAGGAGAGAGACCAGGATAAACCAAACCTGCCAATATCTTGATCTTGGACTTTAGCCTTCAGAACTAGGAGAAAATAAATACCTATTGTTTAAGCCATGCAGTCTATGGTAGCCTTATAAAACTAATATATTTATATTAAGTATATAACGTATATGTCATATATATGAGTTATAAAGCATAATAATAAAGTAAATGCCCATGAACACACACTAACTCCCTAATAAAACCCTGCTCCAGAGGACATCATTATTTTAAATTTTGTATTCACCATTAGTTTGCTTTGAAAAAAAAAGTTTTATCATATATTTAGGGACCTTAAAAGAATATATTTTGTTCAGTTGGTCAAGTTGTCTATCCCTCTGCCAATACCACACTTTCTTAACTTTATAACAAATCTTGTTATCTTACAGAAGAAATTCATTAACCTTATTTTTCTTTAGGAGTCTATTGGCTATTCTAGCCTCTTTGCTTTCCCACATAAAATTTAGACCCAAGTAGAGTTCCTCAAATACCCTGTTGGGATTTTTCACTGGAATCCCATTGATCTATGAATCAAAAATTTGGAAAAGACTGATGTCTTGTCTATATTTAATCAAATATATTAGTGCAACTCTCCAGTTAGACCTTTAATGTTCCTCAATAAAGCTTATAGTATTTTTTTCATAAAGCTCTTGCACACCTTTAATTCTTTGTACTTTATGTCTTTGTGGATGCAGTAAATAGTATCTCCTCTAAAATTTTTTAATGTTAGAAATGTAGTTTATTATTGTATATTGATTTTATAGTCAGTCACCAGGCTAAATTCTCATTATATTTGTTTCCCTGTAAGTTATTTTGAGTTTTCCATGTAGACAATCATGCCATCTACAAATGAAGGCAGTTTAATTTCTTCCTTTCAAATGATTATACTTGATATTTCTTTTCTCTTCTTGTGAGGACTCTGACCTCCACTAAAATGTTAAATCATCCTGTTCTAATTTTATTTTATTCTCTTTAAAAAATTGTTTTAACATTTATTTATTTTTGAGACAGAGAGAGACAGAGCATGAAAAGTGGAGGGGCAGAGAGAGAGGGAGACACAGAATCTGAAGCAGGATCCAAGCTCTGAGCTGTCAGCACAGAGCCTGATGCAGGGCTTGAATCCACAGACCGTGAGATCATGACCTCAGCCGAAGTTAGACACTTAACCAACTGAGTCACTCAGATGCCCCATCTTGTTCCAATTTTAAAGAAAATGCTTCTAGTATTTTATTGGTAAAACTGATATTTGCTGCATATTCTTGATAGATACCCTTTATCAATTTAGGGAATCTTTCCTTCTTTTGCAAATTTGCCAAAAGGATTTTTTTCTCCCCCATTAATGAGCCAACTGAAAAAAAAAAAAAGTCTATTGAGATGACCATGTTTTTTTCTCCTTTAATTTGCTATGCTAAATAGCATGTATAGATTACCCTCCAACCCTGCCACCAATATTAAACCATACTTGCATTCTTTAATGCCCTTCTTCATCATGATGTATGTTCCTTTTTTTATACATTGTAATATTCTGTTTGCTCAAGTTTTGTGTAGGATTTGATATTAACATTCATAAGTGAGAATGAATTGTACTTTCCCTTTCTTTTGCTGTTTTTGTTTGTTTTGGATATTAAGGTCTTGATAGAGATACATGTTGCTGAGTTTAAGAATAATTCTTCCTTTTTCTGTTTTCCACTAAAGTATGTAAATTTGAAATATCAGAGGATATCTGAAAGACCAGAGATCAATTGTAATGATGTGAGATTTGTGTTTTTTGTATTAATGAGAAGGTTTAACAAAATAGTTAATTCTTTAAGGGTTACAGGTTGACCCTCACTTTTTCAGTTTTTTCTCGAGTCACTTCTGGTAAGGTATAATTCTCAGGGGTTTGTACACACAAGTTTTCACAATTTATTGGTATAAAGTGTCCATAGAAACCTTTACCTTTTAGATATCTACTCGATTTGTTAGTGGAGTATTTTTACTCATAATACTGTTTATTTCTGAGTTTTCTCTTTAATTCTTAACTGATTAAACATTCAGAGGTTGATTTATTTTAAAAGAAGCAATTTTAGGCTTTGCTGATCCTGCTGAATGTATGTTTTCCATTTCATTAATTTTCCTCTTTGTTATCTCATCTTACATCTTCTTTATTTATTTATTTATTTATTTACCAGTCTGAAGTGTTCCTTTTACTTGAAGACTTTTGGTTCTAATAAATTTAAAAAAATTTTTTTTCTTAATGTTTTTATTTATTTTTGAGACAGAGAGAGACAGAGCATGAGCAGGGAAGGGGCAGAGAGAGAGGGAGACACAGAATCGGAAGCAGGCTCCAGGCTCTGGGCCATCAGCACAGAGCCCGATGCGGGGCTCGAACTCACAGACTGTGAGATCATGACCTGAGCCGAAGTCGGAAGCTCAACCGACTGAGCCATCCAGGCGCCCCTGGTTCTAATAAATTTAATACAGTTACTGATACATCATGGGCAGAAGATACTCTTTGGTTAGTTTCATTCTTTTATTGCCTCTTTAAAAATTTTTTTTGTTTTTTTTTCAGTTTTTATTTATTTTATTTTTTAAATTCACATCCAAGTCAGCATATAATGCAACAGTGATTTCAAGAGTAGATTTCCTAATGCCCCTTACCCATTTAGCCCATCCCCCCTCCCACAATCCCTCTAGTAACCAACCCTCTGTTCTCCATATTTAAGAGTCTCCTCTGTTTTGTTCCCCTGTTTTTATATTCTTTTTGCTTCCCTTCCCTTGTGTTTATTTGTTCTGTGTCTTAAAGTCCTCATATGAGTGAAATCATATGATATTTGTCTTTCTCTGACTAATTCGCTTAGCATAATACCCTCTAGTTCCATCCACGTAGTTGCAAATGGCAAGATTTCATTCTTTTTGATTGCCGCGTAATACTCCATTGTGTGTGTGTGTGTGTATACATACATATATATATATATATATATATATATATATATATGTATATATACACACACCACATTTTCTTTATCCATTCATCCATCGATGGACATTTGGGCTCTTTTCATACTTTGGCTATCGTTGATAGTGCTGCTATAAACATTGGGGTGCATGTGTCCCTTCAAAACAGCATACCTGTATCCCTTGGATAAATACCTAGCAGTGCCATTCCTGGGTCATAGAGTAGTTTTATTTTTAGTTTTTTGAGGAACCTCCATACTGTTTTCCAGAGTGACTGCACCAGTTTGCATTCCCACCAGCAGTGCAAAAGAGACCCTTTCTCTGCATCCTCGCCAACATCTGTTGTTGCCTGAGTTGTTAATGTTAGCCATTCTGACAGGTGTGAGGTGGTATCTCATTGTGGTTTTGATTTGTATTTCCCTAAGGATGAGTGATGTTGAGCATTTTTTCATGTGTCAATTGGCCATCTGGATGTCTTCTTAGTTGCTCGTTTTCTAACTCATTAAACTGGAGGCCTATGTCATGAAATTTCAGCCTCCCTCCCTTTTTTTTAACTAAGTATTTAAGGTTATGTATCCTATGAATTTGATTATGTTTAGTTAAACATATTTGTTTTGTCAAATTTAGACAAATTTATCTAGGTAAAAGCATTTTTTTTTTGCTCATGACTTATTCTTTTTTAAAATAAATTTCCAAATGTATAATCATTGGAATCAAAAAAATTGATCTTTTTGCTATTGACTTTTATTTATGTAAGAAGATGTTTTATTTATGTAAGAAGATTCTGTAAGACAATTCTTTGAAACTTACTGACCTTTTGGTCTAAAAATATAGTCAATTTTTGTAAATGGTTGGTTACTTGAGAAGAATGCTTATTCTCTAATTGTTGGGTGCACAGTTTTACATACACAAATATACATTAAAATTTATAATGATATTGATCAATTCATTCCTTTAATTGTATTGAATTGTAATATATTTTGGGGCTAAGTTATTATGTGTATGCAGGCTTAATATTATGCTTTTTCTAGTGAATTGAACCTTTTATTATTATGTAGTAAGCTCTCCTTATCTCTAGTCATGCTTGTTAAATTAAAATTGATGCCCCAGCTTTTGTTCGCTTGGTGTTTGCCCAGCATAACTTTTTACTATTCTTTTATTTTCAACCTTTTAATGTCTGTATGCTTCCAAAGTGTCACTAACTGCAATTGCCAATGTATTTAGATTTGTTTTGAGTATCTTACCTTTTGTTTTTTATTTGTCCAACTTTTCCCATGCTTAAAACAAAACAAAACAAAAACAAAAACACGTCTCTTGTCTTAAAAAATGGACTGGTATAGTTTTTATTTGTTTGAAACGTACTCCATTTTCTCCCCTCTATAGGATTGGATATCATATACTCCTTTTACACTCTTTTAGTGAGTTACTTTGAAATTTCACTATGTACTGATAATACCTCCTGAACTCTTCCCCAGGCTTTCATGCTGTTTTTGTCTAACATTATATTTCTGTCATTTTTTTCAACCCCTGAAACTTTAAATAATATCTATTATTATTATTAGCAATAGTATTTATACACATTTTATTGGGTTTGCTCCCATTTGCCAATTTTTCTATTCATCATTCCTTCTAGTATCTCAAATTTTCTTTGGAATAATTTTCCTTTTTTTCTATCATTCCACTGATTTTTTTCTTAATTAATCATTTTCTTTCATAAATTCCTTTAGTTTATGTTTGTTGGTGGTAAACTATGTTTTTGCTTGTCTATCTTTTTTACACCCTTGGCTTGAAAGAAAGTTTTGCTAAGCACCCAATTTTAGTTGACAAGTATAGTTGATCCTTGAATAACATGGCATTTGGGATGCTGGCCCCCTAGTCAAAAATCCATGTATACATGTGACTACCCTCAAACCTAACTACTATTAGCCTACTGTTGACCAGAAGCCATACCAATAACATAAACAGTTGATTAGTACACATTTTGTATGTTGTATGTGTTATATACTGTATTCTAACAATAAGACGAACTAGAGAAAATAAAGTGTTATTAAAAAATCATAAGGAAGAAAAAATACGTTTACAGTACTGTACGGTATATACTGAAAAAAATCCACATATAAGTGGGCCTGTGCAGTTCAAACTCATGTTGTTCAAGGGTCAGCTATATTTTCTCTTAGCACGTTAATATTCCATTAATTTCTAGTTTCCTTTTTTGCTGTTGAGAAGTCTGTTGTCCACTTCATTGTTTTTTCTTTCAGGTGATGTGTTTTTCCCCCCACTCAGGCTGCTTTTAGTATCTTTTCTTGCTTTTAATGTCCTGAAGTTTTACAACACAATTTCAAGGCCTTGATTTCTTTTTATTTTTCTTGTTATATATTGTGATTCTGCTATCTGTAGACCCCTGTTCTTCACTATTTCTAGAAAATTAACAGTTATTAGCTCTTTAAATATTCTCTACCCTTCACTTCCTCTATTATCTTGGTGGGAGTCTTTGGTTAGTCTCAGAATTTCACATTTTAGCCTACAAGTCTTTACCTTTATTTCACGGTTTTCATGTTTTTGTCTTTCCCTGTTGTATTCTGTCATTTTAAAACATTTCTTCGAATCCACTAATTCTTCAGCTGTGTCCATGCTGATATATAACCCACTCTGCCATCTACTTGTCTGTTGAGTCAAAACCCTCATTTCCACTCTTCTATACTCTGCCTTATATTGTTAGAATACGGAGTGTGCAGATGTCTGCCCCCTCTGACAAGTTTCCTATTAAATTCTTCCAATAAGAGGCACCAGTAGGAGATTGTAAGGGAAGAACTGTTAGTGGGGCAGTAGCGATAAGGTGATTATGGAACCCAGTAGTTTGAGAAGAGGCAGTAAATTTTTGGTAATTCAAGCACTTGTTGAGGTGACACCACTTTGGTGGATCCAAAAGTAAATGCAACAGTATCTCAGTGAATTTAGGCTTACAGGCTCCAACCAAGGAATGTTAGCAGCTTCTGAGCACTGGCTATTACTCCTTTTCCCTTTTTTATTTGCTCTGCTAGTTATCTTCTCTTTGTTTTTCTAGTTCTTTCTAATAACCTAATTCCCTGTATGAAATGGTCCTTTAAAATAATTAGAATAGTTTCTGTTTTATTGACTAAATACGAATGTATCTATTCATTAAAGATTTCTTTTTCATTTGACAATTATATATTCCACTTTTTAAAGTTCAATTCTGCTGGATTATTATTATTTTTTAACATTTCAGATTTGTTTTAGCATATTCTATATCAGCTGTAGTCTTGGGGGTCTACATTTGAAGTTTGTCTTTTCTGCTAACTCTCAGGGTGGCTTATTTCCTTACGTGTTTGATGGATTTTGATTATGAACTCAAGGAGGACAAAAACCCCACCCAGAAATATTTCTTCCAGCTTCTCTATCTTGCTATTGGCCTATATAGTTTCCTTCTGGATTAAGTGTTGTTCTTTTCATTTACCATTGAGAAGACCCCACCTGTCATACTTTTACTGTTTGTGCCTTAGTTTCTATCCAAGTTTTTTTCTTCCCTGCTTAAGATTTTATTTCTACCTATGGAACTCAGCAATGAGAAAATATTAAGTTTTATGCAGGATTTGATTATTTTGTATTAAGGCAGCTCTTCAGAGTAATCTATTACATTGCTAAAAATAGATGTCTTCATACTGATTTTCTACTTATTCCACTTCTGTGCTATTTGAATATTTTCAAATTGGTGTTATTTTTATAATAAAAATTCTAGTTCCTAAAAAACTTTAATATAGCAGTGCAGACTTCAGCAAAAATGTATTACATTATTTTTTCCAATTAAAGATTGCCTTTAAATTTAACAATAAACTATAAAGTTTTAATATCAATTTATGTTTAATTATAATATTTTTATATGTTGCACCTTAATTTCTCTAAATCCTTTTTATTTAATGTAATAATATATAAAATTTAAGTCTCACTAATATTAAAAATAGGAAGATATAAGCCACAAAAAATTTTTGCTTTCCAAATAGGACAATGGATAGCCAATAATTATGTTTGTAATTATCTAACCACAAATTTGTAAATAAGTATTTTTCATATATGTATTATTAAAATGTACCTAAGCTATGGCAAATTCCACATGAATTTTAATTAGATTAATGGACATTATGGAGATACATTACAATAAAGCTAGCCAAAATTAATAAATAAAAACGTATTGATCAGAATCTGAGTTATTTCAAGATAATATAAGATAAACATTTCCCCTCTTTTTTAATAATAGAAAAACCTTAAGTATTTCTGGTAAGAAAGTTCTCTGTAAATGAGCTAAAGAGCTATTTATGATATAGTATAAAAACTGAAACTACCCTGATAAAAAGTTGAATTATTTATTCTACTTAAAAGCAATATGAAAAGAAATTTAATCATGCCCTCATACTTGCAAAGCTATAACTTATTAAGCAGTGAAAGAAATGCTTAATGTAAGGAAATTAGATGTTACTCTTCAATTTTGGAAAGGTATGCTCCTAAACTCTTAAAACAGGTTAGCAATTTTGGAGGTTAATTTGAAAAAGCAGCAATATGATTCAGGTCAACTTTGAAATTTATCAAGAACCAAAGGTCATTAAACTGATTTTTTTTTACTTATTTATCTTCGCTTAGAATAATTAAGGATTAATATATAAAACCATTTCACTCACATAAACTATCACTTTTTAAGGAATGAAAATATATATAAATTAATGAATACTGCAGAATGCATTACAAGAAAAAGACAATTTATAAGGCTTATCTATAGTTCCTCGATATGCTCTGAATTACAGAAGGATATGCAGGAAGTTTTTTAAAAGAGTGTTTCCATGCTCAATCCCAAATGCTGACTACATAATAGATAATTTCTCTATTGTGGGAACAAACTTTCAAGTAAATTTAATGTAATGACAAAATGGATACTTTTATTTCATTTGTTCCCATGATAACCTTAAGAAATATGTTCACCAAATTTCTGAGGCACAAAGTTTAAATCCAAAGTATGAACTAACTTTTCCTCCCTCCCTTCCTTCCTGTAGGTATCCACTGTCAAGATTATCCCTGAGGAAGGGAAAGGATGCAGAATGTTTATGCTGCACAGAAGGGGAAGAAGACAAAGCAAAACAGAAGTACTAGAGGAAAGAAGTGAATTACTAGAGGCCTACATAGAAGAGGTAATTAGATTGATATAATTTCATACATTTTGAGAAAAGAATTTAGGGGGAAGCAGTGAAAGACAACATCAATGGTCAGACTCTAAGAAGCAGAGAAAAAGTAGTCAAAAGTGGTATTTATTTATTTGCATAAATTGTTCATAAGCAAAGACATAGTTGCATCTTAGCAGCTTTCAACTGGCAATGTTTTAGTACCCTAGGAAAATCTGCCAATGTCTGAACACAATTTTGATGATCATTATAGGTGTGTGTGTGTATGTGTGTGTGTGTGCATGCACACACGTCCACGTACTAACATTCATGCTACTGGCATCTAGTGGGTAGAAGCCAGAGATGTTGCTGAACACCCTACATTGCACAGAAAAGCCCCCAACGACAAAGAATTATCCATTCCAAAATGTCAATAGTGCTGAGGATGAGAAACCCTGCCTTACAACAGCAGAAGTGCTCCTCTCTTTTAGTTCAGACATGAATGATGGTTAGAGGAGCTAACATTCAGTAGAAGTGACTCACTAAGAAAACAACTTAGGTGCCTACTGGAGGCAAAGATTGGGATACATTTCTCAGAGGAAGACAATGACCTGTACCTGATCCCTAGAAATTTTAAATGATATAATGAAGATTTAAGATGAAAACTATCCAGTACAATGTTATCTGTGGACATGGGTTACCTGTGGCTACCACAAAGTTTCAAACACTTTCCTTATACAGTCACACCTTGTTTCATTGTGTTTTGTAGATACTGCATTTTTTACAAATTGTGGCAACACTACATCAAACAAGTCTATCAGCACCATTTTTCCAGCACCATTTGCTGTTGTGTGTGTTCTGACTATTTTACTGACCGGCTGTTTTCCTGTCTCTCTCCCTCTCTTCAGGCCTCCCTATTCTCTGAGATACAGTAATATTTAAATTAGGTTAATTAATAACCCTACAATGGCCTTTATGTGTTCAAGTGAAAAAGAGTCAGTTGATGCAGCAAACTTCACCGTTGTCTTATTTTAAGAAATTGCCACAGCCACCCCAACCTTCAGCATCTACTACCGATTAGTCAGTAGCCATTAACTGAATCAAGGCAAGATCTTTCACCAGCAAAAAGATTATAACTTGCCAAAAGCTCAGACGATGGTTAAGCATTTTTTAGCCACAAAGTTTTCTTAAGGTGTGTATATTGTCTTTGGTTTTGGACAGAATGCTACTGCACACCTAATAAATTACAGTGTAGTATAAACATAACTTTTACATGCACTGGGAAGCAAAAAAATTCATTTGAACTCACCTTCTTGTAATATTCATTTTATTGCAGTGGTCTGGAACTGAACCCAAAGTATCTCTGAGGTCTCCCTGTATTTTGTTAATTTTCTCCAGTATGATTCCAGTTTTCTTAAGGCAGAAATCAGAAAACTAGCATTCTCAGACTGTCTTACAGTTAGGTAAACACCTTAGGTCCCAGCAATCAAATTCACAGAGCGTGATTTGCAAATGGAAGCAAGCAACTTGAGGATGCAGCCTTGGAGAACTTCATTTGCTGGTGGAGACATCAGGTTCTTTGGGGATAAATAGTGACATTCAGTCTGATGCGCCTTAAGTGCTTGGTGCCAGTGGAAACAGTACTTTGGGACAGGAGCTTCTGGAATATGCTCCCATAATGTTACGGACTGTCTTCAGAGCTGCTCTGTGATTCTGTTAGCTACTTAATAACTTTCAACATGTCTCCTTTATTGTTAAACTGGCCAGAGAGGGTTATGTTATTTGTAATAAAGAATCTTGACTGATACAATAATGTAAGATTTAAAAATATTTCTTCCCTAAATGCCTTAGCTACTAATAAAGTGACTCAAGTTATCATCAGTAGGCCTAAGACATGCTATCCAACTATGATGTTTTGGATCTTGTGCTTATAGTATTTTCATTAATAACATGTACAATACTTTGGAAAGGATGCTAAAATAAGAGAAAAGTCCAAGGCTATCTCATTCAGGATCAATATGTCACATAGTATTTATACGCAGCAGGCATTAAATAAGGTTAGCTAAGAGGTTACCTTGAATTCAAAACAAATTCACTATATTAGAATAGTGATCAAGTAGTTAAAATAGTACTGTTTTCTAGTACATCTGCCTGAGCTATCATCTTCTTCAGTATCCCAGAGTCCTGAGAGGACATAATCTGTCCTCCATATCACAACCCTCAGGCAAGGGAATGGACTGGTCACCTTTAGGCTCATCTACTATGGAAAAACACTGAAATGGAAGGTCATTAGGGGCTAAGCTTTCATTTTCTGCTCTTTAATATCACCTTCAATTTTAGGTTCCACGTAGAAAGTGTTCAATAGGCACTGGCTAACTAACTATAATTTATGGAGGTTAGAAAAATAAGAAAACAGGACACCTTAGTAAGACTCATAAAAAGAAATACAGAACCTGGTATCATATTGCTTAGTATTGCTCCAAGAGTCTTTTACACTGTAAATGCTAATAAGATGGTTGAGGCTTGTTAGATACCTACATATACATTCAGAATTGTTTTATCTGACTTTGTAATTAAAAACTACCTGAGCACATGCAGGTTCACATGTATAAACACACATTCACATATACAAGGATTCTTTTTGTTTGTAACAAGTAAAAGGCCGGTGTGCTATGTACTAAGCTTTGCAACAGTCTAAATGTGGAAAATTGGCATCTAGTAAGGCTCTCCAACCCAATCAAATATTTCAGTATATCAGTAACGTAATCATATATGCCTAGATTCAACATTTAAAAGGAATTTGTGCACCGAAAAAGGAGAGTGTGGAGGAAGGCCACAAAGTCAATAGTAGTATTATGAATAATTCTAATCAGTAAGTACTAAAAAACAAGATAAAAAGGGATTGAGTCACCTGATGACTACTGAGAGTATTTTATTTGGTTCATGTTTTCGTTGAGGACTTTCTAATAAACATAACTGGTTTCAGAGTCTCCCAAGAATGTGACTTGCATTTAGATGGAAGCTTGTCCATTTACTCTAAGCCATCATCAATATTTATATAATATCAATACTGTTAGTTTGAAATTTTCAAAGTCTTGAAGGTTCTAAATCACTTTGATCCAGAAAAGTCTTATGGTTTATCAATTATTGGAAAGATAATGGATGTAATGTATAATAAATGAAAGCAAAAATGGGATTTGTATAGCCTCTCCTTTCAATAACAAATACAGAAGAACATGTTTGTATTTTTCCCCATATCACATAAATAAACAAGGATCATTACTGTATTACAACATTATCTGGTTATTCAATATGTACTTTTCACTGTAATGAAATGCTATCACTGAACAAGAGTTATTATAGCATAATAGTATCTTATCAAAGATACTACGTCTTGGGACACCTGGGTGGCTTAGGTGGTTAAGCATTGGACTCTTGATTCCAGCTCAAGTCATGAGATTCGGCATAGTTCATGAGATTGAGCCCCATGTTGGCTCTGCGCTGGGTGTGGAGCCTGCTTGTGATTCTCTCTCTCCCTCTCCCACAAACCCTCCCTAAAAAAAAGATATTATGTTTTTCTGCTTCCTGAAAAGTTTATATAACTATGTTTAGAAAGCACTTTTTATTTTTAAATTATTGTTATTTTTTAAGTAATCCAGTGTGGGGCTTGACCTCATGACCCCAAGATCAAGAGTCACAGACTCTACCAACTGAGCCAGTCAGGCGCCACTGCTCCCTAAAAAATTTGAATAGGTAAGCCTATTCATAAATTAGGTGTGCTTGCTTTCCTGTGATATCATAAAACTAGTATTCAGTGTTTACTAAACTCTGTTCTTACCAAAGTTGAAACTTAATTTTATATCCACATCAACACATAATTCTAGAAAAAATTCAGGACCATATCCTGCTAAACTATGTGTTTATTCCAGTATGCAACTAAAGTAGGTCTTCATTACACTGTAAAGAGCTAATTAGAACAACTGCTCAAAGGCTAAACTGCTTTTCCTTAGTTACCTTGCTAGCAGAGTTGGTGGAAATCAGAGGCAGAATTGTAGAAAACGACTGCCCAACCTCCCAACCTCAAGTATCAGCGGCTTTACACTAAGTCTTTTTGCATGATATTCAGCTATCAATCTCCTCAAACTTCTTGAGCCAGCTGTATTTTCTTTCATTATCTACTTCACTTAAACTCATGTTCTCTTTGCTACCCTTTCCCACCTTCTTACCTTTCACTTAGTTTCTGTAGTTTCACTTTTCTTGTAGTTAGAAATCTCCCTCTCTGTTTAAGGTGTTTCTTCAAATTTATAAGTACTACTTTTCAGAAACACTGCAACATCCTTTTCCTACTGGTGATGATTCCCAGTATAATAACGATTTATTGTACTCCACACACAAGGATGAAGGTAACGATCCAACTATATTAGTAGGCCATGAGTTTGAGTCAGCTTTTTAGCAGTAAAGGATGGACTTTCATTAATGAACCCATATTGTTCTCCCTGGGTGCCTCAGAAAGCCAATGGTATGTATGAGTTGTGTGGCCTGAATTGGTGTATGCAGTTAACCAACCATAAAGGGCCTAACAATCAGAAGAAATGAGACAAATATTTTCTTAAGAAAAAAAGTCCATTATTATTATTTTAGATATCTAACACAAATGACAAGATTGCATTTGTTGTAACATTTATCATATCATAGATATTCAATAAATTGCTAGCATTAATGAGACTAATGTTTACCTTGAAGTATACTGATTTGGATCACAAAATTCACCTCATATTTTTCTAATCCCATCTTTGGTAATCAAAATCATTGACTTCCTAAACTACCCAGTATGGATTAGGAACTCTTACCACATACCTTTATAGCACATTGAACTACTTTCACCACGTTTATTATCCTGCATTGTCATGGTTCAGTTTGCTTTTCAAGCAACTTGAGAATGGGGACTATATCTTCTATGCCTGCAGCTTTAATCTAACCATAGTACTTAGCAAGTATGTGTGTGATTTATGCTGAGTGAATGAATGAATGAATGAATGCATACAAACATATATACAAACAAACATAGAAGCCAAAGCAGCTTTTTCAACAGGGCATCAATCAGTAGTGAATTTAATACATTCATTTTTTTTTTAATAGAAAGGTCACTAGATGTATTAGAGTCTTAAGAGGGTCCTAATACTGGTATTATAGGGGGGAAATCATTGGGAAAAAATCACTTTTATATTTCCAATTGAGCTATTTATTTCGACCCATACTAATTAGGAGATTAGAGAACCAAAATGGCTTTCACAATAAGTGTAAGGAGATGATAAAGTCATCTGAACTAACACAGACCTTACCTTGAGATTCTGTGACTTTCTTTCCCACTCTGAATGATGAATTTCTTACTAAAAGATCAGACAGTTTAGAGGAGCTTTAGTAAAATTTGAAAATCTTAAAGTTCTGCAATTAACCTAGTATTTATAGCCTTGCTTCCTAGAGCATTTTTTCCCTCCATCTGCTGGTTGTTGATATGGTGTAACCCTATATTCAGATTACAGAAACACAGCAAGAATGAGTTTCTCTTTTTTAATATATTGCAACAAAATTCTGGCTTCAAATCTTGGTGTGAGACAGTTATTCTCTCACTAAAAAAATCTCAATGAAAAAAAGTAGGTCAATATTGGTGCTGAATCCATTCTTATGTAAATAAGAGCTCCAAGGTTTAATTCTATAAATAATTTTACATGATGCCACATGACCATTTTCACAGATAAATTATACAGTCATTAAAAGGGCAAAAATATTATTGACATGTTTTATAGAATACATTTTGAATGTAGACTATAAAGTTCTTGGTAGAATCAAAAAAAAAAAAACCTAAAATAAAAACCTAGTTTATTTGCTGAAATGCTTATACATTTACCTTTCCTTAGAAAGCTATTAAATTTTCTGTAAGGAAACAATCCTTCATGTCTTTTAATATTTATAATGTTAAGAGTAATAATAGTCCTTTTTACACGAAGCATCAAAACAATTTTAAAAGCCTGCTTCAGAGGTGCTTGGCTGGGTCAGACGCAACTCTTAATCTTGGGGTCATGAATCTGGACCTCATGTTGGGTGTAGAGATTAGTGAGGTTAAAAAAAAAAAAAGCCTGCTTCAAGCACACTCATATATTCACACATAGTTCCTCTTAGTTTACCACTCTTTGAAATTGTGTTTTTCCTTTTGGTTTAGACTCTTGTAAATAATCAGATGATATATGAATCTATGACAGCTTTTGCCTCTTGACTGTCTATTAAATGGTAAATAACTTAAAAAAATTAAACTACAGTACAATTTAGTCCTCCAGGGTTTTTTTTTGACTTACCAATGTCAAACCACTAAAAAGTAATGTTGACCTCTGAACAGAAAACAAATATTGATTTGTTTATAAAGACTCTATAGCTTATGAACACAAAGAAGGTAGAATTTATGCTTTGAGAAAGATAAGGAAATAAAATTATGTTTTATATGTATATAGATAAATATATACATAATATATGTGATCACATACATAATATAAATATACATATAGTGTCCAGTTAAAAATTGTGATGCACTCAAAATATTAAAAATTGAGGTTATTTTAATAATTATCCCATTTTAGAAATAAAATACACTATAGTAATTTATGACACAGGCAAGTATCAAAAACTAGGCAATTTCTTAATAGAAAATGTTTTTTAAAAGACATGTTTCTCAATTTAATACATAATCTATCACCTTTATAGAGTTGTGACAATGATTTATTATAAACTGTAGAGGGCAAAAAAGGTTTCTGGACAAAGCTTTTGTTACACTTAAATTAGCCAGGTAAACTGGGGCATGAAGGATAAATAAATGTGTGGCAGGTGGGGTGGAGGTTGGGGAGAGGATGGATGTCATAGTTTTATATGTCTCTTGAAATAGCTCTCTATTGTACATCTTCTAAGTGCATTCACCTAAAATATTAATACCCTGAATTCATATAGCACATTTAACAGAGAATTTAACGTGGCTCACAAATAAACGACCTTTTCTTGAGGGAGGGGTGATTATTAACCATCATATTAATTTTTCCTCATACTTTTGTCAATTTGAACAAAGTGCAAGGGGTACATTTCTAAGGTTTGGCCTTTTTTCTTACACACTTGTAACAATTTGAACCATTATACTGAAGTAGGTTTTAACTCTCCATAGTATACTCAAATTTTAAAAAAGGACTTCATCTTTTTATTTCAGTACAAATCAAACTTAGATGTTGCAAGAAGAGGATGAGGAACTCTTGAGAAACTTCATCCAGATTCCTCAGTTGTTTACATTTTGCCCCCTTTGCTTGTCATCTAAATATCTATCTAATTTCTTCTTTTGAGAGAAAACTGGTAATTGTGCCAATTTACCTTTAAAAACTTCAGTAAGTTTCCTCAAGACATACCTATTCTCTTACACAGCCACAATGCAATTTTTGAGATCAAGAAAGTTAATATATCTAATCCACAGTTCATATTCAATTTTTGACAACTGTCCCATAATGTCCTTTTAGCATTTTATACTTGTTTTTTTAAACCCGTGGACCATGATCTAATCCATTATCACACATTATGTTTAGTTGTTAGTTTACTTAAAAATGGAACTTTTCTCTGTCTTTCCTTGTCTTTCTTGATCTTGACATTTTTGAAGAATGCAGGCCTGTTATTTTGTTTAGTGTTCCTCATTTTTAGTTCGCCCGATATTTCCTCTTGATTACCCTTAGGATATGCATCTTGATGGGAATATTACAGATGCAATGCCTTTTCCTTTTCAAGCACATCATATCAGGAAGCATATGAAATATCACTTTAATCCAATACTGGTGGTGTTAACTTTGATCAGTTTGTTAATGTGATGTCCACCAGTTTTTCCACTGTCAAATTACTAAGTTTTCTTTATAATTAAGAAGGAATTTATGGGAAAATATTTTGAAACTATTTTATATAAAATTTAACCATTAATTTTGGTGTCTACTCATGATTTTCTAACACCATTATCCCTTGTCTTAGTTGGCATAAAGATGAGCTTTCTCTTCTCTCTCATTTATTTATTTATTTATTTATTCACTTATATTAGTATGGGCTGATAGATCCTTATTTTATTCAAGGTGTTATATAATTCATTACTATCGTTATTTATTTTGATGTTCAACTTGTTCCAGATTTGGCCAGTGAGTGTTTCTTCAAGCTGACTCTATTCCAAATATTTTTGCAAGTAAATTTTCCTTAAAAGACTTCCACCTTTCACTCTCTCTCTAAATAAATAAAGTGTTCTTCCACTATTTTTTTTCAAAGCAGAAAGTTACTATACTGTCAAATTCAAAAAATTCTAGGAGAAGAACATGCTAAGGATATGATACTGATGATTACTAAATTAAGTGATGACAATAACTGTGTTCTATTTTGGAAAAGCTATTTCTTCTTTTACTGTTATTTTCTTAGAGTTGTAATGTATGTAATTTTTTAAAGTACAAAATAATATGTGCATGATTTTAGAGTATTTTATCTAGAAACCATAAAGACTAACACTATATAACAACTTTAAAAATCTTTAACACTCTACTGTAAATACTCTAAATTCATACACGTATTACTTTTTAAAATTTTATTTATTTATTTTGAGAGAGAGAGAGCATGAGCAGGGCAGGGGCAGAAAGAGAGGGAGAGAGAGACAATCCCAAGCAGGCTTCACGCCATCAGAGTAGAGCCCATCATGGGGCTCCAACTCATGAACTGTGAGATCATGACCTGAGCAGAAAACAAGAGTTGGGTGCTTAACCGACTGAGCTACGCTGGTGCCCTTTATACACATATTATTTTTAATTAATTAAAAAGATCTAATTAACCTCATCTAGATAAGGAGTTTCTATACAGCAAAGGAAACAATCAACAAAACTAAAAGGCAACCGATGGAATGATAGACGATATTTGCAAATGACATATCAGATAAAGGGTTAGTATCCAAAATCTATAAAGAACTTACCAAATTCAACACCTCAAAAACAAATAATCCAGTGGAGAAGTGGTCTAGGGATGTGAATAGACACTTTTCCAAAGAAGATATCCAGATGCTAGCAGACACATGAAAAGATGCTCAATGTCACTCATCATTGGGGAAATACAAATCAAAACCACAAGGAGATACCACCTCACACGGGTCAGAATTGATAAAATTAACACATTAGGCAACAACAGATGTTGGCCAGGATGCGGAGAAAGGGAAACACTTTTGCACTGCTGGAGGGAATGCAAACTGGTGCAGCCACTCTGGAAAACAGTATGGAGGTTCCTCAAAAAATTAAAAATAGAACTATTCCTATGACCTAGCAATTGCACCACTAAGTATTTATCCGAAGGATATAAAAATGCTAATTTGAAGGGGCACATACACCCCAATGTTTATAGCAGTAGCCAAATTACAGAAAGAGCCTAAACATCCATCAACTGATGAATGGATAAAGAAGATGTGGTGCGCACGCGCGCACACACACACACACACACACACACACACACACTGGAATACTACTTCGCAATCAAAAATAATGAAATCTTGCCATTTGCAACAATGTGTATGGAACTGGAGGGTATTATACTACGTGAAATACATCAGTCAGAGAAATATATCATATGACCTCACTCATATATGAAATTTGAGAAACACAACAGATGAACATAGGGGAAGGGAAGGAAAAATAAGATAAAAACAGAGAGGGAGGCAATCTATAAGAGACTCTTAAATATAGAGAACAAACTAAGGGTTGCTGGAGGTGAGGTGGATGGGGGGATGGGTTAAATGGGTGATGGGCATTAAGGAGTGCACTTTTTTAAAAAAAAATTTTAATGTTTATTTATTTCTGAGACAGAGAGAGACAGAGCACGAGTTGAGGAGGGGCAGAGAGAGAGGGAGACACAGAATCCAAAGCAGGCTCCAGGCTCTGAGCTGTCAGCACAGAGCCCGACATGGGGTCAAACTCAAACTCACAAACCATGAGATTATGACCTGAGCCAAAGTCAGCTGCTCAACCAACTGAGCCACCTGGACGCCTCAAGGAGTGCATTTTTTGGGATGAGCACTGGGTGTCATGTAAGAAATGAATCACTGGGTTCTACTCCTGAAGCCAAGACTACACTGCATGTTAACTAACTTGAATTAAAAAAAATCTAATTAAATGTGGAGTTGTTATAAGATAATCCTGCAAACTAAGACATTTTTCAGATAACACTGGTCCTTCACAAGCACACAGTTGGTTATAAATGTACATCCTCTTTTTCTTTTAAGGGTTAAAAATGTACATAAATAATTTAAGATCATTGAATATATCATCAGAATTACAAGGAAGAATATATTCAGTCCTGTATTTCCCAAACTACGAACTGAGAATCACTTAATATACATGGTACAGATATAGAGTAATACAAAAATCTTTAATACTATATCCATCTTTTGGAAATTCACAATGCACATTAATATTGGGTATGGTAACTTGTTTCACTTAACTTTGTTTAATATAGAATTTCCCAAATTTCAGCACTGAATTTTGAAACTTTTTAGAAGTTCATCCTGAATACCTAGCTGGGATACAGTAATCTTCTCATTTTTCAGAAAAGAACTATCTTTTACAATGTCTCATACATAGCTGATGGCAGATCCAGAACAGAAAATACAAATCTCCTGCTACTAACAGTTCTGTGTCTTGTTATAACATACTGCTTCCTGTATTAACATAAGACCACTTCCAGATCTTTTCAGTTGGAGTCCTCTTTACCAAGAAGTAGTAAGAGAATGTAATTTTGAAAAACATGCTTTGAAGCTCATATTAATGTCTAGGGATTGCTGTCCAAAATATGAGATCAGTGTTGTGGAGTCTAGCTTCTACGACTTAACACATTATGTGAGCTTTCAAAATAAGTAGCTATGGCAATTGCTTATTTGTCTGTCTATATAAATAATGTGAGCCCTTTTTGTATCAAAGACTGGATCACATGCAAAGTTGCAATAGCTATATTAGTAAATACTAGATAAATTCAGCCATTCATTCAGCCTATACTTTACCTTTTAAAAATGGCTTTGCAATAGCTGATTAAACACTAACTAAACAGGATAGTTTCTTAAACTGGTGTCCTGAAGAGCACAGCTCCAAAGATGGGATTTGATATGATGTAAAATAGTGTCAAGGTCAAACAAGTTTGGGAAATGTTGGGTTTATAGAAGTTTTTCCCTCCAGGACTACTCAGAAGCCTTTATATGATAAAGGGCATTGTGAATTTTTAAGAGAGAAAAATATGAAGAATGTGTGTGTGTGTGTGTGTGTGTGTCTGTGTGTGTGACTTTAATTCCCCAAATTTACTTGACAACTGATATTTTCTCCCCACTTTGATGATAAAGCTTTTAGAAGATTGTTGTATAAAATACCAGTTTGGGAAATACTGATTTGATTTAAAAAGGAATGAGCTGGAGACAAATCAGAGCTAGGTTTACTGTTTGTTCATTTATAGTAAGTTTTTAGTCCTGAGAAGTCTTTTATGCCCACTCCCCAAAAAGGTATTAATATGCTTTCTGTTCAAAGTCCTGCTTCTGGGCCACTCTCTAATATCTGTTTATTGTTTATTGCATCTCATTCTGCCCAGCATCTGCCTCGTTTAGTTGCAATTCTTACTTATTCCTATCTCTTCCTGCACGTCAGATTTTTAAATTAAAAAAAAATTTTAATGTTTATTTTTGAGAGAGAGAGAGTCAAAGCGTGAATGGGGGAGGGGCAGAGAGAGGGAGACACAGAATCTGAAGCAGGCTCCAGGCTCTGACCTGTCAGCTCAGAGCCTGACATAGGGCTGGAACCTACAGACCACTAGATCATGACCTGAGCCGAAGTTGGACTCTCTGACTGAGTCACCCAGGTGCCCCCCCTGCACTTCAGATTCGATTCTCAGCATTGGGTTTCCAGATTATGGCCTTACCCTCCTCAGCACAGATTCTGGGTATCTGCCTTCATACTTGGTAGTTCTCCCTGGCTAAGTAAAACAAACAAACAAACAAACAACAACAACAACAAAAACACACAAAAAAACTCATGAAAAAGTTTGCAAGCTAATCTTTTTATCATCAAGAGGACAAACAAAAACTACACAGCTAATCCTTAGCACATCTTTGTTTTAATTTTATTAGCTGAGAATTGTGATGTAATCTGTTAGTTCTTCTACTTTATGATATTTTTTCATTGAGGAAAGAGGAACCAAATGAAACTTTTTCATTATACATATGGTGCTTTACTTGAAAGTCAGTCACCTGTGTACATGCTTTAATTCATTCAATGCTTTCCTTTCAGAGTTTTATTTTTACACAGAAGTCTTAAAGGGTGAACTAGCTTCTTCTACATTGAGAGAATATGGCTTCCTGAATGTAAAAGCTGACTTTTTGTTAGAGATGCTCTATACCAAATTGACATATGATAAAATTAACTTCTCCTGATGAACATAATTTTATAATGCTGATTCTAGATACTATTTTATTTTTTAATAAATTAGCAGAGTTCACTCAAAATTAGGAAATAAAAACTAATTGCACCTTATTGGGGTTAGATTTCAAAATTAGCAGATTAGTATACTTCTAAATGCAAGGTAAATAATGGTGGGGGCCAAAATCCACGATGAGTCACAAAATTTTAAATGAACAATGATTATGTGTGCATTTTTAACTGGAAAGGAAAGCATTATGTTTAATATTTGAATCTTTTTAAACAGTATTTTAATGCCAGCTTAAAAAATGATTGTGCAGACTTTCAGATACCTTTTAAAATATCAGCAATATGAAACAGTGGGCATCCTGTAATTCTAGCATGTGGAATCAGAATGTTTCCAAGGTTTCAAAGTAAATATCAGCAATGCAGCAAACTCTACCTCGATTTTCAATATCTAGGTCACATGGACCACTTTGAATACTGTGAATAGGAAAAAAAAAAAAAACAAGCAGGAAGATTTCTGTAGAGCTACCAAGAATTCATAACATTCAGATTATGACAAAAAACATATCATGGTTTTTAAAGTAATAATTCCTATATAATATAGAGAATAGTGCCTTAAAATGAATATCTGATCTATTATGTAAACTAAATAAACCTTTGAAGAGTATTATATTCTTAAATAAATATCTTTTGTTTTTACTGCTCCCTCAGATGTGTGTGTGTGTGTGTGTGTGTGTGTGTGTCCATCTGAATAGTCAGGAACAGAGAAGAATACTGAAAATAAATGTATTGTTAACTAAAAAGCACATGCAATTTAGGAAAAGTCCGGCCATAATTAGCAGTAATCAGAAATTCTAACTTCCATTTACAATAAAGGCAAATAGGTATGGTAATAATGATATCTGAAAGCGCAATCTTTTTATTTATATGAAAGAGATATAGAAGGTTGACAATATATTTTAATTATGAAAAGTGTACAGTGGTTTTGTAATTTCTCTTCTCCATAAACATATAGTTGCAGATATTTGGAGCCTAGAATTGTCTTTACTGTAATTTTATTATTTTCCTTGAAATCTACTGAATTTATTAATTATGAATTTAAAATTTCTCCTTGTCCCTTTCTCAAGTTATTATGTGAAACACAGAAAGTGAAGATGGGAGACTCTAACTCAGCTACCACTTACAATTTTTATACATATATAGTTCTTTTCATGAGAGACAGAAATGAAAGCAACTTGACTGAGTGCATTTTTCTTAATCTATTTGATAACACTAGAGGGAAATCACATATGCATCAGCGCAACAATTAAGATGGGAAATGCTGAAAAACTACATTTAAATGAGTAGGATTTATAGAGATAGAGTTTTAATAAAGATATTATTTATATTACAAAGACTTGGTTATAATCAATGTATATTATTTAACAATACTAAGCCTTGCAAGTATCTTTTAATGAAGCACATCAAGGAGCTGCTTAAGACTGCCAGGAAGCAGAAAAAACACTGTTTACATGTAACATACCATTAGTTAGCTGGAGTTCTCTTTAAGGCCTCAAAATTTTCATACAGATACTGGCTAGAGGATTTGGATTAAAGAATTTACTATAGTTACAGAGATATTTCAGAGGTGGTTTAAAAATGGGTCGATAGTCCTAATATGAAAACCCACAGTGAATATACTCAGCAGGAAAAAACTGAGAGCTTTTCTCCTAAGGTCAAGAATAAGACAAGGATGTCCACTCTCACCACTTCTTTTCAACATAATAGTGGAAGTCGTAGCTTCAGCAATCAGACAACAAAAAGAAATAAAAGGAATCCAAATTGGTAAGGAACAAGTCAAATTTTCACTATTTGCAGATGACATGGTATTATATATAGAAACTCCACCAAAAACTACTAGAACTGATAAATGAATTCAGTAAAGCCTCAGGATACAAAATCAATGTACAGAGATCTGTTGCATTTCCATATATTAATAATGAAGCAGCAGGAAGAGAGATTAAGAAAACAATCCCATTTACAGTTGTACCAAAAGTAATAAAGTTTCTAGGAATAAACTTAACTAAGGAGGTGATAGACTTGTACTCTGAAAACATTAATATATTGATGAAAGAAACTGAAGACACAATGAAATGGAAAGACATTTCATGCTCAAAGATTTAAAGAACAAATGTTGTTAAAATGTCTATACTACCCAAAGCAATCTACAGATTCAATGCAATTCCTATCAAAATGCCAAATATAGCATTTTTCACAGACCTAGAACAAACAATCCTAAAGTCTATATGGAACCACAAAAAATCCTGAACAGCCAAAGCATCTTGAAAAAGCAAAGCCAAGCTGGAGACATCACAATTCCAGACTTCAAGTTATATTACAAAACTATAGTAATCAGAACAGTATGGTACTAGTACAAAAGTAGACACACAGACCAAGAGAACAGAATAGAAAATCCAGAAATAAACCCACAATTATATGGCCAATTCATCTTCAACAAAGCAGGAAAAGATATCCAATGGGAAAAAGACAGTTTCTTCAATAAATGGTGCTGGGAAAACTGGACAACTGCATGCACAAGAATGAAACTGGAACACTTTCTTACACCAGACACAAAAATAAACTTAAAATGGATTAAATACCTCAGTGTGATACCTGAAACCATAAAAATCCTAGAAGAGAGGACAGGCAGTAATCTCTCTGACATTGACCGTAGCAACATTTTTCTAGATATGTCTCCTGAGGCAAGGGAAATAAATACAAGCAAAAATAAACTATTGGGACTATGTCAAAATAAAACGCTTCTGTACAGTGAAGGAAACAATTAACAAAACTAAAGGGCAACCTACTGAATGGGGGAAGATATTTGGAAATGACATATATGATAAAGGGTTAGCATCCTAAATATATAAAGAGCTAATACAACCCAACACCCAAAAACACAAATGATCCATTTGAAAAATGGGCTGAACATATGAACAGATATTTCTCCAAAGAAGACTACAGATGGCCCACAGACACATGAAAAGATGCTCAACATCACTCAGCATCAGGGAAATGAAAATCAAAACCACAAGGAGATACCACCACATACCTGTCAGAATGGCTGAAATCAAAAAATGCAAACAAAATGTGTTGGCAAGGATGTGGAGAAAAAGGAACCCACTTGCACAGTTGGTGGGAATGCAAACAGTGGGAAGCCATTGTGGAAAACAGTATGGAGGTTTCTCAAAAAGTTAAAAATAGAACTATCCTATGATTCAGTAATCACACTACTGGACATCTATCCCCCAAATACAAATGCACTAATTCAAAGGGATACATGCACTCCTATGTTTATAGCAGCATTATTTATAATAGCCGAATTATGGAAGCAGCCCAAGTGTCCACTGATAGATGAATGGATAAAGAAGACATGGTGTGTATACACACACACACACACACACACACACACACACACACACACACAATGGGATATTATTTGGCCATAAAAAAGAATGAAATCTTAGCATTGGCAACAACCTGGAGGGAGCTAGAGAGTATTATGCTAAGTACAATAAGTAGTCAGAGAAAGACAAATGCCATATGATTTCCCTCACATGTGGAATTTAAGAAACAAAACAAACAAGCAAAAGAAAAAGTGAGAGAGAGAAACCAAGAAACAGACTCTTGACTACAGAGAACAAACTGATGGTTATCAAAGGGGAGGTTGGGGGGGAGGAGGAGTGGAATAGGTGATGGGGATTAAAGGAGTGCACTTGCTGCGATGAGCACTGGGTGATGTATGGAAGTGTTGTATACCTGAAACTGATATAACACTGAATGTCAATTAAACTTAAATTAAAATAAAAACTTAATAAAAAAAATAAAAATAAAAATGGTCCCGGGGCGCATGGGTGGCTCAGTCGGTTAAGTGACCAACTCTGACTCAGGTCATGATCTCGCAGTTTGTGGGTTCGAGCCCTGCGTCGGGCTCTGTGCTGACTGCTCAGAGCCTGGAACGTGTTTCAGATTCTGCATCTCCTTCTCCCTCTTCCCCTCCCCTGCTTGCACTCTGTCTGTCTCCCTCTCAAAAATAAATAAACATTACCAAAAAAAATAATAATAAAAACAAAAGGTCCCATAGGACAAAGAAAAAAGGGAAAGAATGAACATTATATATTTTATCTCATTTTAGTTATCACTGCCAACCTATAAAATAGTTATTTTCATCCTCATATCTGTCAACTTACTGCAAATAAAAGATTATAAGCTTCTAGAAGTTAATGGTTGGTTTAAGACAAATTTAGTGCTATTCCATGCAAAATCACATTTATATTCAATGATAAGGTATCGAGTGATAGATGGAAACACTACTAGAGTAGTTAGAGATTCAATTACTTCTGAAGAAAGTCACTTTTGGTCAGGGGAATTTTATGCTAAATATATATAAAACATATATATTTTATGATATAATAATATATAAATATGTATATATTTATATATAACATATATATTTTATAATATATAAATATATAATAATACATATATTTTGCTTTCAGTAGGAGAAAGTAACTTGTTTCTAGATGATTGTATTTTGTTAAATATTAACCCATTTATTTATTTAAGAATATACTATTTACACCAGTATTTCAATAAATAGTTTTATTACTATATCTTGGGCTTATACCACTTTTATGTAAGTAGTATAAGAATCACAGTTAATTGTAGGAGAACCTAGTCTGTTAGTTGATGTTGCTATAAGTTAAATTTTAGAGAGTGATCTTTAAAAATAATTTTCTTAATGTTTATTTATTTTTGAGAGAGAGAGGGACAGTGAGCAAGTGGGGGAAGGGTAGAGAGAGAAGGAGACACAGAATATGAAGCAGGCTTCAGGCTCTGAGTTGTTAGCCCAGCGCCTGTGGGCGGGGCTTGAGCCCACGAACTGTGAGATCATGACCTGAGTGTAAGTCAGACACTTAACCAACTGAGCCACCCAGATGCCCCAAAATGATCTTTTTAAAATGACACTTTATCTGGTCGTTTTTTTGACTAGAAATTTTCAAGGCATTCTAAAGATGGTAAAATCATACATGGTTTTACTTCTTTTAAGACCTACTAAAATGATAGTACAGGAATAAAAAATAAATAACACCATAATGGCTGGGCCATCAACAGATGAGAGATTTTGAAAAATTAATGTGAGCTAGAAAACAGAGAAAAAAACTGCAGCCAAGGGGCACAGGAAACCACAGCCTAGCAGACATAGAGTGATAAATGTTTATTTATTTTTGAGAGAGAGAGCACAAGGAGGGGAGGGGCAGAGAGAAAAGGAGACAGAGGATCCAAAAGTGGGCTCTCCACTGACAGCAAAGAGCCCAATGTGAATCAAACCCACAAACCGTGAGATCATGACTTGAGCTGAAGTTGGATGCTTAACTGACTGAGCCACCCAGACACTCCAAAAAAAGGGAAGTTTAAAAGGACTTCCAGGTAATATCCTCAGGGACAGCGAGCAGACATCAGATCCACAAAATAGTAATAATGACAATAATTATAATAATAATTATAATAGCAAATACATATAAGACTTACTCAATTCCAGATTTTATTCCCAGGGTTTTATGTTTATCAGCTCATTTACTCAGGGTTTTATGTTTATCAGCTCAGCTCAGAACTCTGAGATAGGTGTACTATCATTATCTCCATTTCAGGTTAAGGCAGAGACACAGAATTTAAAGTTGCTTAAGATCACAGACTTAAGCGTGGGAGACTGGGATTCAAACTCAGTCTGGCTCCAGAATCTACCCTTTTCAACTTAAAATAAATAAAAATAAACAAAAACTCCAGAGAATATGAAAGACTCAGAAAATAAAACAAAATTTTATATTTCAACCTTCCTACAAATCTCTTTTTGGGGGGTTTTGTTTTAGAATGAAGAGCACTGCAAATGGAAACAGATTTGAAAAGAAACAGAAAGTATCATAAGAAAGATGATCATTAGATGTTCAGCTACGTAGTCCTTCACAGAATGACAGATATTACAGAAAGAAAGAAGAAAAACAATAAAGAAGGAAGGGAGGAAATTACTAAAGAAATAATGCAAGATAACTTTCTAGGAATGAAACTCCTTAGATGAAAATGCTCACTGAGTTCAACAGTAAAATATGGACAGAAAAAAGCCAAGACACATCATCAGGAATTGAAAAGCACCAAGGAAAACCAAGATGGGGCCTGAAAGTTGCCCGAGGGAAAACGAGCTGCAGGCTGAGGCTGGTGTTAATGAATTTTAGAAAACTTTCCAAGCTCAGGGAGAAAATGATTAGTGCTCTAGCATTCCAGAGAAACTAGAATTCAGATGGAAGCAGTTAGGCAGCAAGTGCTTCTCTTCAGCATATTCTTTAAAGGTGGTGCCTTTTCTACAAGTTTAACACAATGATTGTTGAGACTTTTATAAAAGGAAGTTAGTAGAAGAGGCACAAAATGTCAGTTTTTATATAGCATCTCATGTGGACCAGGCAGTCAAAACTGTGGCACTTAAAAAAAATGTTTATTTATTTTTAATAGACAAGCAGGGGGAGTGGCAGAGTGACAGGGAGACAAGAGGATCTGAACTGGGCTCTGCACTGACAGCACAGAGCCTGATGCGGGGCTCGAATTCACGAACCATGAGACCATGACCTGAGCAGAAGTCGGACGCTTAACTGACTGGGCCACCCAGGCACCCAAAACGTGGCACCTTTTAATGTGTTTTCTTCCTTTCGATACTGATGCACACACACCCACCTCTCCCCTTTCCCCCAGTGAGGCCGGTCCCCAGGCCTGTACCTTCTGATGTTAGGACCTGGATACACCTCTAATGAGAATAAAATAAACAACATTTCAAATATGTGAAAGTTCAAAAAATTTATCATTCAAATATTTTTCATTGAAAGTTGCTGAGGGATATGCTTCATTAAAGGAAGATGTACAATGAAATAGAGAAAAATGGGGGTTGTCTGTCATCATGCCAATGGGAAGAACAGGAAGGAGAAGCCCAAGGATGACAGCTATGTAGCCAGAGGATGTAATAAGGCTCCAGAAGAGCATTTCCAAGGGAAAAGAATAAAACCAGAGAGAGAGATCACAGCATGTTATATATAATGGAGAGTCAGAAAGAATCGGGGATATGATAAAGAAAAATAATGTACGAAAAACAAAAGCAAATGAAAAATTTTAAGAAAATTGAAAAATTGCCTAAGTCAGGACATATAACCAAAGAAGACTATTTGGGACTATAATCAATCACTAACTAAAATGATTCTGTTATCAGGCACTGTTTTAGCTATCGGGAATATAGTGAGGGAGCAAACAACAAACAAAAATATCAAACAAAAATATCAAACAAATTAGCTGAAGTAGATGGTATTCCTTGCCTTCTTGAAGCTATAGTCAAGAATGGGGAGAATGAAAAGTTAAATGAGGTAAGATATATCATTTGTTTAACAATAAGTGCTATGAAGAAAAACATAACAGGCAAAGTACAGTAAGAATCTCACACAGAGGGGCACCTGGGTAGTTCAGCTGGTTAAGCATTTGAATTTGGCTCAGGTCATGATCTCATGGTTTGTGAGTTTAAGACCCACATTGGGCTGTCTGCTGTCAGCACAGAGCCTGCTCCGGATTCTCTGTCCCTCCTCTCTCTGTCCCTCCCCTCTTCTCTCTCTCTCTCTCAAAATAAATAAACTTAAAAAAAAAAGAATTCCAGGTAGGGGAGATGCTATTTCCAATAAGATGTCCAGGAATGGCCCTACTGACTGGCTGCCAGTTGGTTTGAGTATTTAAGGAAGAGAAGGATCAGACAGTGCAGTCATCTGGGTAATGGATGTTCAGGTGGAGGACACAGCAAATGCAAAGAGCCTTTCCACACAATAATGTAAATACTTGATTTTGGTTATAAAATAGATATAAATGGCATCAATTTTAGAGATACAAAAGTGAAAGAACTGAGGACGGAATCACAGAGAAGGTGGGTGCACTAACGTCCTTGTCTGACAACAGGGGACAATCCCAAAGCAGCATCTATGGTTAAAGGTACTGGTTTATTATCCACAGTTACAACAGAGAAATCAAAGAAAGATAAAACTAACTGAGGAACAAAAGAGAAAAGGTAGAGGTAGGGTAGAGTGAGTGAGTGAATGTATAATGCCTCTTTTATTTATGTGTATGATAATAGATGATACCTAAAAGTGACAAATAAAAAATCTGAGGTGAAAGCAAATGACATTGACCTGAATAAATGAAGATATCAGAAGGAAAAGTGGAAAGAGAGGTGAGGCATAAGTGAGAGAAGTTGGATCACAGAACTGTTGATTTTAACCATGTGCACAAATTTGATTTAAACCACCCCCCCACCCCCCCTGCCACACACACACACACACACACACACACACACACACACACACACCCTTTGGAGGTCTCCCATTACTTGTAGGATTAATATCGAAATCCGAAACAAGGCCTCCGGGGGCCCTTCCTCTCTCACCAGCCTCACCTCTTTCTCCCTCCCCCACACTCTCTGCTCTAGCCACACCTCCCTTCAGTTTCCTGAGCAGGCAAGGCCCTCTAAGCTTCTGAAGCCTCTGTCTATGCTATTCCCTCCATCTGAAATGTTTCTGGCCCAATATTCCCACTCCTGGACTGACTTACCCATCCGGTCTAGTAGGTACAAGAGCCTAGGGCTCACAATAATACTCTTAGGGGTCCACAAAAAAGCTTTCTTCTAAAATAAGGGGAAAAAAACCCTTTTAGGTCAAAGAAAATATTTTAATATACAATATTAACGTACTTCTCTCTATACCAGTATAAATGCAAATCTCAATTTTTAATATTGTTTATGGAGGAAGGGACCCACAAAAGCAAAAGTGTCTAGGGCCCACCAAAATCATTGTGTGGCCCCCTTGGTCTCCAATTCCCCAATTCTACTGCCGGCGTGAATCTTCTCATCCCTTAGCTCCCAGCTGAAACACTCCTTCTTCAGGGAGTCTGCCTGATTCTCCAGGCAACATGCGGTCCCTATGTATATTCTCCCATCGCTTTGTAATATGGAAACAAACTAAATAATTGTGTAAATTTACATTTAATGAAATCAGGAACTGTGTCTACCTCGTTTACTGCTATATATTCTCAGAACCAAGCCTTGTATTCACTGATATGAGACTCTGAAGGACTCAGAATTTTCTACTGTGGTTCTCTCAAGTCCTTGTTCACTTTTCTGATCCTAGATTTACTACTGATTAGTCTCTGATTGACTCAGTTTCTTCATTTTAAAAATAGGAATAGGAACCCATGGGGGAGGGGAAGGAAAAAAAAAAAAAAGAGGTTAGAGTGGGAGAGAGCCAAAGCATAAGAGACTGTTAAAAACTGAGAACAAACTGAGGGTTGATGGGGGGTGGGAGGGAGGGGAGGGTGGGTGATGGGTATTGAGGAGGGCACCTTTTGGGATGAGCACTGGGTGTTGTATGGAAACCAATTTGTCAATAAATTTCATATATATATATATAAAAATAATAATAAAAAAAAAATTAAAAAAATTAAAAGCAGTTAAGATAAAAAAAATAGGAATAATAATGGGAGTTATGAGTTAGAATAGTGCCTGACACACAGTAATAACATTCTTCATGTTATCAGATAATTACTCCTACACTACCATTTTTAAAATTACTATTATCATCATCATTATTATTTCATACACTGGGTGAATTAGGTAAATATTTTGTTTTGTTAATTTCCTCCCTTTTACTATCTCTTATGTAAATATGTTTTTAAAAGTTGTGGATGCCATTTTAACAACTTAACTCACAGGTTTTAGGAAAAGAGCAAATAGCTGTAAAGACAGAGGAGAACTGAAGTTTTGGTAACTGAAAATACACAATTATCCATGAAATCAAGACTTCGGGGCTTTCAAAATATCCACACCCACCAACTCATAATTTTACATAAGATCAGGCTAGAAGAATACTTTAGCAAAGTATAGTAAATCAGAATTCTCTCAAACACAAATTTCCAAGAAAATCTAATAAAAATGAGAGGTTGAATTTATTATCTTAAAAAAATCTTACCTATTTCCCTCAAATAGATGCTCTGCAGAGTTGAAAACAATTTTCAATAGTGATATTACTTTCTTAGAGTTATAATTTTTTATACATAATTCCTTCTGCAGGTAAATAAAAATACATACCCCAAAGCAGTAAAAATAAAATAAAGCAACAGTAACTGAAAAGCCTACCAAGGGTTTTCATTTTGGTAAACATTTATCTCACCATCTAAGCTTCAGACTCCTGATATGACCCTCGGGATAATATGACAGACTCAGGTTTGATTCCCTCTGGTATTTCAACCAATACTGTGTACAACCTGAGGACCGTTTTTTTGAGGATAAATGACTGGCTAGGAAGACTAAAGTCCCGAGGCTTTGCCTGGGGCCTATAATCTCACCTAATCATTATTCACAATCCCCCAGAAAAGCCTCGAGCTAAAATTGTGATTGCTATTTAGAACTAAACTTGCAAAGTCATTTTTGAAAATCTTTTCTTCTTTTGTGATTTCATTTTTTTGTTTAATTCATGACCACCTTTAGATATCAACTATAGCAAGCATTAAAACCTAGAGCAATAGTCCATCTGTTTTGAGTGTTGCTTTCTTTACTAATTTATAAAAAGATATTTTAATAGCAAAAATGCCTAAGGACTACATTGCGTAATACATGCAACTAAAAATGTAAAGTCCTTAAAGGGGATATGAAAAGCAGTGATAATGGAGAAGAGTTCTGTAAATTTAGAATTTTGTAATACAGTTCTCATAAGCCATTTTCAATTTGAAAAGCCAAAATAATTTTTATAAATGCAAAGATGAATTGAAGGATGCAATATCCTCTGAAAATCAGGGAATAAGCTAGAGTCAAGCCATACCACAAATTTCTTTAACTAACCTTTCACTTTTTTTTTTTTTTTACTTAGGATGTAAAAAATACTTCTTGCTATCTATCCTGCCAAAATGTTCCACTCTTGCTTATTTCTAGGATTGGCCATTGCAATCCTCTCTCTGTTCTTTCACTAATTCTACTTTATTTAATAGTGACATATAATTTCTTACTGATGATAACACTTAAGAGTCTCCTCTCTTAAAAACAGCAATTAAGAGTGAGGGCTGTTAAGTCTCAGACTGCCTAGACTAGAGTCAGATTCCTTATCTCTATAAAGGGGATAATAATAGTTGTTACTTCAAAGAATATTGTGAAGATAAGTGAGACAAATGACTTAAAGTATTTAGTAGATTGTCTGGTACATAATAAGTACTCATAAATGTTAGTTATTGTTAATAATGAAAACTTTTTAGAACCTTTTCTTTACTTCTTAAAGGTCTCCTGAGAAAACAAAACACATTTGCTTGACTTTGGACAAACTTGAGTTAAACTCTTTTTTCTTTTGTTTTCTCCTTTATAAAATGAAATAATCTGACAATATTAACCCAAAGGTCTTTCTTAACTGTAAAAACTTACATAATTTTATTTAGCTATGGCTAAGGTTCAGACTTATTTTCCTTTTCTGTTTTTAATGTGCATGGACAATTCTTTTTCTGGTTGAGACTAACTTTTCTTCTTTGATTAAGAACTACATCTGATGATATTCTGTACCCCTACTAGCCCTAGGAATCATGGGGTATTTTCCCAATTTCCTATGATGAAGTACCATATTCACAATCAAACTCTACAGAAGCCCCTAAGAAGGTATTGCTTTCTTCTGAACTGATACTTTAAAAGTGAATCAGATATTAATTACATGTAATATGTAAAATTTTGTGTTCTACATAATCCAAGGATTAAACAAAAAATTGTTACGTTTTTGGAGAGGCATATGTAAAGTTTTATTCAAAACTGTTAACTTATATGGCAAAAATGAAGTACACAAAATAAAAACAAAACATCATATCCAAACATTAAAAAATGAAAAAATAAGAAAACATAATTGTATCACATGTGATTTGTAGTGTTGATAGTCTTAATATGATTCTTCATTCTTATCAATAAAGAAAAAGCCTCAAAGACCACCAAGAATAATTTAGAATGGGGCATAAGTGACATAGGCATGAAAGAAATATAAAAGACAAATAACAATATGCAAAGATATACATTTTACTAGTAATCAAATAAATGAAAATTAGAATGCCATATACTTTTCTCATTTCAGATTTATTTAAATTGAATACCAATGGCATTGGTTAATACCAATGGCAAAATTACAGAGAAAGTGGCACTCTGATGCACTGTTGGTGGAAATGCAAATTGGTAGAGCCTTTCCATATATTTCCCCTTTGATCTCCCAATTCCATTTAAAAGAATATACCATAAGCTAGCATTTTCCAAAGTGTTCAGTGGGATGTTGATATGTTCTGATGTTATTTTGTGTGTGTGTATGTAAAAGTCTAAATTTAATTTTAAATGTAAATGTATACAATGGCATTCAAAAACTTTTCTTTCCCTTTTTTTTAAATAAAATTTATTTTTCAGAGAAATTTTAGGCTCACAGCAAAACTGAGTGTTAAGTATAGCAATTTCCCATATTGTCCCCTGCCTCCATACACCACAGTTTCTCCATCCTGTAGACACATGTTATCTTAAGAAAACATTCTATAGTCAAATAAGTTTGATTTCTCAGACCTTTGTTACTACTATACATAGGTATTCTCCAAGATGGTGAACAGTGGTTCTTTATGTTATAGGCCATGGAATCCTCTTATCAGAGAGCATGCTTACGAACTAAGAGTCTGCAACACTTACTTTTTTGGAAACTGTCCTAAAAAATCACTAGACACAAATGCAAACATGTATGTACAAGAATGTTCACTGAAGTCATATTTAACACAGGAAAAAACCTGGAAAGATTCCATATACTCAATAATTAGAAAGTGGTTACATAATTTATGTTATGTTCTTAAACTGGAATATTATATAACCATTAATAATGGAAATGCAGATGATATTTACTGACATTACACATAAGGCAATAAGTTGCTAAGTAAAGAAGCAATCTAGCCAAAGAACATTTATATCCTATTGTTACCAATCCTAATCATAATATTATATGGATACATATATTATACATTGTATACAAATATATCAATGAATTCAGAAAGACATACAACAAAATATAAAGAGTAGTTATCACAAGGTGATAGATTACTATACTTTTCTGTTTGTCTTATCTTTTTTTCTTAATGAACATCTATTAATTTTATAATAGAAATATTTTTTAAAGGCAATGTGTTTATATGTCTTAACTGTTTGGAGACACCTGGCATTTTATTCTTTAGGTGTCAGATGCTTTTCATATTTAAAAAAAATTAAGTTCACAGTCAAGAAAACTATAATTATATAAAGAATTCATACAGAAAAAACACAATTCCTACCTTCTGGAGAGAAACTGATAAAAACATAACAAGTGCTGTGAGAGCCAGCAGCGTAATGGAGGCAGTAAATCTCTAGATGCTCTATGCCTTTATGAGTCCCTATAAGGGAGTACCTCTTCTCTCTGTAACACAAATAACATAAACACACAAATTTATTTAAAGGAGCAGCTGAATGAAAATCATCCTTAAGTATAGCTTGGAGCTATACAGGCTGCCTGTTTCCAGGTGTGATCTCACAGGTAAACAGTTAGAAATATTACCACTTAGTCTCTTTATGACCTTGGAAAAGTTACTTATCTTCTCCAAGCCTCAGTTTCCTCATCTGTAAATGGGGATAAGGATATAACCAACTATAAAGATTAATATTCGTAAAGTATTCATAACAGTGCCAGATACTGTTGCTACATACGTGGTTTCTACAAATAAATACCTGAGTGGGATTGATTGTATTAATAGAGACCCTCCACAGAGCACATTACTATTAGTGATATTTTACTTCTGTTAACATCTCAAGTAATTCTCATCTCAATCCTGTAAAGTATTGTTATTATTACAAGCTAGCCCTCAGCTTGCATACCAGAAACTTGATTTTATCAACTCCCTAAACTGATACAAACAAACTCACAAACAACTGATCAATTTAAAAGAGAACCCCTTCCCTCTCCACCCCCTCCCCAAATGATATCCATTGAATAAAATACTATGTACTAATATCTGGTGTATGTAAGTACTGAACCACTTAGACATTATCTGATTAGTATAAAATTAAAGCAAGGAGAATTAAAAACTCATATTGGACCTTTCATTAAGCCATAGTTGTATGATATGCTTTTCTATAGTGTTACTGTAGAAACATTGGTAGGAAAACCAATTTCCCCGTATTCTTGGTATGATACCTTGAGAAGGCACGGCATCACCAATGAAGTATTCTTGCCAAGAAAATTCAATCTGAATCTAATAATAAAAGAAATTTTTAGAAAAAAATCTAAATTAAAGGACATGTTGCAAACATTGGCCCAGACTTAAAAAATATCAGTGACATGACACAAAGAGGCTGGGAATTTTTTTTAGATTAAAGGAGATTAAGTGGATATGACAAGTGAATAAAATGCATGATCCTTAATTGGATCTTGGATTGGAGAAAAAAAGACAGCTATAATTACTGGACAACTGGGAAATCTAAACTGCAGACTTCAAAAATCTCTATCGGTTAATAAATTTAAAATTAACTTAGGTGGTTTGTACCTGCAGATAAAATTATTCATTAATTCATTTATATTCACCATGATGTGTTAAATACCTATTCAGTGTGATAGGCCTGAAGATGATAAAAATTCCTGCAAGTAACAAACCCTATAATACAGATATGGCTTAGCCAAAGAAGTCAGGTGAACTCAGTCTGGCAAGTTAGCAAATGAAGGTATGTAGCTAAACTACTTATCTGTTATATTTGAGACTCTGACCATCTTCCTACTGAAGTATTCTTCTTTCTAACGGAGGGGAAAATTTCAGAATGTTAGAGCAGGTCACTGCTGCTTCATGCTGCCTTTAGTAAGGTTCCACAAGAAAGAGAGGCACATCAGGAAGCAGAGAAGGGAAAAAAAAAAGATAGCTTTGCCAAAAGAGCTACTTTCTGTCTGTGACTGAGAATCAGATCATCTGAAGCCTGGCAGGTTGAAAAAGCCAAATTATAAATGTTTTATGATCAACTTTTAATTATTTTTGAATAGGCTATTTTCATGATGTAGAATTTGAAAGGTACAAAGAGGCAGTGAAAATTTCTCTTCCACTCTTGTCCCCAAGACAAGACTGTTTTCCCTCCTCAGAGGCAACCTCTGTTAACAGATTCATGTATTCCTCCAGAAATGTTTAATGCATTGCGAATCTACAGTTGTATTTACAGAAGCAGAGCAAGTTATACACTCTTCTACAGCTTGCTTTCTTCATAGTATGTTTTGTCAATTGATCATCTCGGTACCTATAGAGTTACTTTTATTTTATTTTTAAAATTTTTTAACATTTATTTATTTTTGAAAGAAACAGAGCATGAGTGGGGGAGGGGCATAGAGAGAGGGAGAGACAGAATCTGAAGCAGGCTCCAGGCTCTGAGCTGTGAGCGCAGAGCCTGACGCGGGGTTCAAACCCACGGACCGCGAGATCATGATCTGAGGTGAAGTCAGACACTTAACCGACTGAGCCACCCAGGCGCCCCGCAGATTTTTCTTAAGCAAAGGAAATAAGATACTGGCCACCAGGAGGAAAGGAGCATTGAGATGTCTAAGTGTAGAGTACTGAAGATAATAACTAAGGAATGTACCTGGGAGGATTTTCTTGAAGACTTCTTTGGATTCTAAGCATGCCAGTGTATTGTGGCAGAGCATCTGAAAAGTTATTGAAGCCTCTGCCATGAGAGGGGTGCAAAAGTGGCTAACACTGAGTTGGCAGACATAAAGGAGACTGAGGTTTGAAGAAACAGGGCAAAGAGTACAGGGTCCTTACAACTGGAGACTGTGGCAAGAATTATGGCAGTAGATCCCGTATATGAAGTCCAGAGGCCAAGCAAGAGGAATTATGTCTTGGTGGATGCTGGTACATGGTGCTGAAATGTCAAGGGTCAAGCAATAACTCAGAGGAGACAAGCAAGCAGAGAGAGGGGTATGGAAACCCACACTCATCCATTGATGACAGGATGGTATGAGCCTCCCTGGAACCTGGAGAAGTAGAAGGGAAGGAGAAAATCCTTCTAAACTAAGGGTAAAAATCTTGGTTTAAAGCCTAAATTGATTCAATTTTACTTCAGAAGTAACCAACCAATTGGGGCGCCTGGGTGGCGCAGTCGGTTAAGCGTCCGACTTCAGCCAGGTCACGATCTCGCGGCCCGTGAGTTCGAGCCCCGCGTCGGGCTCTGGGCTGATGGCTCAGAGCCTGGAGCCTGTTTCCGATTCTGTGTCTCCCTCTCTCTCTGCCCCTCCCCCGTTCATGCTCTGTCTCTCTCTGTCCCAAAAATAAATAAACGTTGAAAAAAAAAATTTAAAAAAAAAAAATAAAAAAAGAAGTAACCAACCAACTACCAATTGGTAGGATTAATTCCTTTATCTGTGGAAATGGTCATGGGGACAGTGACATACATGTATTAAGTATAACACATTGTTTGGCCCATGGTTGGTGGACTTAATTTCTCTAAAGTTAAAACTATGTTGCCCAGATTTTGATTTGGAAAATTTGACCATTTTTTTAAATTTTTTTTTTATTTTTTTAATGTTTATTATTTTTGAGAGAGAGAGACAGCAAGCGGGGAAGGAGCAGAGAGAGAGAGAGGGAAACAGAATCTGAAGCAGGCTCTAGGCTCTGAGCTGTCAGTACAGAGCCGGATGTGGGGCTCGAAACCACGAACTACGAGATTATGAACTGAACTGAAGTTGAACGCGTAACCAACCAGAGCCACCCAGGCGCCGCTGGAAAATTTGATCATCGTGTCATATGTCATTAGTATACAAGATTGAGCTCTGTAAAATAAGGCTCCTAGATACTGTTATCAGTCTGATGGAGTAATAAACATCCCCATATGCCATGAAGGAAGCAGGTCTCTGTCATAATAAAAACATTTAAATATAAAATACAAACATAAACAGCACTCCTCTCAAATATACCCTAAGACTGAGGATAAGGATTAGATATAGTTATTCCCCATTTCCCCCAAATAGATATTATCTTTTTTAAAAAAGGTATTTATCTTAAATCTAACAAATGTTAAAAAGAAACTACTTGGTGGATAATAAAAACAATATTGATTTCTGATTAAAGAGGTAGATTGAACATACACATTTAACTACATTCCTTTTTAAAACTATACTAAAATACAATTTAGTATTAAAATTTTTATTCAAAAGCATAAATGAATGAAGAAAAGGAGAGTGAGAGATGAATTACAGTAACAAAAATTTGGAAGCTAGACGACAGAAGGATGGCAGCTGACTGACAGCTGATTCAAACAAGCAATTCATTTTAGGTAGTAGGTAAAGGCAGGAAGCAATTTCATTTGTACTACAGTTTCCACAAAAACTTGGGAACTGGTGGCACCCAAACTTGTGGAAATGAGTTAAGTAAGAGCAAACCTAGTTAGAAATCTATTTAAGAATTAGTCTTTTGCATTGTCTCTCTACCATTCACAACTGAACAAGTACGCCTCCCTCTCTCACCCTGGAAGAAGAGTAAATATTTACTCTTTGAAGTGTATAAAACAGAAGATTCCCAAAACTGGGAAATTTTGAAGAATTCTGGAGGGTAGAGTACTGTATTTAAAACAGAATTGAATGAAATTTTATGTGATAAATATTAAGACTCCCAAGTCCTCTTCTACTAGGTTTGCAGAATGCTAGTAGCCCATCATAAAACTGGAGAGTGGAAGAGTCTCCTTTGGTGAATAAAACTGGAATTTAAAAAAATGGTGCTCAATGAAATGATATTGGAGGTTCCTGAACAAATAAGCATATTCAGATCTAGGGAATCCATAGTCATTAAGCTCCAGTTATGTGTTATCCTGGCATCCCCCTTTCTTACTATCTGAAATATGAACCGGGACAGCCAATGACCGCTAGACATCTGGGGAAAGCTCCTAACATGAAAGATGGAGACTAAAACAAAACCAAACCAAAACCAAAGCCAAAACAAACAGAAAATAGAAAAAGGAAAGAGAATGAAAAAAACAAAACCCTATGTTTAAAGAGATAAGAGAAGAACTGCATCCATGAAACAAAAACACACTGCTTTATTTATTTTTTAAGTTTATTTATTTACTTTGAGAGAGAGTGAGTGAGAGAGACAGCAGGGCAGGGCGGAAGGAGGAGAGAGAGAGAATTCTAAGGAGGCTCCTCACTCTCAGCACAGAGTTCGATGTAGGGCTTGAACCCATGAATCGTGAGATCATGACCTGAGCTGACACTGAAAGCCAGACACTTAACTGGCTGAGCCACCCAGGTGCCCCCAAAACACATTGTTTTAAAAAAAGAAAAGAAAAAAAAATCCTGGAAACAAGAAACTACTGCTGGGAAACAAAATCATGATAGAAAAGGAAGCCTCAACAGAAAGGTTGGAAAATCTCCCAGGAAGTAAAGAGATTAAGAGAAAGAACATAGGAGAGAAAGGATATGAAGATTAGGAGAGCAGTCTAGGATGTTCAACATTCAACTAACAGAAAAAGAGAAAAGAAAATTGAGAAAAAAATCATCAAAGAAATAACTTATGAAAAATTTCCTAAATTAAAGAGCATAAATTTCTACTTTAAAAGGGGTCACTGAGTGCCTGAATGAAAACAGATCTCCAACAGATCACATCATAACAAAATTTTAGAACTCTGTGACAAACAGAAAATTATAAAAGCTCCCGGAAAGGAAAAATATATAAAACAGAAAGTAGAATGTCTCTCAACTTTTCAACACTGAAACTAAAAGACAATAGAGATAGACCATAAAAATTCTGAGAAAATAAATTCCAAACCAGAATTCTGTATTTAGCTAAATATCAATCAAATATCAGTAAAGCAGAAAGACATATTCAGACAGGCAAGACCAAAACTATTGGTAGATGTGTTTCTTCAAAATGGGAGAGTAAATGAAGAAGGAAAAGACATTAAAAACAAGAGTTTCAACTCAAAACAGGGACACAAGAAGTCCAAAGGTGATAGTGAAAAGTAATCCATACCATGTGGGACAGAGGTTGCTGTTGAATCAGAAACAAGTACATAAGACACAAGACAAAAGAAAAATGAGACAATCATTAATTTTAGGGAAAACAGACAATTGGAAACATGATGTGGTTCGGCCATGAATTAAGTTTACAAAGATATAAATGTGTTTAATGAAATCTTAAACATCAAAATCATGATATAATTGTATTGAGAAGATGAAGTATTTGTGGTGATGGGGTGGGGATATAAAAACTTTAACTTTACTGTTAAAGTAAAGTTTTACTTTACTTTACTTTTAACTTTACTGTTTCCTTACTGGGAAATTAATAGATTATATGCAAAGCTGAAAAAAAATCAAGAAGTAAAAATATAATCGTATTATTTATGTATTTATTTTTATTTTTATTTTTTTGAATGCTTATGACAGCTTTATCATAAATAGCTCCAAACTGGGAACTACTTAAATGTCTATCAATTGGTAAACAGATACACAAATTATAGCGCATCTATACAATGAAATACTACTCAGCAATAAAAAGGAATAATATATGCAACAGAAGAATCTCAAAAGCATTACATGAAGTGAAAGAAGCCAGACACAAACCCTACATATTGCATTATACCATTTCAAGACAATCTGGAAAAGACAAAAGTACAGAGACAGGAATCAAATGAGTGTTTGCTACAGGCTGTAGTAAAGGTGGTGGTGGGGGGAGACAGATTATAAAGACACACGAGAACTTGCTGGGGTGATAGAAATGTCCTATAGCCCAATTGTGATGGTCACATTATGTTATACATCTGCCAAAACTCAACACATTATACATTTTAAAATGGTGAATTTTATTGTATGTAAATTATTCCTCAATAAACCTGAATTCATAGGCCATAAAAGGCATTGTAGCTTTCTCCTACTTCTCTCTTGGATCACGCACTCTAAGGGAAGCCAGGTATTGTGAGGACACCCACCACCCTTATGGAGAGGCCCACATGATAAGGAACTGAAACCTCTTGCCAACATGTGAATGAGACACCTTGGAATCTGATCCTCGAGCCCCAAACCTTGAATTAACTGGGGCTGCTGCCCTGGCCGACATCTTTCCTGCAACCTCAATAGAAGTCCTGAGGCAAAACCAACTAGCTAAGCCAGTCCCAAATCCTTGACCCAAAGAAACTGTGGGATAATAAATATTTGTTGTTTTAAGCCACTAAGCCTGGGGTAATAATTGTTACACAATTATAGATAGCTAATATACTGTGAGATGGGGGAATAATCTCAGGTGAAGTTGGTGAAGTGGGTAGAGAGCAGAGATCTTGTAGACTTATAGGCATTGTGAGTACTTCAGATTTGAGTCTTAGTTCAATGGTAAGGCATTGGTAGTTCTATTCAGAATAACAATCACAATTTCACTTTAAGTGTCACTCTACTATGGAGTGGTCAAGAATGGAGGCAGACAGACCAGTTAGGAGGCCATTGCAGTAGTCTATGTGAGATGATGGTGGTTTAGACTAGGGTGGTGACAGCGGAGATAGATGCATAGAGTTGAGGAAGTAGAGAGGAATCAAAGATGAGTCTAGGGTCTTTTGGTTTGATTAGATGAAATGAGAATAACTATAAAAGGAATATACTGGGAGAAGTGAGGGATGAAAGCCAGTCCCGAAGGAGTGTATAAGCATGATGTATTTGTTGCAAATTGCAAAAAGGCCAGTATGGTTGGAGTTTATGGTGACTGAATGGGAGGAGAGAGTGATGAGAAAGAAAGCTAGAAACACAGGCATGGAAGAAAGACCCTGTTTACCACCATAAAGTATCTGGACTTTATGCAGCTAGCCACTGGAAGCCACTCAAAAAAAATTTTTTTTAATGTCTATTTATTTTTGAGACAGAGAGAGACAGAGTGTGAGCAGGGGAGGGGCAGAGAGAGAGAGAGAGAGAGAGAGAGAGAAAGAGAGAGAAAGAGAGAGAGAGGGAGGGAGACACAGAATCCGAAGCAGGCTCCAGGCTCTGAGCTGTCAGCACAGAGCCTGACATGGGGCTTGAAGTCACGAACCATGAGATCATGACCTGAGCCCAAGTTGGATGCTTAGCCGACTGAGCCACCCAGGCACCCTGCCACTCAAAGATTTTAAGTAGGAGAGTGACTGATCAAATTCACATTTTAGAAAGGTAACTAGCAGCAGCAATAAAGAGTTTGGCTTGAAGATGGGAGACATTGGAAAGTAGGAGATATTTTAAATAACTTTCTTATTTTAAGGAAGCAGCAAAGTATAGTAGGAAGAACAAATGGCTTTGGAAGCAGACCCAAATTCAAATCTTTTTAATATTTAAGTTTATTTATTTTGTGTGTGTGTGTGTGTGTGTGTGTGTGTGTGTGTGTGTGTGTGTGAGAGAGAGAGAGAGAGAGAGAGAGAGGGAGAGAGAGAGAGAGAGAATCTGAAGCAGGCTGTGTGATGTCAGCACAGAGCCCAGTTCAGGGTTTGATCTCACAAACCATGAAATCATGAAATCAGCTGAAACCAAGAGTCAGACACTTAACCAAATGAGCCACATAGGCACTCCTCCAAATTAAAATCTTGACATAGCAAATTTCCACCTATTACAAGTTGAATCGTGTCTCCCCTCCATCTCCAATTCATATGTTGAAGTCCTAACCCTAGTAACTCAGATGTGACTTCATTTGGAAATAGTCATTGCAGTTGTAATTAGTTAAGATAAGGTCAGAGTGGAGTAGGATAAGCCCCTAATCCAACAACTGGTATCCTTATAGAAAGAAAAAATTTGGTCGTAGACATGCATGCAGAGATAATGCCATTTGAACATGAAGGCACAGATCTACAGGTCAAGGAATGCTAAAGATTACCAACAAATCACTGGAAGCTAAGGGAGAGGCATGGAACGGATTCTTTCTCCACAGTCTTCAGTCTTCAGAGATTCTTTCTCACAGTCTTCAATTATACCCCAGTAACCAACTCTGTTGACACGTTGATCTTGGACTTTCAGCCTTCAGAACTGGCATAACCAATGATGAGGCTCCCAAACACAGTCCCAATTCCAGCCCCAGAACCAGCCACCCCAACTGTGGCAGCCCCAGCCCCAATGAACTTGGCTGCTGTGTCGATGTCCTTTGAAACAGTGCTGGTTTGGAAACTGTGGCTAGGAATAAGTGAGGTCAGGGGACGTGGGGCTGCCCAGCTGCTGAGGCTCTCATCTATCAGTGTCTCTGGTGGTTTTAGTGCCACTGCAGACAGTGATCGGCTCGACAGCTGAGAGGTGCTCCTGACCAAGAAGGGGCAGAGACGAACTTCGCACAGGCGTACATTTTCAGGGGATGAGGGACTGTGGCAGGAGAGTTGCTCCCAGTGCAGAGAAGACAGACACTAATCATATTATTTAGAATGTTCTTTTTCATAAATATAAAAAGAAACAGCTAAAAATAAACTGAAAATGACTGCTTCTGGGAATCAGAAAATTGGTGGAAGGAATTGCAGAGCAGGGGACTGCCTCTGTTTTGTTTTTGTTTTTGTTTTTGTTTTTAAGTTTCATAGGACTCTGTGACTTTTTAAACTATGTCCATGTGTAATTTTTATAAATACAAAACAAAACAAAAAATAGCATAAGATTACCATTAACAATGATCTGTGGAACTTAATAGGTGTTTATAAATTCTTTTTTTTTTAAGTATTTATTTTTTTTGAGAGAGGGGAGGGGCAGAGAGAGAGAGAGAGAGAGAGAGAAAGAGAGAGAATTCCAAGCAGGCTTCGCAGTGTCAGTGCAGAGTCCAACACAGGGCTCGATCTCTTGGATTGTGAGATCACGACCTGAGCCATAATCAAGACTCAGATGTTTAGCTTTCTGAGCCACCCAGGAGCCCCGGGCATTTATAAATTCTTAAGTGTCATTGCATATGAATTGTTGTATTATACAATCGTATAGGGCAAGTTTTTAGAAAAAAAGTGTTGCACCAGACAAACACCTGCTATGGCAGCCAGCAAGTACTTGGCAGGTATTTAAACATTGCTACTTTAATTGGTAACAATGAAAAACAAAAACAGGCACTGTTTTTGTAGAGGCTTCTAGACTTTAGAGTTTCTACCTCTTTTTAGTATATAATCTTGGACCTCTTTTTGCTTATGATTCTTTATCTGTAAAACCCTTATTTCACAGTAATGTTGTGATTGTAATTGATATAGGAACAGTCTTTAGCACACTGCCTGAGATATAATAAATGGTTAATAAATACTTGCTATTTTAATTGTAATTCCAAATTCTTAATTCTTTATTGTCAGAATCATATCCACTGTACTTCCTTCCACGCCCTTCCATAGATTTTGGAGAAATTTGTTCCCCATAAACATCTTGTTCAACCACCCCACAGAGATCAGACTCAATTGTTACCTTAAAATTAATCATGACTGGTATACTTTGAAACATAACTAGAAGTAAATGTCATACTTGGAATCACGTCTCTCCCCTTTTTTAAATCCATTACTGCTTTATTTTATTTACTTATTTGTTTGTTTATTTATTTATTTATTTATTTAATAAAAATAAATGGCATCCAGGAACAGGGTTTGTAACCAGAAGACCTAAGTTTGGGTAGGTCATTTAACCTTTCAGAGTATTCATTTTCTCATCTGTAAAGTGGAGGTGATAATACCTGCTGGAATGGACATTTGATGTTTGCCTCCCTACCACGCTTTCCTGCTACTTCTGGTAACTGTATACTGATTTTCCTTTGGACAACTTATCCATTTCCCAGCTCTAGGGGAGGGTCTTACTGCCAAAGTAACTCAGCATATTACCCTATCCCACTGTCCACAGTTACGTGTTCAAGGATGAGCACTTAACCAAATCAGGACCACTGACACTAAAAACTGCCAGTGTCATCAAGTGTGGAGCTGACAGTGGAGCCAGTTCAGCTCCAAATTAGCCTATCTGAAGACCATTCCATGCTATGAACCAAAATATCCTTTTTTAGTCTAAGCCAGTGTGTGTGTCTGTGCTGTAGGAAGGGTAGGGAGGGGTAGGAGAGGTAGGGCAGAGAGGGAGAATGTTCTTCACTGCAACCAAATGAATCTTAACTCCTATCTACCTTATAACCATTATCTCCACTACTTCTAAGATCAACTGAGACAATAAATGAATTAAAAATTTGGTAAACATAAAGCAATATGCAAATGTTGTTACTATTATAATTGTTAATAACAAAGCCCAACTCCTTCAAAAAGCGAACTATATCTTGCAATGGTCTTGCAAAAGATTTTCACAAAAACCAAAGTAGCCTATTTAAAATCTGGACATGTTAGATACTATTTGTGAATATATGTTTTGTATAAAAACATATGAATATGCAGTTGTTCAAATCTGTGACAGCAGCTCAGGTGGCATCCTTACTCATCAAACTTAAAATGTTAGGCTAGTATCCCCCAATCTCTATTTTACCCTTTGATATTTATGGTTGTATGCTCCATAAACCTGTTTGAATCTTTTAGAAACTATGTATTTTGTACTAGTTACTTACAAGTGAATTTTATCAGACAATTAATTAGTCAAGTCTGGAGTATTTTACAATTGTTTTATTATTTATAAATAAGATGCTAATTAAAGGGAAACTGAAAAATGGTAACTGCTTCCTATAAAAGCTGACTTTATAAACTGTAAAATAAAATACTTTGAAGTCAGAGGAAAAAATTGGAAGTAAATGGATATTTCAAATGAGTTCAAAGGCTTTGAAAAGGTATTTGTTTGCTTAAATAGATTTATCTCTTCATGTCTATAGGATTAATTTAACTGGCAATTCTTTTCTTTCTGGCTAAAACAATAGTAAATTGTAGCTCAATTCCTATTTCATTTCTCAGAAACTGAGTAAGTGCAGCTGAAATAAATGCTGTTTTAAAGTATTTGCTCCATCCGACATGTCCATGGTCTTATTTCCAGATTAGACTCCTTCAGGTAAAGGATCAGCTAATCAGGTAATGAGGATGATTTTTGGTCTCACCTTTCATTATCACTACCTGATGAAAAGAATGAATATAATGATTTCATGAAATGTTTCATGAATGTAAACATTTTCTTATGATGAAAAATATCTTAAAAAAATGAAAAACTGAGCTATAATCACATTTTTTACAGAAATAAAATAATGAAAAAAGAATGATATTCTCTAGTTGAAAATAAGTTATGATATCAGTTTTGCAGGTAAAAGTTTCATAACAATTCAAAATAGTATTAGATTGATTATTAGTCAGAAAACAATAAAATGCTTCAATTCCAGTTTTCTTCCTAATAAATTCCAGTAACTCTTCTTAATAAACCAGAGTTACTAACTGGGCCTATGAAGAGTCTGGTATTTTAATATGTATACTTTAAATCAGTTTTGTCTTTCAAAATGGTTTTTGGGAAGTTATAAACCAACCCCAGAAATGCTGGAATTGTTCGAAGTATTTTTGGAATTTATATTTTGTTAATTGCCTTTACAATTAGCTTTTGCACCACACAAGATCTCTTGTTGTTTTTGATCCAAAAAAGGCATACATAACTTTTGACCCACTAAACTTAGTTTGAGATGACATTTAGTTGGTTTCAGAATTCAGATGAAATTAGTGTGTAGATTCAAAATAGTGTGTCACAGAACAAAAGCAATTCCATAAATATTTTGTGCAAAGGCAGTGCTTATGGAATGAGTCTACAGTGTAAGTCTACAATAAGTCTTTCAAAAGTTCTACTGAGAAAGAGTCAAATAATAATCCAGATTTAAAAATTTTGTGTTTGTCACTTTCCCTACAATTAACATCTTAAATTAGGAATCAAATAGCAGTCTGAATACGCAGACATAATATATTGAGTTGTAGACTGTGCAAGTAAGTTTTTCTAAAATCAGTAACTCCTGGAAATTAATTCAATTTAACAAGCATTTATTGAGTATATTCTACATACCTATAGTAGTGCTAGGTACAATAGGAAATAAATAAATAATACAAAGCCAGGTCCTCAAGGCACTTATAAGCTAACAGAAGAGGAAGTTATATACAATAACCACTAAAACATTCTACTTCACTTCATTCTAGATTGGACTATTCTAAATGAAGTTATAATCTTAATTGTATAAGTTAATTTCCATTTAAACATTTTAGTGCTTATTTTCTCATGTGTATCCTATCACCACTACCTTTGTATACCTTTATAAATATGTATCACATGAAATTGTGTAAATTTGTTTACATATCTGCCTCCTCAGCTAGCCTATGAGCTCCTTCACAGTAAGGACTAGAGTAGCATAATGTCTAATATAATGTGAAACATGCACAACAACTGTATGAATCATAAGGCAGGAAGTTAAGTGTACATCTAAAAGATGCAAACTGGTATGAGAAAACTGAACAAAGAATGGTTTAATTTTCACTGGAGAGCTTGGGGAACGCTTCAAAAAGACAGCTTCAAAGAAAATTGAGATCTCAATAGAAATAGAAGAAGAAAGAGAAGATATAGATGGATGGAACAGGAAAGGTTTGCAAAAGCATGAAAGTAAAAAAGTACTGGGTATGCTTTAAAACTTCATAATGTAGTGTAATTGGAATTGTAAGCTTTTGTGGTTTATTAACAGATGTATTAGAGGTATGGAGAGGTGTAGGAGGAGAAACACCTAGACAAGTCAGTAGTGATCTGAGTCGGTTTGTTTTTCCACACCTGTACAACTGGGGGACCGATACAGGTGCCATGAAAATGGCCTTTGGGAATCTGTCACATGACCGAACACAATTCAACTGTCTATACTGTTTTAGAATAATGTAGAGCACTATTTACCAAATGGTATTTTAGGGAATAATACACTCAGAGAAGTGTAATACACTTCTGGGTTTGCAGAGCCCAGTTCAATCTAGCGTATTTTCCCAAATAATTTGATCATGGAATCCTTTTGAAATTCCCATTAACATCCCAGTTTGGAAAATATTATTGTAATTTCCCTGTGTTTAATATGTAAGTTTTCACTATACTTAAACTCAAAATCTGAGCCATCAGATCAGTCTGTTTCAAGCCTCTTGATGCTATATTACTAATGGGAATAACTCCTAAATATCCACTAATTTGGTAGTAACAGAGGATATGAGAGAGGATCATGATAAATAAGATTATCAACATGTTTATTATACTTGTCTTATATACCTAAACCTACCTGAAATATTTAATATTTCATGACAGATTGATCAAGACTACAGTGAAAATTAGTGAAATAAACATAAGGTTGACTTAGATATAATACCTCAAAAATATCAAGAAACTGGAAACAAGGTGAATGTCAATAAACAGAGGAATAGTTGAATAAATTCTGGTATATCCATACTATATAATATATTGCAGTCATTAAAAATATTACAGGGGAGGGGTGCCTGGGTGGCTCAGTCGGTTAAGTGTCCGACTTCGGCTCAAGTCAAGATCTCATGGCTTGTGAGTTTGAGCCCCTTGCTGGGCTTTATGATGACAGCTAGAAGCCTAGAGTCTGCTTCAGATTCTGTGTCTCCCTCTCTCTGCACCTCCTCCGCTCATGCTCTATCTCTCTCTATCTCAAAAATAAATAAACATAAAGAAATTTAAAAAAAAAGAGGGGAACCTGGATGGCTCAGTCAGGTAGGCATTTTGACTCTTGATTTCAGCTCAAGTGATGATTTCATGGACAGGCTCTGCGCTGATGGCATGGAGCCTGCTTGGGATTCTCTCTCTCTCTCTCTCTCTCTCTCTCTCTCTCTCTCTCTCTCTTTCTCTCTCTCTCTCTCCCCCTCTCCCCTGCTCGTGTGCTCTCTCTCCCACTGTCTCTCAAAATAAAATAAATAAACTTTAAGAAAACTAGAGCTGTTTCTACAAGGTATTATAGAGTAAGAAATGCAAGATACAAGGCTGTGTGTGTGTGTGTGTGTGTGTGTGTGTGAGAGAGAGATCCCATGTTTTAAAGCAATGAACAAAATTCCTGTCTCTGTATATGCGTATGCATTGAATACAGGAAAGATAATATACTGGGTTAAGAAGAAAAGACTGAGTAAAGATATGATCATAATTTTACATATATGTAAATAAAAATAAGATCCAAGTAAATGAAAAATATTAAAAACTACAACATTTACATCAAAGTTAATTATGACTAATACAGTAAATCATCCTCTGTTTGAATTTTTTGACGGTTTGCCATTAATTCAGTGGGACCTGGGGTGGGTGGGATGTACATTTCTTAGAAATTGTCATATATCCCTTCATGATCTGGTTCCTATTTTTTTCACATTACCAGTGTGTATATTCTACATTCCAGCTATTCTAAACAACCTAGCATTTACTAGAATGCCTTCTGCTACTTCAAATTCCTGTGTCTTTCCTACCCTATGACCCAGCAATAGCACTGCTAGGAATCTACCCAAGGGATACAGGAGTACTGATGCATAGGGGCACTTGTACCCCAATGTTCATAGCAGCACTCTCAACAATAGCCAAATTATGGAAAGAGCCTAAATGTCCATCAACTGATGAATGGATAAAGAAATTGTGGTTTATATACACAATGGAATACTACGTGGCAATGAGAAAAAATGAAATATGGCCTTTTGTAGCAACGTGGATGGAACTGGAGAGTGTGATGCTAAGTGAAATAAGCCATACAGAGAAAGACAGATACCATATGGTTTCACTCTTATGTGGATCCTGAGAAACTCAACAGGAACCCATGGGGGAGGGGAAGGGAGAAAAAAAAAAAGACGTTAGAGTGGGAGAGAGCCAAAGCATAAGAGACTGTTAAAAACTGAGAACAAACTGAGGGTTGATGGGGGGTGGGAAGGAGGGGCGGGTGGGTGATGGGTATTGAGGAGGGCACCTTTTGGGATGAGCACTGGGTGTTGTATGGAAACCAATTTGTCAATAAACTTCATAAAAAAAAAAAAAAAAACAAAAAAAAAAAAAAAAAACAAATTCCTGTGTCTTTGTGCACACCAGGTCCATTGCCTGAAATGTCCTTTTTTTCCCACTTCTCTGCATATTGAATTCTTACTTAAAAAATTTATGCATAAGGGGCGCCCAGGTGGCTCAGTCAGTTAAGCATACAACTCTTGATTTCGGCTCAGGTCATGATCTCATGGTTTGTGAGATCCAGTCCCACAGCAGGCTCTGTGTCAACAGTGTGGAGCCTACTTGGGATTCTCTCTCTCCCTCTCTCTCTCTCTGCTCCTCCCCCAGCTCTTTCAAAATAAATAAATAAACTTAAAAAAATTACATGTAATATCTAGTCATACAAATACAAGATACAGGGGAACCTGGGTGGCTCAGTCAGTTAACGGGTCCGACTTTGGCTCAGGTCATGATCTCACAGTTCATGAGTTCGAGCCCCACGTCTGGCTCTGTGCTGACAGCTCGGAGCCTGAAGCCTGCTTCAGATTCTCTGTCTCCCTCTCTCTGCCCCTCCCCAGCTTTCACTCTGTCTCTCTCTCTCTCTTTCAAAAATAAATAAACATTAAAAAATTAAAAAAAAAAACAAAATACATAACATTTTCTATCACAAGCATTAAGTAGGTGTTACAGGAATTCAGAGTCTTGACTGGGACAGCCAGGAAAAGCTATTTGAATTAGGTCTTGAAGGACTAGCAGTTTAACAGAAATGAGGTGAGATGGTATTCCAAGCAGGGAGAAAGGACAAAATCCAAGATATATAGGTAGTATCAGTGCAAGATATCTTTAGAACACACTGCCTGGTACAAAGAGGGTATGTGGTAAATAACTGTGGATGGGTAGGTGGATGGATTTATCAGAGATTAATGCAGGGAAATAGCAAGTTATAAGATGGGAAGGTTGGGATGGGGCCAAGTAACTGGGTCTTAAATATGTAGTGAAGATACCCAAAATCTATTCTGTATACTGGGCTCTTCAAATAGGAGTATGTATACTTTATGTGACAAGAGAAAGCCCAGAATACACATGAAGCATCTTTCTGACTCATCAATTTTATTTGAAAATTTAGAATTAAGTAATTTAAATGATATCTAATTTTAAACATTATTTTTATATTAAACCAAATAGATGGGGGGTGTCTGGGTGGCTCATTTGGTTAAGCACCTGACTTTGACTCAGGTAATCTCACTGTTTGTGAGTTTGAGTCCTGCATGGAGCTCTCTGCTGTCAGCACAGAGCCCACTTCAGATCCTCTGTCTCCCTTTCTCTCTGCCTGTCCTCTACTCATGCACTCTCTCTCTCTCTTTTAATGTTTATCATTTTTGAGAGAGAGAGAGAGGAATTTGGGGGAGGGGGAGAGAGAGAGGGAGACACAGAATCCAAAGCAGGCTCCAGGCTCCAAGCTGTCAGCACAGAGCCTGACACGGGGCTCGAACTCACGAACTGTGAGATCAATGGCCTGAGACGAAGTCAGAATGGTCAACTGAGACACCCAGGAGCCCCCCATATAATAAACATTTAAAACAAAACAAAACAAAACAAAACAAAACAAAGCAACCCGAACAGATGTATTATAGAGTGGGGTGCAAAATTTGTGTGACTTTTTAAGATAAAACACAAAACTTCAAAGAAATGTTGAGCTTATGGTGAGGGGCTTTCAGCTGTGCTACCAGATCCTGGTGTATGATGTTTACATCCTTTCCTGGCAGTGGAAATGTAAAGAAAGTCATGAAAGGGATTTGAGCAAGGTAGTAACAGCACAGAAGTGATGATTTATTTGTATTAATCTAGCATTAGGATGTCAGCTGGCCTAGGATGGGAGAACATTAGAAATCTGTACCCTAGCTAGAGAACTACTGTAATAGTCCATCCAGAATGGCAGCTATCAGAATGGAAAGAGGCACAGCAAACTCCATGAAAGAACTTAGTATTTTTTTTTTAAATTTCTTAACGTTTATTTATTTTTGAGACAGAGAGAGACAGAGCATGAATGGGGGAGGGTCAGACAGAGGGAGACACAGAATCTGAAACAGGCTCCGGCTCTGAGCTGTCAGCACAGAGCCCGGCGCAGGGCTCGAACTCACGGACCACGAGATCATGACCTGAGCTGAAGTCGGCCCCTTAACCAACTGAGCCACCCAGGCGCCCCAAGAACTTAGTATTTTAACCAATATTGCAACTCCTGTAAGTATTAAAACTTATTCAGGGATACTAGACCTTCCTTATGTTGCCAGGCAGTCTACTGTTGGTTAAGTAGCAACTCTGACACCAGAATGCTTAAGTTTAAATTTTGGCTCAGGCACTGACTTGTGTGACTTTGTACAAATTATTTAACTGTTTTGTACCTCTAGTTCGTCATTTGTATAATGGGGGTAATGATACTTACTATTAGCTACTTCACTAGATTGCTGTGAAGATTAAATGAGTTAATATATATCAAGCACTTAAAATAGTACCTGCCTCAGTAAACACTAAGTGTTACCTGCTATACTTACTATTATTATTGTCTTCAAAATTATTTATAGTGACCTTCATCTTCCTGAGATTTTAAGTTTCCGGGAATTAGGGAGATCTATAGGTATAAGTATATATTCTCTAATTCTGTGATGGTTCTGGAAAATCCCTGGATTCCAGAACATCAACCAAGAGATTGATGAGGGCATTAAAAACATTATAGGTTGGGTCAGTTCACCAGTACATTTCTACCCTCTTGCCCCTTTCTTAGAATTAAAAAAGTCTCTTTTGAGTTTGATAATTTCTTTTTTAAATGTCCATAGCAAATGTTTCTGGCACCTGGTAAGAGTATAATTGTTTGAAGAAGTAAATGTTTTCTGTTAAAATTAATTGTTGATAACAAAAAATGGAGAAAAAAATGTATTTAAATCTACTCAGAATGGGCAAACTCGATGATATCCTGCATGTTATGGTATGCCACAGCACACTGATAGGTTGTATTAGGCAGAATCACATGAAATTACCCATATTTAATCAATTTTGACTAGCAGAAATGACAATTTCATACAGTCCAACTTAATATCCCTTAAATGTGCTTTGGACAAGGAATATACACTTTTATTTTTCTTAATCAAATTCTACACTTTTCTTTGTTAGTTAAAACAACCAAGAGACGGGGCGCCTGGGTGGCGCAGTCGGTTAAGCGTCCGACTTCAGCCAGGTCACGATCTCGCGGTCCGTGAGTTCAAGCCCCGCGTCGGGCTCTGGGCTGACAGCTCAGAGCCTGGAGCCTGCTTCCGATTCTGTGTCTCCCTCTCTCTCTCTGCCCCTCCCCCGTTCATGCTCTGTCTCTCTCTGTCCCAAAAATAAATAAACGTTGAAAAAAAAACAAAAAACAAAAAAACAACCAAGAGACAATGTGGACAAATAAGGTCAACAAAAGCCAACAAAACCACTCATAAAAAGTAACAGTCTGGAACTTTGAAAACTCTTGTCTTTACCTTGAACCTCTGATTCTTTTCCCTGCCCCTGCTGTGCTGTTGTGGTGAGCAGACTGGTCTGATGGGTGGCCTTACAGACTTCTCTCTACCAACTGTTCATAATTAACCACCACAAGTGTTGCCTTTGTTTGGGATACTGCTTTTTAAAGTATGCTTAGAAAGGTTTTCTGGAAGGGTAAACTTGTTCTTCAGAAATTAAAGTCCTCTGCCTATACCAATGAATGAAAAACCAAATTGTTTGTTTGATTTACCACTGAATACCTTTTGTAATCATTTGGGGGATTTACTCAAATTCAGAAGGTCATATTTATTAAAATCAGTAGCAGCTCTAATTATTTGGCTGATTACCTGCATTCCGGCCATCTGTAATCATTATTGGACTCTCTAAGACCAATTTAACATACAAATAATATCTTCAAATTTAATTTTAGTTTTGAATGGCTCTTGAAATAAAGACAATAATATAATGATGATATATAAAATGATATACTATAAAGAGACATTATTAACATAGTGTGGTATATCCTTTTTTTACTTTTCGTTCTTAAAAGTTTTAAAAGAAAAAGATGGAAGCTACTCTAACTTTTCAAACAAGCAAACAAACCCAGAACTGCTTTAATACCTAGATATCAAAAGAATCCAATCTAAGTTATATATCTGTATGAAATTAAATGGACTTGATAAAAATTAGAGTCTCTTCATTAGCAAATGTTACTAATAACAGTAAGAAACATGGATAAAATATTGCCCTAGCCTGTTCAGCATCTTAGCGTCAAAGGTTCAAGGCTGCATAATGAGAGAGGGAACATCTTCACATTGGATTGCTCCAAAAGGAAAATTTTAGGATGAGTAGGAGGACATGGCCAGAAGGCAGTGATCAGCTTGGAACAATATAGACCTCTAAATATTATAAGCAGAACTCAAATCCAAGTAAAATCACCAGCATTTTCCCACCTCCAATATTTTATTCATGCTACAGAGTGATCCCATTATTTAATTCCTCTAACAGCTTTCTATTCACTGACACCTTTCATCAATTAGTTCACTTTTATCTTTTAGGCACAGGGTCCCTTCGGTTCCTGGTATTCTCTATGTTCCTTCCAGTCACATGGCTTCCTACTATGCCTTCCGCCTAGAATGTCCTTTCCTTGCCTTTTGACAGAGTTAAACCATATTCTACTGGCAATTAACAATAAGACACTATGATTTATTCTTATTTGGCCTGTGAATGAAGTGCTATGAGGGCTATAGAAAGGTGACTGCTTTATTAGGTGTCTCTATATCTTAGTTGCCAGTGATAGAAACCAATGTGGTTTAATTTCAGCAGAAAATAAATTGATTAAAAGATAGGAAGCATCTCACAGAATTCTCCAGGAAGCTGTAGAATCAGCTTTGGAGGCCACCAGCCATGAAAAGAGGCTGCAATGGGCAATGCTCCTGCTTGGAAGCTTCAAACTAGATGCTACCTCTAGAACAACTTCTCTACTTTTGGAAACTGGAAGTTGCTGCCCATTGCTACTACTACCTTCTTTAGAAGTCAAGTCTATGACCTGTTTTCTCATGTCTCTAGTTTTTGCTTCAAAGATTGAGGTGTATATGCCTAATTGGCAGAGTCTTGTTTATGAACTCATACTCAATGTGTGAGGCAGGCTGGGAAAGTAAGCAGTTGGCATTTTGAGCCTCTAAGGTAGGAACTATCTTTAAGTCAGAAGGTAAGGGACCCCCTAAACACAGGAAGAAGGATCTGATACTAATTAACCAAGAAGAACAACAAATATCCACTAGATTAAAAATGGAGATAGAATTGAGGAAAACTTTTCAGAGAAGGTCGCATTTTATTTATTTATTTATTTATTATTTATTTATTTATTTATTTAAAATTCTTTTTAAATAAATTTATATATTTTGAGAGAGACAAGAGACAGCACAAGCGGGGAAGGGGAACAGAGGGAGAGAGATAGAGAATCCCAAGCAGGCTCCATGTTGTCAGCGTGGAGCCCAACACAGGGCTGAACTCATGAAACTCTGAGATCCTGATCTGAGCCAGAACCAAAGTCTGATGCTTAACTGATTGAGCCACCAGGTGCCTTGAGCAGGTCGTATTATAGTTGGGTCTCTCTCGCTCACTCTCTCTCTCTTGTCTCTCTTTTTTGGCTTTTGTTGAGCAAGATTTTATCAGACAAAGTAAAAGCAAGTGTTAGGATACTGCAGGGAAAGAGAAGATAATAGCAAGGGGCTTTAAGTAGCTTTAGAATCAACTGAGAAGCTTTTGAATAAATTATTACACATAAAAATTCTGATTCCATAGGAGTGAAGTGAGGCCCTGGTATCTCACATAATTATCAGAAGACTGTTGCAATCGGTTGGTTAAGCATTTCTGATATCAAAAGCATGGGCATGTGAAATAAATGGTATGTTTGGAGAAAGTAGTGAGTTGTTGGCCCAGTATGAGTAGAACACAGGCAGATCAGAGATGAGGCAAGAAAGGTAAATAGTGGCCAAACAGGAAAGATGATGAATTAAGCTCTTAAAATTTAATATTAGAACTCTTAAATAAGTTCTAAACTTTAGACAAAGTTCTTTAAACAGAGGACTGACAGCCTTTTGCCAGGGAAGCTCTGGGAAGAGAATGAAAGAGAGACCAGCCTGAACTCGTGCAGTTTGGGTTAACTGGGGGATAGTCTTCCATCAGAGAAAGGGGAAAATTTCCCTATCCCTGCTGGATAGAGGCAATAAGTGATAAAAGCCAAGACTGGCTGTGATCCAGAAGTGCTTATTCCTTTTTCTTGCAGATGACCTACAAAGTACCATCTATATGAACAGGCATATGTACAGGTTGCACCTATTCACACATGTTGACTTCAAGTCTAAACATGTATTGTGATATTTGGGGGTGCTGTGATTCTTTGCCATGTAGTATACAAAGTCGTTTGCGGCATGATGATGCTGATTTCTAGAGCTAAAACCAATAGACTGATAAACAGTAAATCATGTAGTAACAAAGATCCTTCTGAGAAGAACAGAATGGTTGATGGGATCCCATCCAAAAGTAAATGTCCCAGATCCACTTGAGAACAGAGAAGGAGTAAGGAACTTACCAGTGAAACAATCATAACTGGCAAGAATTATAAAGCACAACTATTTAAAAGTTCTGGAAATTGCCCTAGGGGTAAAACCAAATGCAGAAACATTTTGCAATTGTAACCAGCCCTTACTTACAGAAAAGTTTTACTCCAGGTGAGGAAGGCTGAGAACAATGTGGCCCCAATCAGCCTTGTCCCATAGAAGTTCCACACCAGGAGGGGCAAACAAAGAATATCAGAGGTTACTGTTCCACCAATTGTCCCACTCATAAAACAAGGGTGTCACTCCAAGAAAAGTGGGACACTGTCCCTGCCCTTCACTTTGGAGCAGTGACTCAGAGATTTAGCCCAGGGACAGATGCAGGCCTTGAAAACAGAGAACTCTAAAGTTCTCTCCAAAACAAGTCATTTTATTTAGAATAGTGTAGAAAAGTTTAAGATTAAGGGTGCTCTAGATACAAGTAAGCAAGTAAGAGGAGGCTAGTAATTCCACACAAGAAACAAGGCCACATCAGCGAAGGCAGGCCACATCAGTGAAGAATTGGAAATGACTGGATTTATCAGTTACCAACCAGTTAACACGCTAGGAAAATGGTGTTTTTACCAGAGAAAACCAAGGCTAGAGATAGCTTAGAATAGTCCCTCCTTGGTAGGCATAAACTTCAAAGAAAGGCCTCAAACTACTCTAGCAAAGGGACCAGAATTTAATTGGATCAGAGTGTGGAGTAATTTGTGTCCCTAAGCCTTATCAAAAACAATACAGTATTCCACTGGCAATCAGTGAAGCTAAACAGATGTGTGAGATACCAATAGAGGCAGACAGCATAAGAGAGATCAAGGAAAAGAGATAGTCAAAAGAGCTCTGTTATAAATACTATCATTACATGGTGACCATGTGCATGTGCAAGTCTGAACCCTTTGAGGAGTATTATCAGAAGCTGACACAGTGGGGGAAACAGACTTCACTAAAATAGTCTAGCTAAGTAATTAAACAAATAAATAAGCCAGCAACAACAAAAAGTCCTGGGAAAGAGGATCTGTATCTAGAGTTGATATAATAAGTTATTGAAAATGTCAAGGTTTCAACAACAACAAAAAATTACAAGACATGCAAAAAACTCACCCAAACACAGGGGGAAAAAAATGAACAAAAACTAATTAGTGAGAAAGTCCAGATGTCAGACCTAACAAAGGCTTCAAGGGAGCCAGTAAAAATATGTTCAAAGAAGCAAAGCAAATACAATGACATAAACTCTTCAAGGAGAAATAAAATAAACTGACTCAGGAAGAAATAGAAAATCTGAATAGATCTACAAGTAAAGAGAGTGAATTAATAATTTAAAAACTTCTCACAATGCATCAATATAAGTTCATCATTTATAACAAATGTGCAATTATGGTGGGGGATGTTGATAATGGGGGAGGCTATGCATGTATAAGGAGCAGGAGGTATGTGAGAAATCTCTGTATTTTCTCTTCAATTTGCTGTGAACCCAAAACTGCTCTAGAAAAATAAAGTCTAAAACAAAACACTTCCCACAAAAAAGCCTAGGCCCAGATGGCTTCACTGGTGATTTCTGTCAAACATTTAAAGAACAATTAATACCAACTGTTGACAAATTCTTTCAAAAAATAGAAGAGGAGAGAGCATTTCTCAACTCATTATGAAACCATTATTACTTTGATACAAAAGCTAGACGGACATCAGAAGAAAACCACAGATCAATATCTCTTATGAATATAGGCATAAACATCATCAATTAAGTAGCAGCAAACCAAACCCAGCAACATATAAAAAGGACCATACATCATGACTATGTGGAATTTATCCCAGGAATTAACATCTAAAATCAATTAATTTAATACACCATAACAGTAGAATTAGACAAAGCCCATGTCATTATCTCAATAGACACAGAATAAACACTTGACAAAATCCAACACCTCTTGATAAAAATACTGTACAAATTAGAACTAAAAGGGAACTTCCTCAAACAATAAAAAACATGTATTAATAATCCATAGCTCATATCATAATTAACAGTGTAAGACTGAGTGCTTTCTTCCTAGATTAGGAAAAAGACAAAGGATGTCCACTCTCATCACTTCTATCCAACATTGTACTAGAGGTTCTAGCCAGGGAAATTAGGCAAGAAAATGAAATATAAGGCATCTAGATTGGGCATAAGTAAGACTATCTCTATTTCAGATGATATGATCTTGTATATAGAAAATCTAAAGGAATTCTCTAAGAAACTATAATAATTTATAAAAGAGTTTGGCAAAGTTGCAGGACACAAGATTAATATAAAAAACCAGTCACTTTCTCTATATTAACAATGAACAATATGAAATAAAGTTAAGAAACAATTCCATTTAAAATTGTATCAAAGGAGTAAAATATTTAGAAATGAATTTATCAAAAGAAGAATAAACTTACACTCTAAAAACTACAAAAGATCTGAAGAAAATCAAGACTTAAATAAATGGAAATACATTTCATGTTTATGGATGAACATGAGCCTTAATATTATTAAGAGCAATATTCCCCAAGTTGATCTTTAGATTAAATGCAATCTATAAAAAAATCACAGCTAGCTTCTTTGTAGAAATTGACAAGCTGAACTTAATACTTCTATGGGAATTTAAAGGCCCCAGAATAGCCAGGACAAACAATCTTGAAAAACAAGGACAAAGTTGGAGGACTCCTTATATCAAACATCACAAAGCTATGGTAATTAAGACAGTATAGCACTAGGATAAAGATAGACATACAGGTCAATGGAATCAAACTGAAAATCCAAAACCAAATCTTTTATGGTCAATCATTTTCAATGAAAATGCTCAGGAAATTCAAAGGGGGAAAACAGTCTTTCCAAATGAAGCTATAACAAACAGATACTCATATACAACTGAATACGATTTTTATAAGATTATTAGGGAATACAAATAAGAGTCAGAATGAAAATAGTTCTACCACTCAAACACAACTGTTAAACTGTTTATTTTTGCATATCTTCTTCCAGACTTTCCCCCTATGCTTTTATCTTATAAAGCACTAATACTACTATACCTAAATTTCTTGCATTTTAAACCAAAAAGCCCATGTTTCAACAGATTCTTTGCAAACATTATGTATAACAACCTCATTTTTTATAATATAATAAGCACTATAATTTGCTATCATTCACTATTGTTTATCATTTAGGTTCTTTCTAAATTTAATTATTATAAATAATCTTGCAAAGTTTCCTTTGGATAGGGCTTTTCTAGACTTCTTTAGAATAGATTTTTAGAAATTGGGTCAAGGATAATAATATCTCTAGGCCTCTGATATACATATATACCTTAATTGCTTTCCAAGAGTTGTACCAATTTATATCTACCAGCAGCATAAAAAAATACAGTTGACCCTCGAACAACATGAGGGTCATGGGCACTAACTCTCTGTGTAGTCGAATATCCATGTATAATTTTTGACTCCCAAAAAACTTTACTAATAGCTTATTGTTGACCTGAAGCCTTACAGATAACATAAACAGTTGATTAGCATAAATTTTATGTTACATGTATTACGTGCTGAATTCTCACAATAAAGTACATTAGAGAAAAGAAAATGTTATTAAGAAAATCATAAGAGAAAATACATTTACAGTACTGTGCTGTATTTATCAAAAACAATTCATACATAAGGGGAACCATACAGTTCAAACCCATATTGTTCAAGGGCAAACTGTACCTGCTTCTACACACCTTCATAAACATATCATCTCATTTTCAGGAGCATTATCATCTTTAAATGTCTTAAGAGCATGAATCTGAAATTCTACTTACAACCTATATTGGAAGAAGAACTAATTATAAGTTTAGTGATAAGGGTGATATTTAATATTTGCTATAAAGGTTTTGCATATTTTATGAGATTAATGTACCATACATGAAATAGGAGTCAAGTTAATTTTCATTCTGGAAAAGAATGGATTTGTATCAGTCAGATCAAATAAATATTTTGGCCATATCTACAAGGCACTGTAGTAGTAGTGGGAGAATGCAATGGATTATAAGAAGTTTATAGATTGGTTGGAAAGGTATAAGCACAAAAATACTTCAATAGTAATAGGAGATTTAAATAAGTTTCACATGGGGAGCCTGGGCGGCTCAGTCGGTTAAGTGTCTGTCTGACTTTGGCTCAGGTCATGATTTCATGGTTTGTGAGTATGAGCCCTGCATCAGGCTCCATGCTGACAGCTCAGAGCCTGGAGCCTGCTTCGGATTCTGTGTCTCCCTCTCTCTCTGTCCCTCCCTTGCCTGCACTTTGTCTCTCTCTCTCTCTCTCTCTCTCTCCAAAATAAATAAACATTAAAAAAAATTTTTTTAAATAAATAAGTTTCAAAAAAAAGCAGAAGGTCTCAAGGTTGGTACAAAATTATTTGTCAAAAAAGCAACATGGAAAATGTAGCTTCTAGAAGTTCAGAGGAGACAGAAATCATCTCAAGTTAGGATGGATTTATTTACTAATTACAGAAGTTAGTATGTATACATAGGAAACCTTTCTATAGAAAAGTCTTTGTCTTAACATTATTTAAAGTCTTTGAACAATAAATGTTAGAATTTTAAAAATTCTGATATATGATTAATGTTTATAATATTTGACTGTTAATATGGGCATTAATAGCTCTCATTTCTAGATTACTGTTTTTTTTCTTTTCATTTCTACTTCAAGACTCACTTCTAACAAATTAGCTTGTGAAATAATGTACTAAATTCATCCCTGCAGTGAGTGGTTAAATGTACCTGTCCTTCATCTAATCCTGTCATTAGGGCTTTCTTTTTCATTGTATGGATTTGTGCTTGGGGCATCTATTGTAATGTAATGGTGAGTTAACTGGCACTGCATTCTTTGGTCTATTATCTATCACACAGAAAAATATCTTGGGTAGTAGAATATTGTTCATGTTAAATAAATATCACTATCAACAATGACAGCCCAGTTTAGTCAATGCTGTGAATGAATTTCCATCTTATTACTTTGAAGAAATCAATTCGCTTTTATTCAAAGTCTGAAGTCTACACACACACATACACCCATACACAAACACATTTCTGTGGTATTTTTAAGAAATAGTTGATGAGTTTTTGTAAGATGGGGAAGCTTTTACATTAAACTTGAAAAGCTTCAGAATCTGCCATCCAGAAAGCCACAGTTCCTTATCTGAAAGACTAAAGACAAAACAGAGAGTTCCCATTATCTGAATATTCATCACCCAACAGAAGTTCTCATATTATAAAATACTGATTAATGCATACATTACCCACTAATTGTTGCCTACTCAAATATTCTTCCCTCTTCAACACTAAAGGGCCTGTCCTTACTTATTATGATACAAGTTTTGTTAGTTGTTTTTTTCTAAATCATTGGACATTGCAAATGTATCTATTCTTTTAGGATTCTGTTTATGGCTATAAATAATATAATGCAAATTGACAAAAGTCAGTATCAAGGAAAAATGCAGGATTTCACAAGGTCAGTGAAAGTGATATTTGAGACTATTCAAATAGCACATAAAGCCATTTAGACCAGTTAAAAATTGAAACAGAGAAAATCAGCAAGGATCATGACTCAATAGGTGCTTCAAAGGGGAATAATTTGAACATAGAAAAGTGGAAAGACCCTTAGGAAAATTGAAAAAACAAAGACCCTGAATATTTTTGCCAAGAAGTATCCTCTTTAACAGCATCCTAGAAAGTTAAACATTAAGGGTAGGATGTCATATTGTGTTACCAACTGTGTTACAAATAACAAAAAAAAAATTAAAATGCCATTCCTTCTTTAGTGATTTTTATTATTTCTATACATAAAATTATAACCTGTATTTAAATAGCTGTTGGTTTAACACTTTCCATAATAAAGTCCTACTAAACCTTCCTTTTCTAGTTCCATGCCCCCACTACTTACTATACATCTTTAGTTTCTATTTCATTTAGATTCCTTGTCCCGGTACTGATTATTCTTAGATAACAACAATAATAGTACAGGACAGTCATGAAAAGAATTTTGATTCTTAAAATAAATACAAACAGATTAAGTGAATTCCTTTTTAACACAGATGTGAACCTTAAGTTCATGTGCTCATAAACAAAGCATTCCATAGTTCTAATACAGTGTTAAAAAGAAAGCAATGTCCATCATCTTCAATCTTTGTTTATACCATGAAAGACTTCGATGCAGAATGTAGGGTATTGGGTGAACAAGTAATTAAAGCTCACCTAAATAAACAGAAGTCTGTAAAGTCTGGAAGATTAAAATCAATGAAAAGTTATATGGTAAGTCAGCTCGTCAGCTCAGGGATCGAAATCCAGAAGAAATATGATCATAACTCTGATTAACTTTGCCGTAACATTTCTCAGCAACTAAGGCTTTTTAAAGATATATATTAAAAGTCAAATGACATGGATATGGGATAATCAATCTATCACATGAAAAGCAAGGATCATTTGGAAAGTAATAAAAATCAATGATAGTTTTCCAAGATGACAGGAAAATATATTCATTTATTTAGAGGAGAAAAAAAATTCCTATGTTAAGTAGTCCAACCGTTAAATAAAATGTCAGATTTCATGTTTGTAAGAACAAATACTTTAAGAACAAGTACTGCATTTTTTTAACTGAAATATTATTGGTATATACTATATGGAAACTTGAGAATACTGGTAATAAAAACCAAGTGTTTGCTGATGTTTAAGCAATTAAAACTTTAACTAAAGTATAGAGTATTCTGAAGAATAAGCAGAAAAAAAATGACTGAAGTGGCCATGTATAAAAATGTAGTGAATTATGGGGCGCCTGGGTGGCGCAGTCGGTTAAGCGTCCGACTTCAGCCAGGTCACGATCTCGCGGTCCGTGAGTTCGAGCCCCGCGTCAGGCTCTGGGCTGATGGCTCAGAGCCTGGAGCCTGCTTCCGATTCTGTGTCTCCCTCTCTCTCTGCCCCTCCCCCGTTCATGCTCTCTCTCTGTCCGAAAAATAAATAAACGTCGAAAAAAAAAATTAAAAAAAAAAAAAAAAAAGAAAAAAAAATGTAGTGAATTAGAGTACACACCCCATTTAACAGTTGTGTGATGATATGGATGCCTGTGGCCAGATATTCTGATTATTCAAAGTCAGAGATGTGAATTTTACTGTAAAATTTCCAAATTTTGAAAGATTATATGACAAATGACACAAGCCTGTTGGCTGAATCTGGCCTGTAGGCAAGAGGTTTTGCAAACCTGGTATAAAGTAATACTATTTTGGTTATGTATAGTTGATTTACACTTATAATGAAGAAAATGTTTCCAATACTTTAGCCCAATCTTCTCGTGTCAATCTTATTAATATCCTTTCTTTTAGTAAGTTGACACAGGGAAATACAAAGTTGTAAGATCTTAATCGTGCTTTCATTTCCAAATGTTTTGACATTGGGTAGGATGCAGAAGAGAAAAGAGAAGCTATGTGTGCATCCAAACTTACGAACATTTAGTGAAGAATAGTTACAATCTCAAAGATACACAACTACAATCTAGACTCCTTTTTTTGTTTTGTTTTGTTTTCCTTCAGTTATCCCTTAGTTAATCAGAGTGACAGAATGCTGTGAATGGAGTTGTCTGTTTCAGGAGCAGATGGGAAAAGTAGCTGCTTTAAAATGTGATTAAAATATGAGGCCTCTGTTTAGTATTTATTTTTCTTTAGGCTTAAGCAACTTTAATCAAGGGAAGAAGGACCAAACAGCTGCTGCAGCTCTAGTCCAATGCTTATGTCTCTGCATGGGAAATGCCATAACAACAAACAATCACAGCAAATAGACAATCAAATCTATCTTTTGCCAAAGCTGTGAGAAAAAGTCACTCATATTGTTTTGGGGGAGTCCAGTGTGGGTGTACAATCTTTGTGGAGAGTAACTAACCAACATTTATTAAAATTAAAAATGCATTTACTAGGGGTGCCCAGCTGGCTCAGTTGGTGGACTATGCAACTCCGGATCTCAGGACTGTGAGTTCAAGCCCCACGTTGAGCGTAGAGATTACTTAAAAATGAGTCTTGGGGCGCCTGGGTGGCTCAGTCGGTTAAGCGTCCGACTTCAGCCCGGGTCACGATCTTGCGGTCCGTGAGTTCGAGCCCCGCCTCGGGCTCTGGGCTGATGGCTCAGAGCCTGGAGCCTGTTTCCGATTCTGTGTCTCCCTCTCTCTCTGCCCCTCCCCCGTTCATGCTCTGTCTCTCTCTGTCCCAAAAATAAATAAAAACGTTGAAAAAAAGTGAGTCTTAAAAAAATACATTTACTATTTTGTATTCTGGATATGGTGGTGGTTACATAAATCTATGCATGTGTTAAAATTTACAGAACTGTACATCCAAAGAAAGAAATCAGTTTTACTGTATGATAATTTTTTTTTTTCAACGTTTTTTTTTATTTATTTGTGGGACAGAGAGAGACAGAGCATGAACGGGGGAGGGGCAGAGAGAGAGGGAGACACAGAATCGGAAACAGGCTCCAGGCTCTGAGCCATCAGCCCAGAGCCCGACGCGGGGCTCGAACTCACGGACCGCGAGATCGTGACCTGGCTGAAGTCGGACGCTCAACCGACTGCGCCACCCAGGCGCCCCGATAATTTTTTTTAAAAGAGCAAGTAAGCCTAGTATATTAGTATAACCTAGTATAAGGGTTGTGGCCATTTTCAGGTTAATAATCACAGCACCTTAAAGGTGGGCAATGTTTTGACAATTCTCATCCATTGTCTCATCTGATTTTATAATTACCCAATTAAGACAGAGACTAGTCTCCAGTTTTTGCAGAAGACTACATCGAGGCTCCAAGAGAGGGGAAGTGACTTGCCTAAAGCCACATGGCAATGGAGCAATGAAGCCCAGACCAATCCAGGTCTGCCTACACAATTCTAAACAGACCCATCCCCAATGCTCCCACTCTGTTGCTCTGAGATGGTTGAAACAATAAAGATTTTTTTTTAATTTATTTATTTTTGAGAGACAGAGAGAGACAGAGTATGAGCAGGGAAGGGGCAGAGAGAGAGAGAGGGAGACACAGAATTAAAAGCAGGCTCCAGGCTCTGAGCTGTCAGCACAGAGCCCGATGCAGGGCTCGAACTCACAAACCATGAGATTATGACCTGAGCTGAAATCGGATGCTTAACCAACTGAGCCACCCAGGCGCCCCGAAACAATAAAGATTTTTTTTTAAATGTATGTACTCTCTGACCTAGTAATCCTGCTTCAGAAATTTATCCTTACAGGTATCATACACATGTACACAACAGTAATATTTGTTTTCACTGCAGCAGTGTTTATGTCACCAAAGATTGAAAAAAACTCAAGTGTTCCTCCACCAGGAGCTGATTAAATAAACTATGACATACTTTCAATGGAAAACCATGCAGCTCTACACAGGAATAAAGAATATTAACAACAAACAAACAAACAAACAACAAATAACCCCTCCACCCAGAACTCCAAGCTAAGTTGGTCAACAAAGAAGGCAAAGTACAAAATATATACATTATACTACGATTTCTGTAAGAAAGGTGAGAATATATCTTGTATCTATATCTATGTTGTTATGTTTATGTGTATAAAAAAACAAGAAAGTTTACGCAAGAAACTAATAATAGCCTTGACCAGAATGGGTTGGTGGTGGGAGAAGATGGGGACAGGGGTAGACACAAGATTCTCAGTGACTACTTTTTAATATTCTTTTGAATTTTGAACCACACTGAAAAGTTAAGACAGTTAAGAAAGGGATTATAGGCAGCTGAATGGAGCTATGTTTATGTGCTAACCTTTTACTTTGCTCCCAGAAGCAGCAATTTTACCTTAACCTTTCTCATGCTCTAACAAGAACAAAGCATGTTCCACTTAAAGTAATTTCGGCTACATTTGGGTCTGGAGAAGGAAGGGGAAATCTGTACTGGGGACTTAGGTGGAGAACACATTTACTGTGACTTAAAAAGAGCCATCCACTAAGGATAAGCAGCTTAGTTCCTAGATTTGTTCATCATAGTCCACTAAAGGTATGCAATAATTTTATCTGAAGAGTGAAGGAAATACCTACTCAACAGATTTCAGAACTAAAATTAGGATTCCTTTATTTCTGTTTCAAATTGTTAAAAACTAAATGTTGTATGCTGTGTTTGGAAGAGCGAAGGATTCTAAAACCTTGGCCTCAGAAGTTAAACCATCAAAGACAAATACTAGATCATCCATATCTACTTCACTACCATCCCCTAAGAATCATTCTTCATAGAACCCTCACTGAGAGTTCCTTATTGTAAAAAGTACAGAATGATTTGTAAGTGAAACAAACTTTCCAGCCTCAGGGTTACCTGATTTCCGTAGAAGCTCTGTAAAGCTGCTACAAATGACAAGAAGCATTCATAGCTTATACTTTTAGAGTGATTTACAATTTATAGATTGAACTCTCCCATCTCATTTCATTTGATCTTTACACTCTGGTATGTGGTGATTATTAACTTTGTTTTATAAATTAAGAAATTGAGGTTCAGAGAGGTGAGGAGGTTAGATAAGATCTTACCTCCAGAGATTGGCAGATAGGCAGAGGCCAGACTGGACCCCAGATTTGATTGTGAGACCAAATGATTTTCAATGATCACACAGTTATATATATATACATATATATGTATATATATGCATTATATATGTGCATATATGCATTATATATTTGTATATATACAATTTGTATATATTGTATATATACAATTTGTATATATTGTATATATACAATTTGTATATATTGTATATATACAATTTGTATATATTGTATATATACAATTTGTATATATTGTATATATACAAATTGTATATATTGTATATATACAAATTGTATATATTGTCTATATACAAATATATAAGGCAAATATGCACATATATAATGCATATATGTTATATACATATATATGTATTTTTGTATATATTTGTATATATGTATATTTGTATTATAGGTATATTTGTATAAGTATGCATATTTGTATACATATATATTTGTATATATGTATAAATATGTATATGTATATACACAAATATACAAATATATATATGTATATATACATATATAATGCAAAAAATTATTAATGCCTGCCATAAATACACATATGACTAGTTTAGACATAACTAGTGATAGTTATATCTGATGAGAAGATTAAGTCTTAAAGTTGGTTTGTAATGGGGCACCTGGGTGGCTCAGTTGGTGAAGTGTCGACTTAGGCTCAGGTGATGATCTCACTGTTCATGAGCTCGAGCCCTTGCATTGGGCTCTGTGCTGACAGCTCAGAGCCTGGAGCCTGCTTTGAATCCTGTGTCTCCTTCTCTCTCTGTTCCTCCCCCGTTCGTGCTCTGTCTCTCTCTCTCTCTCTCAAAAATAAAATAAACATAAAAAAAAAGTTGGTTTGTAAGGAAAAATATCCAGTAGTAAAAAGTATCTTTAGAGATCATTAAAACACTCACCAAGTAAAAAACATGTAATATGGGTGGTTCAGCAACCCTGGTTCTATTAAATTTCAAAGTACAGGGGCGCCTGGGTGGCTCAGTCGGTTAAGCGTCCGACTTCGGCTCAGGTCATGATCTCATGGTCCGTGAGTTCGAGCCCCACATTGGGTTCTGTGCTGACAGCTCAGAGCCTGGAGCCTGCTTCGGATTCTGTGTCTCCCTCTCTCTCTGACCCTCCCCCCGTTCATGCTCTGTCTCTGTCTCAAAAATAAATACACATTAAAAAAAATTAAAAAAAAATAAATTTCAAAGTACAAATTAATATATTACATAAACTACATTACATAAATAGGTATATACCTGAATATTTTATGTTACATGCACTTCACAAAAAAGAATGACTACAGGTGAATTTCTACAAATAAATGTACATATCATGCAACTGCACTACTGTACCAATAACTAACATTCACTGAGAGCTTCCTGAGAGTCACATATTATGCTAATTTTTATATTACCATATTTAATGCTTTACAGATGTCTATGAGGTAGATCCAAACTCACAAATACAGATGAGGAAACAAAAGTGTTTGAAAGTTTTAGTCACACAGGAAGTAAATACCAATGACACAATTTAAATCCATTCATTTTGAGTTTAGAACTCACACTCCTGGAATATGAATTAGCGTTCATACTCTCGTTTGGATGCACATAACTGTGCATCAAACAAGGCAGCAGAAAGAATCTTATAGATATCAAAGATGATAAGTTTGTCAAAGATTCATAACCTAATTTCCAAATTCTTATGTGAAAACTATGGCAATAGGACTTCTAATCAAGATGGCACTGGAAACACACATTAGAGACTCGTCTGTTTCAAATACATAGTATTATAAAGTACAGAGAGAAAAAAATCAAAAGACATATGTGTACTAAAAAATTTTTTGTTACTGTTTATTTATTTTTGAGAGAGAGAGAGAGAGACAGAGTGTTAGCAGGGAGAGGCAGAGAAAGAGGGAGACACAGAATCTGAAGCAGGCTCCAGGCTCCGAGCTGTCAGCACAGAGCCCGACGTGGGGCTCAAACTCATGAACCATGAGATCATGACCTGAGCCAAACTCGGATGCTTAACGACTGAGCCACCCAGGTGCCTCAAAAGATATATGTGTACTAAAAATAAAAATCCCCATGTAACAGAACACAAAGCAATAAGTAAGGTTGGTGGTGTAGACTTGTTAAGTTCCAGGTCTGGTAGCAGACAGAGACACCAGGGGTTGACATTGTATGGTAGTGGAGATGAAAAAGAACACCTGGCAAGAGAGTTCAGCCAGTCTCACTGCATGAAATCTGCACTGAGGAGTGATTCACCAAACTTTGAAAAAGAGACTGGAAAAAGTTCAGCTAAAGCTTATGCAAACCCAGGGATCCAGAAGATGAAGACAAAGCCAACCTCCTAAAATATAGGACAAGACCCTCCTGCTGCCCCTACTTACTCAATGATTAGAATGAGCAGAAAAAGAGGAGATAAGAGAGAAAAGTTTTCAATACAAGCCTGCAAGCTAATTTCCAATGCACATGAGGAAAACTTAAAGCAAAGAAAGATAAGACCTCAACAATTAGTAGAGTATATAAAGTTAAAAAAAATATGCAAAACAAATACATACACAGAGCAATCAGAAAACATCTTAAAAATGAGGTTTTAAGATTCTCAAAGAAATAAAGGAATAATATCTGTAAAAAGAATGAGAAAATATGAAACAAAGTCATAAGACAAGAACATATGTATATAAAAATACATAAGAAACATCTTTGAAAATGAAAATACTCAGGGCGCCTGGGTGGCTCAATCGGTTAAGTGTCCGACTTCGGCTCAGGTCATGATCTCGTGGTTCATGAGTTCGAGCCCCGTGCTGGGCTCTGTGCTGACAGCTCAGAGCCTGGAACCTGCTTCAGATTCTGTGTCTCCTTCTCTCTCAGCCCCTCCCCTGCTCATGCTCTCTCTCTCTGTGTTTCAATAATAAATAAACATAAAAAAAAAGAATATGAAAATACTGAATTAACTGAAAAAGAAAACATGAGTAGACACCAGAAATTCTAAACTGGATATAGGAGAAAACAATAAACTGGAAAACAGATTTGAGAAAATCACAAAGAATAAGACACTGAGATACAAAGAGATGAAAACTGGGAAAGAGTAGTTAACAGTCATGGAGGATAGATGCTTTAACATATATCCAAACAAAATTTTCAGAAATAGAAGATAGAAGGCATGGCAGATATGCAATGTTTGAATATATAATGGTTGAAATATTTCCAGTACTAAAGGTCAGTATGATACCCATGATTAAAAGCATCATAATCATTGAATCTATAGAAATATACATGAAAATAAATTCACACCTCAACCTTTCATATAGCAAATGCAAAAATCAAGGTTAATAAGAAAGTCTTTTTTTTTTTTTTAAGTAGGCTCCGTGCCCAGTGTGGAGCCCAATGTGGGGCTTGAACTCATGACCCTGAGATCGAGACCTGAAATGAGATCAAGAGTCGGACACTTAACCAACTGAGCCACCCAGGCACTCCAAGAGAAAATCTTAATACCATGAGAGAGAGAGAGAGAGAGAGAGAGAGAGGTGGGGGGTGGGGGGGAAGATTATCTGTAAAGTAACAATAATTAATTGGCAGGCTTCTTATCTATATCAAAAGATTCTGGAAGATACTAGAGTAGTATCTCCAAAGTACTGATGGAAAAATAACTGTAACCTAAATATTTAAATGAACTAAATTACCATCAAATAGTGAGGCCAAAATAAAGATATTTTTAGGCCTATGAAAACTAGTTTATTGCTAGACATGTTTGTTGAAATTATTTCTTATAGCCAAAAAAACCCCTCCAAAATAAAAAACAAAACAAAAACAAAAACCAAAAACCCCAAAACTGAACACTGTGGAAAGGCATGGGACATAAGAGAAAAATGTGAGCACAGAAATCAAACTAATGTGTGTTTTAGAATAAAACCAACAGGAGTAACTGGGTGGCTAATAAGTGTCGGACTTTGGCTAAGGTCAAGATCTCACAGTTCATGAGTCTGAGCTCCATGTTGGGCTCTGTGTTGACAGCTCAAAGCCTAGAGCCTACTTCAGATTCTGTGTCTCCCTCTCTCTCTGTCCTTTCCTCACTCATGTCCTCTCCTTCTCTCAAAATTAAATAAACATTAAAAAAACTTTTTTAAATACAATAAAACCAAGAAAACACCAAGGAGAAATTACAATTCTAAATACATTTGTAAAGAAAGGTAACAGATAAAATGTGGAGATTATTTAGGGAGAGAATATTCTAAGCAATTTTAAGTTTCATGAGAAAATACTATAGTACTTATATATATTAAAAATTTATGGGTAATAATTAAAAGAAAAGAAATGCAAACTTTATAGCTTCCAAACTAGCAGAGTGGAGAAAAAAAGGATGAGAAAGAAAGAAATAAAAAAACAAAATAAAAATGGGTCCAAATATGTCTATGACTACAATAATCACAAATGTATTAAATTAACTTCTTAAAAGAAAAAATACTATCAAAGTGGGCTTAGAAAAATAACTCCAGCTTTATTATGCTCAGATGGGACACACCTAGAACAAAATGGTTTGGTGGTATAAAAATAAAAAAGAATGCAAAAGACTTTCCAGGCAGGTACTAGCTAAAAGAATGTATGAATGTAGGAGACAACATATTAATAAGCTTTCCTAATAGCTGGTATATTAAAAAAAACCCAGCTCCAAAAAATAGGGAATTCCTATTAAGCATACATAATTACTGATTCAATTTATTTGCTGGTTATTGGGCTTTTCATGGTTCCTATTTCTCCCTGTTCCAGTTTTGATAGTTTATATGTTTCTGGGAATTTATTCATTTCTTCCAGGTTATCCAGTTTGTTGGCATATAGTTTTTCATAATATTCTCTTATAATTGTTTGCATTTCTGTAGTGTTGGTTGTCATTTCTCCTCTCTCATTTGTGGTTTTATTTATTTGGGTCCTTTCTCTTTTCTTTTTGATAAGTCTGGCAAGAGGTTTCTGAATTATATTAATATGTTCAAAGAACCAGCTCTGGTTTCATTGATCTGTTCTATTGTTTCTTTAGTTTCTATATTATTTATTTCTGCTCTAATCTCTATAATTTCCTTCCTTCTGCTAGCATTAGGCTTTGTTACTCTTTTTCTAGCTCCTTTAGGTGAAAGGTTAGGTTGTTTATTTGAGATTTTTCTTGCTTCTTAGGTAGGCTTATATTGATTGATATTTCCTTCTTACGATTGTTTTTGCTGCATCCCAAAAGTTTTGGACCATTGTTTTCAGTTTCATTTGTTTCCATGTATTTTAAATTTTTTTTAATGTTTATTTTTTAGAGAGACAGAGACAGAATGCAAGTGGGTTGGGGGCAGAGAGAAAGGGAGACACAGAATCCAAAGCAGGCTGCAGGCTCTCAGCCGTCAGCACAGAGCCTGACACGGGGTTCAAACTCACGAGCTGTGAGATCATGACCTGAGCTGAAGTCGGACACTCAACCGACTGAGCCACCAAAGCGCCCCTATTTCCATGTATTTTTAAATTTCTTTCTGATTCTTGGTTGACTCATTCATTGTTTAGTAGCATGCTGTTTAACCTTCATGTATTTGTGGACTTCCCAAATTTTTTCTTGTACTTGCCAGGGACTGAAGGAGAGGGGCTGACTACAAAGAGATACAGGAAATTTTTGTGGGTGATGGAAGTTCTATAAATTAACTGTGGTGGTAGTTAAATGAATAGGTAAATTTGTCAAAACTCAGAATAGCACACTAAAAAGATGATTTGATTTTATTTAAATTATACCTTAATTAACTTGATTTCAAAAGGTCTGCTTAATTGCTTAAAATAGTGGTAAAAACATTGCCTCAAACACATTTATTAAATTAGAAAAATGATTAAAAATCGATCAAATGTTTTAATCAAAGAAGTAAGATAAAACCAGAGTAAATGTAGGAAACAAGGTGAGAAATGATGAAGATAATCTAGCAAGACTGATGAACAAAACAAACAAAAAACCATTATGGGTATATACATAAACTTTACAGACTTTAAAAAGAGTGTATATTCATATACAGACTTAAAAAATTTTTTTTAACATTTATTCATTTTTGAGAGAAAGAGTGTGAGTGGGGGAGGGGCAGAGAGAGAGGGAGACACAGAATCTCAGGCAGGCGCCAGGCTCTGAGCTGTCAACACAGAGCCCAATGCAGGGCTCAAACTCATGGACCTGCAAGATCATGACCTGAGCTGAAGTCGGATGCTTAACAACTGAGCTACCCAGGTGCCCCAAATCCAGACTATTAATAACACCCTAGGACATATTTGATACTTAAATGAACGAATCAACTTATTTACTTTTTTATTTATTTTTGAGAGAGAGAGAGAGAGAGTGTACAAGTGAGTGAGGGACAGAGAGAGAGAGAGAATCCCACAAGGGGCAGAGAAAGGGAGAGAGAAAGGAAGAGAGAGAGAATCCCAAAGTGCAGCTCAAGCTCATGTGATGTGGGGCTTGAATTCATCAACTGTGAGATCTATGACCTGAGCCAAAGTTGGATGCTTAACTGCTTAACCAACTGCACCATCCAGGCACCCCTGAATTGGTCAATTTATACATATATATTATATATATATAAATATAAATATATAAATATATATATAATATATATCTGGGTTTTTTTCTGGTAGAATTTAAGAAAGGAATGGGTTTTACAAAATGCCTCATACAGTCATACTCCAACCAAATTTTAATGATCTGTATTCATTAAACTCTCACTAGGAATGTTTTTCTTATTACTAAAATCTTATCCAACTTTTCAGTCCCAAGGCTTTGAGCTTTCCATAAGCTTTTACCATTTCTTTCCATTGCTCTCCAATTGCCTTACCTATACGACTGTTGTCTATTCAACCTCAACTTACACTTATTTTGTATTCTTAACTGGATTTCACATAATGCTCTATAACTACTGTGAGTGACAAATGAAATTGTTTTTTTTTAAGAGTGATGTTGAAGAAAGGAAGACACGATTGTTTTCTGAAGTTATAGAGATAAGAGTACCTCAATTGAGTATATTAAAACTAGAGAAAAAATAAACTTTCCATTTCCTCTTCTCTGGGTTTAAATTTTTTTATGGACCTATATAATCTTCACCAAAAATTCTGAATTCCTGACACTGGGTATTTATAGAAATGCTCTTTATGATGAGAAAACAGAGAAAAATCATCATACGTACATATAAATAAGGGGTTCCTTCTGAGGAATCATATCAAATATTTCCTTATGAAACAGATGTACGTCAAGAAAGAGCAGATCACTTCAAAAAATATCTTACATGATAACTAAGGGCAATGTATGATTCTTGACTGAAACTTACAGAAAATAAATGCTATAATAGGATAGTATCAAAATAAATGGCAACATTTGACTATAAGACTGTATATTGGGGTGCCTGGGTGGCTCAGTTGGTTAAGTATCCGAATTTGGCTCAGGTCATGGTCTCTTGGTTCGTGAGTTCAAGCCCCACGGTGGGCTCTGTGTTGACAGCTTGGAGCCTGAAGCCTGCTTCAGATTCTGAGTTACCTCTCTCTGCCCCTCCCTTGCTCTCTCTCTCTCAAAAATAAACAAACATTAAAAATTTTTTTTAAAAAGACTGTATATTACATGATAGCATTGTATCCATGTTAAATTTTATGAATTCAATAACTAATTCATTGTTGCTTTGTATACTGTAAGAAACATCATCTAAAATGAAAAAGATGGAGCGCTTGGGTGGCTCAGTTGGCTAAGTGTCCGACTTTGGCTCAGATCATGATGTCACAGTCCGTGAGTTTAAGCCTCGTGTCAGGCTCTGTGCTGAGAGCTCAGAGCCTGGAGCCTGCTTCAGATTCTATGTCTCCTTCTCTGTCTTCCCTTCCCCCTCTCATACTCTGTCTCTCTTTCAAAAATAAAATAAAAAAAATGAATAAAATGAAAAAGAAAATCAGGTTGACATCAGACTTCTCTCACACAACCACATATAATAGAAGACAATGGAGCATGCTCAATTAGTTTTTAAAAGTAAAAGATGTCTACCCAAGAATTCCAAGCTAGCCTAGCTCTATTATTCACCTCTTTAAAAAAATTTTTAATGTTTATTTTTATTTATTATTTATTTATTTATTTATTTATTTATTTATTTATATTATTTACTTTTTATTACAATAAAAAAGTGTGTGCATGCATGTGCGTGGGGGGGGCAAAGGTAAGAATGAGAGGAAGTAAAATTATGTTGAGTCTCTTATTGTACATACAGGGAACTATTATATAATTGTATTCACGACACTGAAAGAAGGATGTAGCACTTGCAGAGTAAAAATATAATATATAACTCACAAATGGGAATGAGAATAAAGATAAAAAAAAACTTAGCAGGTTCAGCAAAATATAGGAAGAGAAAAAGAATAGGAAAAAGCAAAAAAAAAAAAGTATTAAAAACACAGTCCAGCACTAAGTACACATCATGAAAAAGTTCCATATCCATAAGGAACACAGGCAAATTTAAGTACTCTCACTATCCAGGGCTTCTATGAGATAAGATAAAGAAAGAGAAGAAGAAAATGTTTTCTAAAAAGAAGTGTAAAAAATAGTATAAAGTAAGAACAAATCTATTTTTTTTCATAATAACAGTGAGATCATTCAGTTCTTTGACTAAAAAAATAAGACCTTTAGGCTTGTCTAAAAAACAAAATCCAATCCTTTGCTGATTTCTATGTTACATAAGCAATTCTATGCTATAAGACTCATATCTTAAAAATTTATAAGCAAAGGTTATCATTAAAGGAACAGGGAAAGATACATCAGATGACACAAACCAAAAAGCAAGAGCAGCAACATTAATAGCATACTTGTGGAAATCAAAGCAAAGTATATGATACAGGCAAAATGAATTATTTTTAACTGATTAAAAAGTATGGATCTACATTAAGGATATATATTTTATGAACTTTATGCTACAAATAACATAGCACTGAAATATGAAACAAAGCTATTTGAAATTCAAGAAGAATATGAAATTTTGGAAGTAATTGTTGGGAAAATAACTTTTCTCACATAGTCATTTTTACAAATCAAGCATCCAGAATTAAATTAAAAAATCAACCAACACTATGTATGTGCATAACTTTGGATATAGAAGAGACCATAATTTTCTTCAAATGTCCATGTAATGTTTATCAAAATTGATTATATTGTATACCACAATAAAAACTTCATTGAACTTCAAAAGCTAAAAAATTTATAGGCTAGCAACTAATCACAGGACAATAAACCTAGAAACTACTGATTAAAGATAAAACGAATAAATAATACTATCTAGAGACAAAAAAAATCATTCTCTAAAGAGGAAATAAAGTCATAAATTAGATATTTCATATTTTAAAAATAACAAAAAAGGCAGTCAAAAGTTCTTAAGTTAGGTTTCAGTTACTAGATGAGAGGTTGAACTCATATTTCTATCTCCTATCTCTTGAGATCTCATTAAAATACTAGTAAAGAAATAATTTTTAAAGGGAAAAAACATACAATAAAGAGAAGGGATGGAAGACGACCTATCAGTGGAAAACGGAGTTTAACAACTTCAGAGAGAAGGAAAGTAGAAGGAGTTTTAAGTGCTAAAGCAGAACAGTAAAGCAGGGAGCCAACCCACTTGAGGTAGCCCGGAAATGCAGAAAACACAAAATATGACAGACTTTGGTAGAGAGACATAGAGCTGAAAGCAGGAAATAAATGAAAGTCAGAAGACAAAGTTGTGCATTTCCCAACTACTTGTCACCCTAGGATGATCAGCAGTCACTTCCACCCTTACTTCAATTAAAAAAAATTGAGGTTTCTTGTCCAAAGAAATTTCACACACCATCTGGTATGAATCAGGGTGGCTAGAATGAGAGGCAGTGCTTCCCATCAGAGACATCAGCATCTTACACTTAGGGTTTGTAAAACACAGTGACTATTTTCATGTATATCTCATACAAAGTGAAGTCAGCCAATATACGAGTCTATACTAAAGCTCTTCTATTTACTCTATTTAAAAAGTAAACAAGGACCAAAGATCACCAACTACTTGAAGTATATCTGCCACAATGACGAGAAAAATAAAGACCACAAATGGGGGGAAACTGACTATGGAGAAAGTGGAGAATATTTACAAAATATAAAATAACTTTGAAAAGCTTCCAATACATCCATAAAACAAGAACAGGATATCATTAAGAAAGAATGAAGTCAAAATAAGAAGGAGCCCTTGGAAATTAATATATGATTACCAAATTCAATATTTGGAAGTTTGGAAAATCAAGTTAAGAAATATCTTTAAAAAACAGAATAAAAAGTACAGGATAGGCTTTGAGAAAGAATTAAGAGTTACAGAGGATTGATTTTAAAGGGTTACCATTCAACTAACAAAAAAGCCTCAGAATGAAAAAAACTGGGGATATAAACAAGGAAAAATAATCATAGAAATAAAAGGATAATCCAGAGATTAAAAAAGGATATAAAACTCCAGATTAAAGGATCCCTGTATGCCAAGTATAATAGATTTTTAAAAAATCCATAATTAGGCATAGCTTTGAACTTTGGACCACTAGGTAAGGAGATCTTAAAGCCTTCTAGTAAGAAGAAACAAGTCAGATAGCAATCATCTGATGAGCAATACTGGAAGAAATGGAGCAGTCTTAAAGTTGTAAGAAAATGATTTGAACTCTGATATCTAGCAAAAGCAGTTTTCAAATATGGAAATAGAATAAAGAATTTTTCAGGTCTACAAGGACTTAAAGAATTTACTTCCTATACATACTTTCTGGAATGATTACTTGAGCTTTTGTATCTAATCTAGCAAAAGAAGAGAGGAAATCAAGAAAGAGGAAGACTCAGGATCAAAGAAATAACTCTCACTCAGGACATTTGATTAGACACATGTTTAACTCTCAGACTAAAATATAGACTAGGAAATTGAAAAAAAAGGAGTGACTGAAGGGAAAAAGAGTAATTCACAGAAGAATATTTAGCAAAAACACATGCCAATTCAGTTAAGTCTTATTGTTAATGTGCATTGGCAAAAGAAAATTAAGTTATAATCTATCATGGTTGTGGGTGTAGAGAAAGGTGAGAGGCAGGAAATAGTGCAAATGTATCAATAATCATAATGCATACTAACAAATTCTATTCTTTCATTAAAAGACAAAGACTCTGGTTACAAAGAAAGAAGAAAAGGAAGGAAGGGGGTAAGGATGAATGGAAGTAAGGAAGGAAGCAAGAAAGGAAGGTAGAAATTCCAGCGACAAACTAGTTTAAAAAGGCACGCCTAAATCAATATGATGGAGAAATGTTGAAATTCAAAGGATAAAAAAGATAAACCATATAAATGCTAACAAAAGAAAGCAGTTATCAGATAAAAAAAATTTTTAATGTTTATTTTGAGAGAGAGAGAGTGAGCATACATGTGTGTGAGCACACAGGGGAGGAGCAGAGAGAGAGGAAGAGAGAGAGAATCCCAAGCAGGCTCTATGCTGTTAGTACAGAGCCTGATGCAGGACTTGATCTCATGAGCCATGAGATCACGACCTGAGCAGAAATCAAGGGTCAGATGCTCAACTGACTGAGCCACACAGGCACACAGAAAAAACTTTTTAATTGAAGACAAAATCCATTAGTTAGGACATGAAGGGTATTTAAATTGAAAAAGTCAAATTCCAACAAAAACATAATAATAATCTTGATGCCTTAGTCTTATTTAGAAACATATGTTCCGTACATACACACATACACATATATATACTATTAATACATGTAGTATGTGTAGTTTAGTATACAATAGTATATATTACATAATATATAGTATTTATATTAGTATATACTAGCATATAGTATAATATATATACTGTGTATATATACACACACACAATATTCATAGTACATATCTGTTTGTATACACATACACACACAGATATTGTTTACTAATATAAGGAGAAATAGTCATATCTACAACCATAGTAGAAAACTAAACAGAGCGTTTTCATAAATTAACAACCAAGTAGTCAAAAATAAATGTCAGAAATATTAAGCTTCATCAACAGAAAATACGTATTGTTTGTAAATACCCATAGAGAATGATTATGTATTAGGCTATAAAGAAAATTTCAATAATTCCCGAAGTGGAAATTATGCAGAGCATATCATCTAAACTAAGAAATAACACTATCAGGGCACCTGGGTGGCTCAGTCAGTTAAGTATCTGACTTTGGTTCAGGTCATGATCTCATGGGTCGTGAGTTCGAGCCCTGCATTGGGCTCTGTGCTGATAGCCTAGAGCCTGTTTCGGATTCTTTAACCCTCCCCCCCCCGCCCCTCCCCTGCTCGCACTCTGTCTCTGCCTCTTTCGAAAATAAACATTAAAAAAATTTTTTTAATAAAAAATAACACTATCAATCGACAGCAAAGAAATAACGAAACACATATCCTCTTAGAATTAAAAAAATATTTTTCTAAATAATCTCTGTATTAAAGAGGAAATAAAAAATAGATTACAGACTATTTAGAAATAATTGACCTCAGAAAAAACCCTAGAGCTTTAAAAGTTTTTAAAAATGTTTTACAAAAACATTTATGTATTAAAAAAAAAAGACCTACTTTGAAACATATGAACCAAGCATTTAATTCAAGGATCAAGAAAAGAAAAATAATATAAACCTAAAGAAAAGAGAACAAAGAGATGAACAGTGATAAAAAACAGAAATAAAGAAAACAAAAACAAAATGGTACACTTGGACCACCAAACAAAAGCTGGCCGTTTCTACAGTCCAGTAAAACAGATAGTTCTGGTACTATTTCAGTATTTTGAATGATCTTAGAGAAAGAATAAAAGCCTTTAAATTTACTTTAAGAAACTGATGTACTTTGCTATAAAACATGACAATGATAAAGCAAAAATAAAAACTGAAAACTAATCTCACTTATTCTTTCATTCAGTATTTACTGAGAGTGTACTGTATTTCAGGTACTGCACCAGGGACTACGGATAAAGCAATGTATAAAAAGACAAATCCCTACCCCACCACCATTTGCTTATTTTGAAAATAAGCAAATCAATACATGACCAAGTACAGTTTATAAGAGGAATATGAGCTATCTATGTTGAGTATTTAATAAAATATATTATTATGTTGATAGGTCAAAAAGCCCCATATGATCATCCTTAAAAATGGTTAAAGTTATTTGATAAAGTTCAATATCTACTTCTATTTAAAATACTTTAGGTAAATAAGAAATTGTGCATGATATACTTATTTAACATTATTCTGCAAGAATTAGCAGTGCAACCAGATAAAATTATATGAGATGCAAACATTGGAAAAGATTTGGAATTATCATTATTTGCTAATGATAAAACTATGTACATGAAAAAACTCAAGTGTACCAGTTAAGCTAGTAAGATAGTTCATGCCTGTTATAAATAAATGTACAATGGGTGCAGGGGTGGCTCAGTCGGTTAAGCATCCGACTTCCGCTTAGGTCATGATCTTGCGGTTCATGGGTTCCAGCCCTGTGTCTGGCTCTGTGCTGACAGTTCAGAGCCTGGAGCCTGCTTTGGATTCTGTGTCTCCTTCTCTCTCTCTGCCCCTCCCCTGCTCATGCTCTCTCTCTCTCAAAACTATATAAACATAAAAAAAATTAAAAACAATAAATGTACATTAAAAATAAGAACCAGAAGTGTTTTATATAAACAGAAACATAGAACATGTAATAGAAAAAAAGTTCACAACAGCAACAATGGTAATGGTAATATCATAGAAGCTGCACTATTAAAATCAGTGGGAATAGGAAGAGCTCTACTAGACAATATGTCGGGCTCTGTGTTGACAATGTGGAGCCTACTTGGGATTCTCTCTCTCTTTCCCTCTCTCTCTGCCTCTCCCCTGCTCATGCTGTCTTTGTCTCTCAAAATAAATCAAAAAACTTAAAAAAATTAAAAAATAAGAAAATTTTAAAAAGTGGGAGATAAATCAGAATTAAGTGTAGCTTGATTTGATTGAGTTACTTTATTACTTTCTGTACTTTTAATATGTTTGAAATATTTCATAATGAAAAATAGAAACTTTGCAACATCTATAGTCCATTTGATCTTTATTTTGGTGTAAATTGTGAGATTAGGGGACTAATTTTATTCCCATTGCCACACTATTGAATAATCCATGCTTTCCCCATTTTACTTTGAAATGCCTGTATCATATTGTAAATTTTTCTATGCTTTTCTATTTCTGTCTTCGTTCTGTTCTTTTTAATGTCTATTCTGGCCTCAGTACTAATGTTTTAGTTATTAAACCCTTTAAAATAAGTTTATAAATGAATAGATGGCCAAACCTATATTACTTCTCCTTCTCTTTCCTGTCCTTCTTCCCCTCCCAAAAACATTTGCCTGGTACCTCCTTTGTGTTTATTGTCCCTCATAGCATACCAAGTAAATGTTAGAAGATCTGGAATAACTCCTGATGAAGCTTGGAATACTTTATGCCAGCTCCATAAAGACAGGGATTTCTGTTTTATTTTTTGCTGTATCTCAACAGCTTCCACAGAATTTGACATACAGTAGTGTCTGAATATTTGTTCAGTGAATTCATTCATTTTAAAAAATGCACAAAAAAACCCTGAAAAGCTAGGATTTTATTATATTAATAGACTAATGGGAGGATATTTTGCATCTTTATCATATTTAGTCATGCCAACATGGATCTGTTTGTTAATGTGGTTTTAAATGTCTCCCAGCAAACTTTTACAATTTTCTTCAGCTAAATTGTAAATGGAATTCCTTTTATGTTTATCCTTTGTATGATTTTTATTATTATTAATATCCTTTGTCTTTCTTCTTAAAAATTGGTATTGGTAAACAGGGAGTTACTAAATTTGTGAGTTTATTTTTTATTCAGCAAACTTGCTATCTTCTTTTAATCTGAAAATAATATTTTGTGTTTTGTTAGCCAATCTATATATTTCTCTTCTTTTCCTTTTCTTATTTTATTGGGTAGAACTTGTAGTAAGTTGAGATGCTGGAGTGATGATAGGCAACATTTTTTTTTGAGACTTTCAAATGGAATGCTTGCTGTTTTATAAATTTTATTTTTAGATTTTTGTAGATACCTTTTTATCAGATTAAGAAATTTTCCTTCAGTTCTTAATTTGCTATTTGTTGTAATTGTTGTTGAATTTTACTGAATGCTTTTTACACATAATTATACAGTTTTTCTCTTTTAATATATTCAATGTAGTAGATTACCTTGATAGATTTTTTTTTTAAAAAAAAACATTGAACCGTTCCTGGAATAAAGCCTACATGCTCAGGAGATAATACCCACATACATAAACATTATTCACTTCAATCTGCCAATATTTTATTTACAATTCTTGCATCAAAGTTTCCATGTGAAACTGGAATATAATTTTTCTTTCTTTATTGTTTTTGCCTTATTTTGATATTAAAATCAAAAGAGAGACACTTTCCCACTGTTTCTGAAATATTTCTTTCCTTTTTCACCTTAGTCTGAGCCTCTATCTGAATTATCCTCTAATCTTCCCTTCTTTTCAAATGTATTTTTTCTATTCCCTGACCCCATTTTTTCCTTCCTGCATTTTACCACCTCACACATGTTCTAGAATGTAAGCTCCAAGAGTAAGGAGTTTGGGTCTCCCCAGAAATTTGGCTTCTATTACCTATAACCTTGTTATAACCCTATAACAAGGGTTCCAAAATTTCTGTTGAATAAATGAAAGAAATAAGATCCTACTTTTCATCATTCAGGCTGGCAAAGATAAAAAGCTTGAAATGCCCATATTGACACTTTGGGGAAAAAATGAACATACATTTATATGCATATATTCTAAAAAGTAATTTGAAGATAGCAACCAGAAGCCTTTAAAATGTGATACCTTTGACCAAAGAAGGGTACTTATAGCAATTTATTTTTTTGATATACTCTAATAATGTGAAAACATTTTTTATCAAAGCATTGTTTACCAGGAAAAATGGCAAACAATCTAATTGTTCAATGATACGTAATTTTTAAATAAATTATGATACATCCATTGACTGGAACAGTATGTATTTCTAAAGTTGTCATGGAAAGATGTTTAGGACAAATTGCATACTTCAAAAAGATGGTAATATAATATGCACAATCATTCTATTCTGGTAAAAAAGTTTACTTCTATATATTGAACAACGCCTAGAATGTGCACAAAAATATTGCTATGGTTTACCATTAGTACTAAGATAAACAAAACTCTTTTTCTTTTCCTTTACCCATATTTTTCTACCTTTCTATCATGAACACTATGTTTTCATTGAAAAGCATAATTTTAAAGCAAATTCTAATATCACGCTGTCACCAATTTAATGAAAAATCTCTGGGTTTGGGAAGTAAGATCAAATATTCAAGTGTGTGTACGTGTGTGTGTGTAAATGACATCTATTGTGGGCTACTCAGTATCTGAACACACTTCTTATTTTGGGGAATCTCACAACAAATTACTAATGAACAATAATGTGACTTAGGTTCAGGCAAACCAATGCTTCCATCTAGAACTTTCAATTCTGTGACAGCAATGCAGAGACACAGAAGTCATTAGCGATTACTCATTGAACATGTGCCTAACTGAGATACCAAACTCCAAGAGTGTCCAAGGGCAGCAGAGTGCAGCAGCATGATGAAGAATGTCCAGTGGAAACTATGTTAGCAGCAGCTCCTAAAGCAGAATTCTTATGGCAAGATATTGGCTACGCTTTGCCTTTTTTGGTTTCTACTACATTCTTAAGCCTGGTTCTCCAGTGCCCATACAAATTCTGTAGAACTCTATGATATGTTTCCAAAAGAGTCCTTTTGTGCTTTAGACAGGTTCAGCTTCTATTGCTTACAATAGATGTACAGTAGGAAATGTACAGTATAGTAGGAACGGCACTGGAGGATATGTAGCTCCTGCAATCCAAGAACATCTATTGTGGTGAAAAAGAGAAATAGTCAGTTGTAACTCCATGTGATAAACGTTGTGATCTAGAGCACATACTGGGGCATATGGTATAATTCTCAATTGGTATAGCTGGCATCTGGTACAACTGCTTTGCAATTATCACCAGTTAATGCTCTTGCATTTCAAAAATTGCCACTATTTTTCTAGGTAGTTCAAAAGTTTACTAGAGAGTACATGGGTTTAATGCCAGAGAGATCAGGTATGAATACCAGCAATGATATTTACTATTTTGTGACCTTGGACAATAGATCTAATCTCTCTAGGTATTAATCTCTTCATTTGTTAATTATTATGAGGATTCAACATGATCATATTAAAATTTCACATATCCCACGCTGAAATTCTTAACTCTGCTCCTATATTCTGTGGCTCACATTATATCTACACTTTTAATTCATGTATACTTCCACTGTAAACACCGCTTGCCAATATGATCAGTTCTTTCTATCTCATCAGAATATGAAACTCCTATGCATAAATCTAAATATCTGCTTTCTTTCATACTATGCATCAGCTACTGCAGTTCTGGTAGAGAAATTAGAAAAAGCCCAATAGTCTTTGCCCAGACTCACAATGCTATGTTCAGATAAACACAAACAAAATGGTAGCCCATATCCAAAAAAGCACTGAAAAGTGAAAAAAAGAATTTAAATCTTTGCTGAACTCCATGAAGAAGAACTAATGTAAGATTTCATTGCTAATACATAGCAAAAAATCTTAAAATTCTCTTTTGTCATCTCCTTAAATCACAGAGTAGGGCAGCTGCCCAGAATCTTAACTTAGACCCTCAAATCTTCCTCAAACTATCTCTCTAAGCTCCACCTAATATAACTTTTTCCCTTAATACATCCTTTCTTCCAGTCTTTCTGGATTATTTTCTCCCTCTAACTTCCTAATGTAAATGAATCAAGCTTTCTCAGCTTCTTTCAATTCTCCTCCCTTCCCATCTATATAAAACAGCGTACGCACACACACACACACACACACACACACACACACACACACACACACGGCCCTGAAGCTGAGCAAACAGAAAAAGATTAACTTTTAAGTATTCATAATCTTTTATCCTTCCCCATGCCTTCCAAATTTCTCCTTCCCTCATTCCCAACCATCTCTCCCCTTGTCCCTTTCTCCCTTCCTGTCCCCCCTTTTCTCTCATACTCATGCCCACACCCCCACATCCACAATTGTATAGATTTGAGCCATGAAATATTTTGATTTGAAACTGCAATTGTGTCTTTAAACATGCTTGGCAATCCTACATTTTCCTGCTTGGTCTTTTACTCTTTCCCAGCTCTAATCTTTCTCCTGAGCTACAGATTCACAAATGTCTCTACCTTCTGGACATCATCATTTGGGTGCTTTATGGGCATTTCAAACACAAAATTTAAAGTGAATGAAAGACTCAGAAACTTGCTCCTTAAATCTTCTTTTCTCTCCTGTATTCTCTATCCCAACTATCAACTTTCACTTGGTCAGTCAAACAAAAAGCCCTGGTGTGATCCCTGGCTTTTCTGCTTCCTTCATACTCTATGTTCATTAATCACCAAATCCGGATCTTTCTCATTGTTATAATCTGTCACGTTGTACAGTATTATACACATTAGCTGTTACTACCGTAGATCAGACTAGCTTCCATGTTTTCCTCTATCTGGTCTTCCTGTTTCCTGGTCTGTCTTATTTCAGTCCACTGTTTTTACTGTTGTTAAAACAATCTTTTTAAGATGCCAATCTCATTCCGTCACTTAACAACATGGGTTCTGGAGTCTACCGTTAAGTTCTGAACCAGATTTAATCATCAACTAGGGAGAGGGGAAAGTGTATGTTATAGTGGGTAAGCACACAGACACTAAAATCTGTTTGCCTTGGTTCAAATGCCAACATTATCTTTATTAATAGATGACCTTGGAACTATTAGTTAAATTTGTAGGACATGATCTTCTTAATTGTAAAACTGAGATAACAAAAGAATCTATACTACAGAGAAGTTGTGAGGATTACATTAATAAATAGAAAGCTCTGACAAAGCCATGTAAATGCTATTATTATTATATGGCCTTACCTAGATATATAGCCTTTTAGTTCTTCAGTCGCCCTATCTATAAATAGAAGTAATATGTACAACACAGGTTTTTTGATATTAGACAACATAAAGAGACTCACATTAGATGTCATATTCTCTGTTAAAATATCCTCTGATCTCTCAATTCCCCAAGGCAGAAATCAATGTATATGCCGCCAGTGCCCCAGTATGTGCTCTAGATTATAACGTTTATCACATGTAGTTACAACGGACTACTTCTCTGTCTTCTTCATCACAATGGATGTTCTTGGATTGCAGGAGCTACATAACCTCCAGTGGCTTTCCTACTGTACATCTGTACATTCCTACTGTACATCAGCAAAGTTTTATTCTACAAGTTAATGAATGAATATATATAAAGTGCCTTTCCCAGTGTCTACCAAATAATATGTCAATTCTCTTTATCAATTTTTCAGTCTGTATGGGGATGATGGTAGGACAATTTCCTACTAGAGTTCTCTTTGCTTTTAATTTTGACCTCCACCAAAGTACTAGGTCATTTGGTGATGAGCCCTTTTACCTGGATCTAAGCCAACTGTCACTGCTGAGTTTCAGTATCCCAACCTCAATAATCTCATAATAAAAAATTAAGTCACTTTTCCATTTCTGTGTCTTTTTCTGAAGGGCCAACACTGAAGAAAAATGTCTCTAACAATAGTTCAGGGCACATTCTTCAAACACTACAATGCCATCGTGACATCATTAAAATTGATTCTTTCCCCACTAAAACATCTTCATGGAACGGATGAGGTTTGTTAAGTTTAAAGATTTTGCCTTGGAGATCCCTTAACTCTCGGAGGCTTTTCATAAACATATTTGGTATTTTACACATATTCAAAATTAAAATATGAATATGAATCATTTTCTTTCAGTGTTTCTTAATGAAGACACCTCTTATAATTTGGATAAATCTTTGGAAAAATCTTTGTTAGATGGGACTGTTCCATCCTCTGCAAGAAATCTGAGACTTCTGGACCCTTCCACTAGCACTCTCCAATGGCAATAACTCTTTCCCATCACTGTGATAGCCAACAATGCTTCTAGACATTTCCAAACTCTCTTTGGGGAGCAAGAGTCAGGGGGAACAAAAATGATCACACTTAGATGAGGATCATTTTCAGTTAGATCATTCATCTAACCTTTAAAATATATCCATTTCTCTGGTATACTTATTACTTTGTCCCTATATCTTACTGATGAACTCAAGGCAAAGGTAAGGGTTACTTATTTTCTCTCTCAAGAAATGTATTTTTTCTTTACAGAGGTAAGATGTTAAGAAAAATCAACACTTGCATTAATTGAATAGGTATATACTTGCTAAACATTATCTTTGAACTATTTTTATTTGTAGTTAGTTAAACCTGCAAACTTGGCACTCTCTCCTACAATATGAAGGAATTCCTCCGAAAAGTGACCACAGTTCTTCAAACCATGACTAACAGATATTTTACATTGAATAGAAATTATGTAAAATGCATGTTTTAAATAGATTTTTATGGAAAATTCTACCTATCTAATTATTAGGTATAGTAAGTTACTGGGAAGTTTCTTAAAAATACTATGAATAGATACTGAATATTTTCAAATGCCTGTCATTTTCATCAAAATGGTCATCCAAACTAAAAATATCATAAAAATGAAGACCAATAATTTTTCATTTTGATGATAATAAGAATGACAAACTACAAAGAAGTACAAATTGTATGGGAGTTCTTGGCTTTCTTTACTTATGACAACCTCACTGCAACAAGACAAAAAATCAGTGAGATAAATGATTCAAATACATCAAATAATAAAGTCTTCTGAAGTAGAGTTTTTATATTTCCATTGGAAATATAAACAAAGTCTTATTTTATAATACAAATCTAACCTTTTCTACTTTGAAATAATTGCCCTGGCATGTTTCTTACATTGTTTTGAAGAAGTCAGGCATACCCACCTTTCCTCTTTGCACCCATCTGATTCCTAGCTTTTTCTTTTTAAAGAATACTTATTAAACATTTGTGTGTGTGTGCCCATAGCACTCTATTAAGTACTCTGAATTATGTCAGGGCAAGAAGTGAAGGAAAAGGGGAAGCGCAAATTAAAACAACAGTGAGATATCGCTACACACCTATAAAATGGCCAAAATCTGGAACACTGACAACACCAAATGCTGGCAAGGATGTAGAACAGAAGAAACTCTCATACATTGCCTGTGGGGGTGCAAAACAATACAGCTATTGGGGAAGGCAGTTTGGTGTTTTGTTTTTTTTTATAAAGCTAAACATACTCTTACCTTATGATCAAGTAATTGCACCCATTGGCATTTAAGCAAAAGAGCTTAACATTTATGTCTGCACAAAAACCTACACACAGATGTCAGCAGCCTTATTCATAATTGCCAAAACTTGGAAGCAACCAAGATGTCCATCAGTAGGTGAACAGAGAAACTATGGTATATCCAGACAATAGAATATTACTCAGTACTAAAAAGCTATCATGCCATGAAAAGGCTGGATAAATCTTAAACACATATTACTAAATGAAAGAAGCCAATCTGAAAAGCTACATACTCTAGAGTTTCGATGATATGACATCTGGAAAAGGCATAATTATGGAGACAATAAAAGATCAGCAGTTGTCATGGGTGGGGTGGGAGTAGGGATAAATAGACATAGCAAAGGATTTTTAGGGCAGTTAAAATACTCTGCATGATATTATACATATTTCCAAACCAATAGAATGTATAACACCAGGTATGAACCCTAAGGTAAACTATGGACTTTGGGTGATTATAATATGTCAGTGTGGGTTCATTCTTGGTAACAAATGTACCATTCTGGTAAGTTATGTTGATAACAGGGGAGGCTGTGCATACGTGAAGTTAGGGGATTATGGGAAATCTCTGTACCTTCCTCTCAACTTTGTTGTGAATGTAAAACTGTTCTACAAATAGTCTTTTTAAAAAATGAAGGGAACCAAGAAAAAAGCATGTATTTTTAATAACACACTATTTTTCAAATAGCTTGCTTTCTAGAAAAAAAAAAAGCCTTAAAAAAGAACTACATGCAACAAGCATGGTACAAGCCACAAAGTGCAAAGTGGCAGAATGGAATAGTAGAAAGAACACTAAACTTGAGTTAGAAAACTTGGGATCAAATACAAATTACTGTGAAATTGGGCAAGACATTTATATTTACTTTTTCTAAATCCCAGTTTTCTTTTCTGTCAAGTAAGAATATTAACATTTCTTTTAGAGTTGTTTGGAGAATTAATGAGCTAAATCTCTGAAAATACCAGCAGTGTATAATGACTGGCACACTTAACTAGCCACCCATTAAATGTTTCTTTTCCATAAGTCTAGGAATGGAAAGCAAGGGGGAGCAAAAACTGGTGGGATTTTTTATAGTTTCAATACTTTGCCTACATGTCATAATTTATAGGGGAAAAACACTATCACAATGTATAGAAGAGCAGGAAAGCCCTGGCTGTCTTCATTCAAACCTATTTCTGCCAAGTCATTCTCCACTTTCTGTATTATCTTATGGGACCCAGTGAAGAAAAAGGTGTATTGTATGGCTAGATGTTAGCTGTAGTAGCAGAATTCAGAAACACTGTTTTTTACATTGGGAAAATGGTCTACGAAGGCAGCTATTTCCAGAAGAGCCAAAAATAGAAAGTAGACAGGCATGCTATGAAAGTAGCTAGAAAGGCAGCTCTAGGGCAGGGTTTCTCAACTGTAACACTAATTGCATTTTGGGCCCCATGGCTCTTTGTTGTGGGGGGCTGTGCTGTGCATTGTTAGATGCGTAGGAGCATCCCTTGCCTTGTATCATACCCCACCAATCATGACAACCTCAATTGCCAATAGATATTGCCAAATGTTCCTTTAGGAGCAAAAACTGCCCCTGGTTGAGAATCGCTGATTTAGATGGTAACAATGGAAGGAAAAGAAAAAGAAAAAAGAGTGAGGTAACTAATAATACTGTCCAAAAGATTCACAGTTAAAAAACAGGCACAATTTTAAAAGATTTATCAACACAAAAATGATATATGTTTATATGAATCATGTCTGGGGAAAACTATCAGCAGTAGCTCTCAAGTAGATCATGTAATGAGCAGACGAAGAATAAATGTCATATGATGACTGTGTCGAAGGTCAGAAGCTGAGCGAAAGAAATAATGAACTGGGTGGGGGTAGACACAAAGATATGGGGGTGAGCCAGGTCTGCGGTGATTTTTTTCAGTGTGCCAATTTTAACTTTCTTTTTTTTTTTTTCCAAAAAACTAATTGAGGAAAACATGGTAGTAGATGGCAGGTGGATAGACAGGCAAAAGGATTAGAAATAGTCATTTGAAAGCATAATCAGATTAAAATATAAAAAGTCTTTTGTCCATTTTTCTTTTTTTCTTTTGAGGGGGTATTGATTTGTAATAATTCTTTTTCAATTATATGTGTTGCAATGTCCTCTCCAGTTTGTAACTTGTTTTCATTCTCTTTAATGTGACTTTTGAGAGAAGAAACATCACAATTATAATGCAATAAAATTTAATGATCTTTTCCTTAATGACTTTTTTTCATTTTGTATCTTAAATTTTTCCCTACTCTGAAGATATTTTCTTAAAATTTTATAGTTTTGCCTTTCACATTTAATTCTTTACATCACTTAGAGCTGGTCTTCATATAAGGTATGAAGCAGGGGTCACAACCATATAAATGTCACTGGCCACCCCACCTGTCTTTGCACCAGTATAGTACTGTATTAATTACTAAAGCTTTATATTAAATCCTCAATGCTGGTAGGTCAAGTCTCCCCACCTAATTCTTCTTAAAGAGTATAATATCGTTACCTTAATCCCATCTTTTATTTATTAAACAGATTTCTTTCATGTTCTGTGCAATAGTTTTAACATGTGAAATGTTTGCAAATCTTCTTCTTAGTATGGTTTCTGATACTCTTTCTTGATACCTTGTATTGTAAGTATTTAATGTAAGCTCATTTTTTTTTGGCGGGGATGGATTTTATCTGTGGGAATTTTTTGAGTCCTATATTCTAAATAGATTCTTTAGGAGAGAATTCATGTTTGCTTCTACCAGTGACTTGGGGGAATTTAAACTTGGGACCACACTAAATTCTTGGCTTTAATTTTCCTTTTCGTATCATATTCATAGTGTGAAGCTCAGTAGCAAACCCACAAGACCAGCTTGTGGTTACAAATGATTAGGGAGGTATTTTATTATTCTCAGGGCCAAGATTGGAACCAATCAGATATTCTTGAAGTGCTATGGGAAGTGATAGGCTGATCTTACTATGCACTCTCACAGTGAAGGTGCAAAGATTTGGAAGTCTATGCTGAGGGGACCTTATGTTTATGAAGAACCTTGGACTTTGATTCTTTCTTGTTCCTCTTTCTTTCAATGAGGACAGAGTCTGTGAAACCCTAGCCCAGGGCTAACCAGGCTCAACAAATACCCAAAAGCTTACCTCTCTGGATGGCACTTTTACCTAGGTTTGTTTGTTTTGTTTTGTTTTAGCCTTTTAGGATAAACACACCATCACCATCTTTCACACCATCTTTCCAGTTCAAAGTTGAATGCAATATTATGTTTATATCAATCATATCATTTTTAATTGTTTACCATGAAATGCTAGGGTGTCTAGTTCACCATACTAACAAGACATAAAGGTTAAATTTTATTTTTCTCCTCACCTTATCTATCTGTTCTCTTTTCTTTTTTAATTCCTGGTTTCAAAATACAAGATACTCATTTTGGAAAAAAAAAACTCAAGTGATATGGAAGTATAAAAGTAAAAAATCACAGCCTCCTGTCCAACCTCCCTATAACTCTAAGGAAAAGACACTGTTATAGTTTGCTCTCATACAATATATATTTTTATTTTTACAAAAATAGTATTATGCCTACAAACATTCCCCTATTGCTCCTTAACATGGTTTTAAAAAATAAACAAACATACATCAGGTAGAATTTAACATGTCATTAATTATAGATCTACATCATGAATATTTTCAAAAGAAAATACTGTCTTGCAAATATTGAATTTCTTTCTCTTTTCTTCAATATAGAATCCTATTTTCTGAAAGACATTCTGAAAGTGTATTTTAACTTGTTTTATTAAATATGCAATGTTTCATTACGGATCCACATTTCACTTATAACTATGTTATTTACCAATAAACATAGATTCAACATATTTTCAAGGTTTGATATTCTCATTTCTCTTTGTAAGACTGCATGATCAGAAGTTATCAACCTCAATGGGTTTAGAAATTTGTAAGTTATTAGTTAATAGTAGGTTTACAAAATATTCCCAACATGCTATGCAAGTGTTATTTCAAATGACACTAAGCAGATTTAAAGTAGTTATACTCCTTAAAGGGACTCAATATTCTCACTGGTTTTGAGGTACCACCTTCTCTGGCTGTTCACATGTGCTATGAAAGAATAGTTCTGAGAGATCAAATGAACAATTAGTGACATTTACCAATATTTTGGATGTCCAGTATCTAAGAAGATAGATGTTACACATATTTTAAAGATGTGCTGAAAACCCATACTAATTTATTTAAAGTACTAACTGATTAAAATATTCCACCAACTATAGAGGTTATTTATTGTGAGAAAAAGATCAAAGATCTTTGTTTTAAATTTTATCTATTTTATCAAAAGATGTTTTAAAAATGGCTTTTGGAAAACTTTTGGAAACAAGGGAAAAAGCTCTTTAAGAATTAAAGTTCATTTCTGGCAGGGATGGGTTGCAGAAGCTGCAACAAAACCTGCCACAAGTTTAATAAAGTTTAATAAAAAAACAACTGTATAAAAATTAACATTTATGCCAACCATATTTTCAAAGAATAGTGACAGATAGGAAAAAGAATAGGTGGAAAGAATTTTTTTTTTCTAATTATAGAAAGCTCATGACAGAGAACAAGAGAAAAACTCTAGGCAATAAAAAGTGCTCTACATGGAAGGAAATGTAATTATAGCATACTAGGTTTTGCAATGAAGAATATTTACATAACACCAGTAAGCTAATTATTTACTTTTAAAACTACATTGGCAAGACGCGGGGGCAGAGAGCTACCAGGTGGTACAAGTGAGCTAGGTCATCATCTAATGATAATAGATATATTATCTATAATTTCTATCTGTAAACAATGTATAATAATGGTAAACTTACATAGAGCAGTAAAAAAAAAACCCCATATTATTTACAAATAGGTGGATGAATTACTTGGGAAAATAAAAGCAAGTGAAAGTTAATGCAGTTAAAAATTAAAAGCAGTTAACTGTTGGTGGGCTCGTAGGGAGGGGACACTCAATACCATTTGACTCAACATACGCAAATAATATTTTTTTTTTTCTTAAAAAACAAAGGGAAAAGAGTAAGGCCCTAACAGGGAATCTAAGGCTGCCTATGCATTCTCACTCCACTTCTGCATTTAGTATCCAATGGAGAATCAATGTAGCGTGATGAGGGTTGGGTTTGGATACACACAAATATGGGTTTGAATTCTGGCTCTGCAACTGACCAATTCAAACATCTGTGAGATGTCACTTAATATTTTACAGGCCATTTTTTTGTATATAATTAGTCGGTAATGATTTCTACCATGCAGAGTTACTGTGAGGACTACCAATAACCTATGTGAAGCATATGGCATGTAGAAAATGCTTGCTTAATAGTAGTTGCTATTATTAATCATTATCTCTTGCTAAGGAAAACAACAGCAAACTCAATCAAAGTTTATAATTTCTAAAGCTACAATCTTATTTTGGAATCTAAATCATATAACTATCAGATGAGTTTTATTATCTGCATTTTACAGTTGAGCACAAAGGATAAGCACGCATGACCATATCTTTCTATTAGTAGGAACTTAAACTTGAAACAAATCTGCAAATAGTCTCTCTCAAAAATAATTCTGCCTCATTTAAACAATAAACAGGAAAGCAGAAAAGGCCTTTTCTGAGGTTTTGTAGAATATTTTAATCAACAAAATTTTTTCATTATAGTTAGCAATAGGGTGATTAATGGTGGGGAAGATATAAGAAAAGTTCCAAACAGAAAATAGCTGTGAATCTAGGTACCAGTCCAAGGCCCAAGGCTTCCTAGTATTCAAAAGGTAAAGAGAAATGTAATTATTTTTACTTAAAGTAGCCTGGATAATAGACCTAACAGAACTCTAACAGTAGAGTTAGATTCAACTGTGATCATGTACTTCCTGACCTATTCATTTGTACTTAAGTCTTCATAACTCTGTAAAGCGTGTTAAAAAATTCATCATTCTTGGGGCACCTGGGTGGCTCAGTAGGTTAAGCATCTGACTTTGGCTCAGGTCATGATCTCACAGTTCTTGAGTTCAAGCCCCGTGTCAGGCTCTGTGCTGACAGCTCAGAGTCTGGAGCCTGCTTTAGATTCTGTCTTTCCTTCTCTCTCTGTCCCTCCCCTGCTTGTGCTCTGTCTCTTTCTGTCTGTCAAAAATAAATAAACATTAAAAAAAATTATCATTCTTTTAAAATGACAGACTTTAAAGAAGGTGGGCTATTGACATAACTTTTCAAGTCTGATGCTGTCATGTCTTGTTATAATTCATGGAGTCAAAGAAAGAAATGCTCATTCATGTGACATCTACTCTCTAAATCTCAAGCACAGCATCTAGGATACTGTGAACCACTTTTGAAGGCCCAGATTTGCAAATCCAGGTCTGTGAACAATGAACTAGAATTCAAACTAAATTTAAACTTTGATAACAGGGAATTAGTCACCAGTGCTTACCACAGTGTCAATGCCTGGCAGACAGCAGGTGCTTGGTCAATATTTGTGAAATGGATAAATAAATGAGTGAAAGAGTGAATAATTCTTAAGCGATTATTTGAGTTTTCATTCTGCAAAGATAAAATGACCAAGTACAAAATTAAATAATAAATTATTTTATTTATAATGCATGAATTATTTTTCCTTAATTTAAAAAATAAAATAATATAGATTAAGTGAAGTATCACTTGTAGGAAAAATTCTGCCACTTATATACATGTAAAGTCAATGGTATAGTTTCACTACTTCTGTTTCATAGTGAGGTATTTTCACCTATCCCTTAGTAGCAAAACTAATGAGAACGGTAATAGTAAATGTAACAATCTTTTTTAATCTAAAATACTATAGTCACTATAATATAGGCCTGACATTTATTATCTCATTCACCCTTCACAACAAACTTATGAAACAGATTACCACCACATTTGACAGATGAAGAAAATGGGGAGTTTAAATAGGTAATTTGCACAAGGTCACAAAGATGATAGAACCCAGAGAAAAAAATCAGCCTAATTCTAAAATAACTGCCTTAACCCTAGGGGCAGGTAACACACACACACACACACACATAGTCCTACCACATCTTGCCTGCTGTCCAACCCCAACCATGACACAATATTTTATCTATTCTTTCAACATCTATTGTACACTAATTATACTCCAGGTCCTATGCTAGGCTCTCCTCAAGATCACTTGTAATTCTGAAATACAACAAAAAATGCCACATACCAACACTGCTCTCTGGAACCACACTGTTGAGAACTAGACTCTGAAAGTTTCCACACTCTGTTCATATGCATGTGTGACATGTGTGCTTTTGTTTGTCTTACTAAGCTACACACTTCTTTTAGGCAGGGTGGTACCAGGTTTATTTTTATATCCCTTAAAAATGCCTAGCACAGTGCTTTGCTCATAAAAAGTTCCTAATAAACACTGTTCAAAAATAACACTATGTGTAAATTGAACTAAATTTCCTTGGCTGAGAGAAAATGTAAATGAAGATTTTATCTTCCAATCTTCTGTGCAATTATCTTACACTTAAAAAAACCATAAATTCCAAAAACAGGACAGTTTTATTATTTTAAATCTTTTATTGGTAAGATTTAATAAAATTGTTAAATTTTCATGGAAACATATGAGATCTATGCTGATAAATCGCATGTAGTATGTAAATAGATTTTATTTGCTTTTCAAATTTTATAACCTTAGGTAATTTTCTTTTTATAACATGGCCTTCCCCTACAATCCAAGTTAGGACATATGATTGCACAAGGATAAATTGATTCCATTTTAAAGAGGATAAATAATAATTTTTCTGTTTTTTTCTCAGAGCCATTATTATGATTACAGAACTATATGAATACTTGATTATGTAAGAATTAATATAAAAAAAGAAACCACATCCTGGCAGGAATTATTTTATTTCCTCTTCTGACACTGCATTTTGCTTTTTAGTCTAGATAAAAATAAAATCAATTTGAAAAGACAGATTTTAATCTGAGATGATACTGAGCATTTTTTTGTGTGTGTGGAAAAATAAGATATGTGGCAATTCATACTATGCGTTAGAGATATGACTCTGGCCCTGAGTTTACATGATTGATGGGTTTCTATCTGAATAGGCATAAATGTGAATCGTAACTGTAATAATGCTTACCAGAGACAGTGGATATGACCTCAACCAGTTTCTCCTTTTATCTTTAGCATTAAATTGTTTCCTCTATAGCAAAATGTTTTTGAAAACCACACACAAAATCCTATGCATTAGTTAAAATATAACACAAAATAACACATATACACATCCATAGCATGATTTCAGTAGACAAAACAATGATGTTAACTATTCCTAGAAAACCTCATCCAATAACCAATTTCTGAAATTACATGCTTGCCCAGGGTACAAATCATTCATTTGTGAGTTAAAATAAACCCAGAGGGCAGAATAGTTGCATAGCAGTATATTTTGTATTATTTTCTTTACTGACCATATATACAAATGCTACTTATTTTACTAGGCCTGAGTATTCTCACTGAATATTCTGTCTGGCTCTAAAATTAGAAACTTATTTAGACTCATTCTTCTCTGATAGGACAAAAATGCTACAGTGCTATCTTCTGGTCACCAGTCAGTTGGCTGGCTCCTAAGTGCTCACAGAAGAGAAAAGGACATCATCACTCAGTACACTGACCATGTAGTCTTATTGTTAGTAATCTTTGTTTTGTTGTTCCTCCTCTAAATCATAATGAGGCTTTTCTCCTTCTTATATGGTATAATACTGAAATTGAAACTGGAACCCCTGGGAGGCATAAACTTATCTTGCAGAAATGATTTAATTAATCTGTGCTCTTATTACTTAGTAGTAAGATCTTAGGTAAGTTATCCCACATAGTAATATTTGACATTCCAACCTTATAGAATAACTATGGTAATAAAGGGTAGCAGCGGGGCGCCTGGGTGGCGCAGTCGGTTAAGCGTCCGACTTCAGCCAGGTCACGATCTCGCGGACCGTGAGTTCGAGCCCCGCGTCGGGCTCTGGGCTGATGGCTCAGAGCCTGGAGCCTGTTTCCGATTCTGTGTCTCCCTCTCTCTCTGCCCCTCCCCCGTTCATGCTCTGTCTCTCTCTGTCCCAAAAATAAATAAACGTTGAAAAAAAAAAAAAAAAAGGGTAGCAGCATTTAAGAAGTCCAATGAAGGCCCTGTGCCACTTGTTTTACATATATTGTCACATTTAATATTCAAAGCAACCAACCTTATAAGGTAAATATGATCATTTCCACTTTATATATAAGGACATTAAAAAATCATAAATTTGAAGTAATGCCATAATAAATGGCATAACCAGGAATCAAACCTAGGTCTACATGACTAAACTGATCATGAAGTGAAATAAAATATATGAAAGTAAGATAATGAAGTGAATAGGTAATTATAAAAGCAAAAAAAATCCCAGGAACTGCAATCCTGGTAATGGTACAGTAACTTGAACCAGACTTGTTATCATCCCATGGTAACAATTACAAACTGAAAAAATCCTAAAACAAACAAATAAAAAACAACTATTTGGAGACTGATCAAAAGTAGGCAAAACCAGAAAAAGAGACTCCGACCCTTGAAAGAAGAGAACATTCCTGGACAAGATCTATATTTATATAGCTTTTCCTCTGAGGTAAAAAGTTGTGGGAGTAGCCAGAGCTAAAGCAGAAAGTCACATTCTTACTGGCTTGAGGTATTAGAGGCCAGAGTTTAGGGCTGAAAGAATGGTTGAAAATTGAGGGTTGTAGTAGGACGTGGATTTTGGAAAGCAGGGAAACACAGAAGGAGAGATTAAAAAATTTGCATATATTTCCCACCCCTGAACTACACACACATGGGGAAGACTTCAAAGATCCTACTGGAAAAAAATAGCTGAAAGGATGAAAAGGGATTTCTGCTGCTTCCCATTGCACAAGACAAAGAGTTTGGAGTTTGAATCCCACCAAACTGAAGCAGCTTGGTGAACAACTTAGACTTTCCACAGAAATCCCCAAAGGGCCACATTTTTGGAGTTAAGATTACATCCCTGTATTAAAAGAGTCACCCCAGGATTTAAGGTAAAACCAAAAGAGACCCATTCTAACGAGACATAAAACCAAGCCTTTACTAGAAAAAGATAAGCAGCCAGTAATTTAACTGTTAGAAAAAAGTTAATATTCTCCAGAGGAAAATAATAGAATCCAGAGTCTCTAAAGTATATAATCTACCCAGTATAGAATAAAAAATCTCAACACATGAACAAATAGGAGAATGTGACCAAAAACCATAGAAAAAGCAACAACAGAACAAATTCTGTAATGACTGAGAAAGTACTTTAATGCAGCTATTATAAATATTATCAAGAACATGGGAACCCTGGTTGACTTAGTGGGTGGAGTATGTGACTCTTGATCTTGGGGCTGTGAATTCAACCCCATGTCAGGTATAGAAGTTAGTTAAAAATAAAATCTTAAAAATAAAAATAAATACTATCAAGAACATAAAAAATATCATCATGATGAGTGCACAGAGAATCTTAGAAGAAATGGAAACAATAAATAAGAATCAAATACACTAAAAATGGTTAAAATTATAAATTTTATTATGTACCTCTTACCACAATAAATTTTTTTAATGATTTAAATTGAAATTATACAACTGAAAGTGCTTTATCAAAACGAAAAATTCACTGGATGGCTTAACAGCATATTGAAGATGACAGGAAAACCAGCCAGAGAACTTGGAGACAGATGAACAGAAATTTCTGAAGAGTCTCAGTGACCCACATAGCCAAGAAACAGAATCAAGTAATTTATCATACATGTATATAGAGTCCCAGAAAAAAAAAGAAAGAGAAGATCGGCAGGAAAAAATATTTGATTAAATAATAAGTAAAATTTCCCATGTTTGGTGAAAAAACATTAACCTACAGATCTAAGAAGCTCAGCAAAACTCAAGAACAAAACATACAAAGAAACATAATCTAGGCACATCATATCAAATTGCTAAAGAACATGGATAGAGAGTAAATCTTAGAGTTGCCACAGGAAAAAAGGAAATTTAATTCTGTCATCAGAGAACTGATTCTTATAATTGATGTAACTCTAGAAATTCAACTGTTCATTCAGCCCTATTTCACTTTTTAAAGAATTTTTTGATTTGCAATTAGTAAAACCTTGGATTGTGAGTAATTTATTCTGTGAGTGTTCTGCAAGATAAGAAAATATTTCTAATAAATTTTAACTTGATAAACAGTGATGTCCTGCAATACAAGTAGTATATGTCACTGAATGCCACATGATCACAGCTGAGCCAATGGTTCTTGAAATCCGCTTTGATATACAAGTGCTCTGGATTACAAGCATGTTTCTGGAGCAAATTATGCTTGCAAATCAAAGTTTTACTGAACCTATTTTTCCTTTACTCAGAGCTATGAGAGCTATGATAGTGTGTGTCATATCTATAGTGGGAAAAGTATTTATAGGTTCAAAAAAAGTTAAAATAATTAAATTAATATTGTTCTGGATATACTAGCTAATTAGGTAGAAGAAAGAAATAGAGATATAAATATTAGAAAGGAAGAGGCACTACCCTTAATAATGGATAAATTCAGATAGAGACTTAATAAGAAAGTAGTGGATTGAACAATACTATAGATCAAATGGACCTAACAGACAACTATAGAACACCCCATCCAATTAACAGAAAAATATATATTCTTTCCAAGCATGTACGGAACATTTTCGAGGACTGATCATGTATTAGGCTACAAAACAATTCTCAAAAAATTCAAGAATATAGAAATTATAGCAAGTATGCTTTCTATCACAATGGAATGGAATTAGAAATCATAATAGGAGGAAAGCTGAAAAATACACAAATATATGGAAATTAAAGTGTATACTCCTGAACAAGCAATGGAGCAAAGAAATCAAAAGAGAAATTTAAACAATATCTTGAAACAAATGAAAATGGAAACACAACATACCAAAATGTATGGGGTATAGCAAAAAGCAGTTCTAACAGTAAGGTTTATAAATGCATACACAAAGAAAATAGATCTCAAATAAACAACCTAATATTACATCTCAAGGAACTAGAAAAAGACCAAACTAAGTCCAAAATTAGCATAAGGAAGGAAATAATAAAAATTAGAGCTGAAATAAATGAAAGAATAAGGAAACAAAGGATTAACAAAGCTAAGACTTGGTTCTTTGAAAAAATAAACAAAATTGACAAACCCTTAGCCAGACTAAGCAAAAGAAAGGACTCTAAATAAGATTATAAATGAAAGAGAAGACATTACAACAGAAACCACAGAAATATAAAGAATAACAGACCTACTATGAACAATAATATGCCAATAAATTGGACAATCTAGAAAAATGAATACATTCCTAGAAATATACAACCTACCAAGAGTAAATCATAAAGAAAGAGAAAACTCAAATAGACCAATGAGTAAGATTAATTCAGTAATCAAAAATTTTATAGCAAACAAAAACCCAGGACTTGATAGTTTCACTGGTGAATTCCACCAAACATTTAAAGAATACCAAACCATCTCAAGCATCTCCAAAAAAATTAAGAGGAGACAAGACTTCTAAGATAATTTTTACAAGGCCAGAATTATCCTACTACAAAGGCAGGTAAGGATACTATAGTAAAAGAAAACTACAGGTCAATATACCTAATGAATATACAGACAAAAATTTCAACAAAATATTAGCGAATTCAACAGCATATTAAAAAGGTCTTCACTATGATCACGTGGGACAGATCCCTAGGATGCAAAGATGGTTCAATACATGCAAATCAATAAATGTGAAATATCATAATAACAGCATGTATCAAAATCATACAATCTAAATAGATGCAAAAGAAGCATTTGACAAGTTCCAACATACTTTCATGATAAAAACCCTCAACAAAAATCTCAACATAATAAAACCCTGTATAAGAAGGGTTATATAAAATACGTAGGAATACATTTAACCAAGGAGGTGAAAGACCTGTACAATGAAAATCGTAAGACACTGATAAAAGAAAGTGAAGAAGACAAAAATAAGTGAAATGATATCTCATGTCATAGATTAGAAGAATTAGTATCATTAAAATGTCCATACTACCAAAATTCATCTATAGATTCAGTGCAATCCCTATCAAAAATTCCAGTGGTATTTTTTTTATAGATAGAAAAAATCTTAAAATTCTTATGGAATCACAAAAGACCCCTAATAGCCAAAGCAACCCTGAGAAAGAACAAAGCTAGAGACATCATGCTTCCTGATTCCAAACTATAGTACAAATCTAAAGGAATCAATAATATGGTATTGGCATAAAAACAGACACAAAGACCAATGGAATCAAATATAGAACCCAGAAATAAACCCATATATACGGTCAACAAGGGCCCAAACTGACAAGGAAGGAGCCAAGAAAATTCAATGGGGAAAGGATAGTCTTTCCAATAAATGGTGTTGGAAAAACTGGATATTCACATGCAAAATAACAAAAGTGGACCCTTATCTTATACCACTCAGAAAAATTAACTTGAATTTAATGCTTAAATGTAAGAGCTGAAACCATAAAACTACTAGAAATAGGAAAAAACTTCTTGACCTTGCTCTTGGCAATGATGTTTTTGATATGACATCAAAAGCACAAGAACAAAGAAAAATTAAACCAGTGGGACTACATTAAGCATGCTTCTACACTGCGAAAAAAAAGAAAATCAACAAATTGAAAAGGCAAGTTATGGAACAGAAGAAAATATTTGCAAATCATATATCTGATAAGGGGTTAATATCCAAAATATGTAAGAAACTCCTACAACTCAACAGCAAAAAACCAAATTATCCAATTTTAAAAATGGCAAAGAAAATAAATAGACATTTTTCCCAAGTAAATACCAAAGGTATGTTCAAAGGTACATAAAAAGAGCCCAACATCAATAATCATCAGGAAAATGAAAATCAAAAACCACAATGAGATACCACTTCACACCTGTTAAAATAGCTATTATCAAAAATACAAGAGATAGTAAATGCTGGTAAGGATGTGGAGAAAAAAGAACCCTTGAGCACGGCTGGCAGGAATATAAATTGGTATAGCCATTATGGAAAACAGTATGGGGGGGTCTTCAAAATATTAAAAATGGAACTACCATATGACCTAGCAATTCCACTTCTGGGCGTATATCTGAAGAAAATAACATCACTATCTCAAAGAGATATCTGCATCCCCATATTCACTGAAGCATTGTTTACAATAGCCAAGACATAGAAACAACCTGTGTCTATCAATGGATAAAGAAAATGTGATCTGATGTGTACATGCATGTGTGTGTGTTTATAACATGAAATATTCATCCATACAAAGAAGGAAACCCTGCCATTTGTGACTACAGGGATGAAACTTGAGAATATGATGTTAAATGAAATAAGTCAGAGAAAAACAAAAACTGTATGATCTTACTTATATGTGGATTCTAAAATAAAAATGAACTCATAGAAACAGAAAGTAGATTGGTGGCTGCTGAGGTGGGAGAAATGGGTGAGGGTGGTCAAAGGGTACAAACTTCCAGTTATAAGATGAGTAAGTTCTGGGGATCTAATGCACAGCATGGTGACTATAGTTAACAATACTATATTGTATACCTGAAAGTTGCTAGGAGAGCAGATCTTAAACCTTCTCTCCACACACACACACACACACACACACACACACACACACACACACAGGAGCTATATGAAGTGATGGATGTGCTAACTAAATTTATTGAGGTATTCATCTGCAACACATACTTATATCAAATCATCATATTGTACACCTTAAACTTATACAATGTTATATGTCAACTCAATAAACTTAGGTGGGGGGAAAGGAAGAGATAATTGTATCCTTATTTCCATGATAACATGCATGTATATTTGAGAAACCCAAGAAAGTCAACAAAAAAACCCCCTAAAAGGAATTTAGAAAGGTAGCTAATTACATAATTAGTATATGGAAGTCAATGATTCTCCTATATATATATGACATGCCCAATTATAAAATAAAAACTAGTAACAAACTCATTTAATATGAAAATCACAACAACAATAAGTAACTCAGAATAAACAAATCCGGATATCTATAAGACATGTAATCTGTTTTCAGGACAGATATAACCATTATTCAAAGACTCGTTATTCTGCCTAAATTAGTCTTTTAATAAGATTCTCATTAAAATACCAGTAAGATTTTTTATTTTGAGAACTTGAAAGCTGACACCAAAGTTCATCAAAAAACATGTCATTATCTACAAATATTTTGAAAAGAAAAAAAAAAAAAGAGGAGTAAAGAGGAGACCAGTCCTTCCAGAGTATAAAAACACTGTGAAGGTACAGTAATTAAGGACTTTTATACTAGAGAAGAAATAGACAAATAGAAAATGTATACCAGAGAATCCTGAAATATATTCCAATATACATAAGATTTTAATCCAATATACATATGATAAAGGTGACTTTTTAAAAAAAGATTAGTCAATACCAAAAAAATAAAAATAAAATAAAATAAAAAATGATTAATCAGTAAGAGCTGCTGGGACACTAAGAAAATTCCAGGTTATTTAAAGATTTAAATATAATATAAAAACTTTATTTAAAAAAAATTGGAGGGAAGGATGAATAGGCAGAGTATAGAGGATTTTTAAGGCAGTGAAACTACTGTGCATGATATCATGATAGTGGGTACATGCCTTTATAAATTTGTCCAAATCCATAAGATGTACACCGATGGTGAACCCTAAGGTAAACTGGAGACTTTAGGTAATAATGATGTATCAATGTAGGTTTATCAATTGTAACAAATGTACCACTGTGGTGGGGAAATTGATAAGGAGGAGGCTATGAATGTTTGGGGGCTGTGGGCCTATGGGAAAACTCTGTATGTTTCAGCTTTACTATAAACCTAAAACTGCTATAATAAAGTTTCTCAACAAAAATTAATCCATAAGAGTAGGAAAGAAAAAATGGTGTTATACTCTTGGACATAATCTAAAGAAGCTATAAGAGAAAAGACTGATTATTTGACTAAACCAAAACTTAAAATTTCAGTATGGGAAAAAAGAAACTACCACAAATCAAGTCGAGTGCAAATTAAACTGTAGGAAAAGGTGTGAAATACATGAGAAAAGGTACATTTTATTAGCGTACCAAGAATTCTTAGAATTCAATAAGAGATAAAGGAAAGGCCATTAGTAAAGACAAATGGATATGCTGCATTTATGTAAAAGAAAGCATATACAGTATATGCCTATGTATAAGTGTGCATATATATGTATGTGTTAAATGTATGTACACACATAAACTTGTATGTGGATAGAGGATTTCTGAAACGATACATAAAATAAGTTAATACAAGTTACTTGTGGAAAGTAGAAATAGGATAGTTTCAAATTTTACTTTTTATTTTATGCTTTTTCACATTATTTGTTTCTTATTTTAAAAATCATGAATATGTATTGCTTTAATAATTCAAAAGCAAAACCTAACACAACATATTCCTTCTGAAGAAACTTACCGTAATACGCTGATTGTTTAAACCAACACACATTAAAATTTCTGTGGTCCCTCTTTCCACAACTGACAGTATTACATACTGAATTCTATTATGGAGTTTAAACATTTCAAAACAGGTAGTGATTTACTAAAATCCAGTAAAACAAAAAGCAGTAAAATTCTAGAATAAGGGAAGTTATCTAAATATAAATGTAAACTCAATTTTACTTAAGGACTTTTTTTCTTCTCAAATTGTTTTTGAAGTACACAGCAGAAGAAAGAAAATAATTATTGTTGTTTTCATTTTGCTTCTTTCAAGTCAGAACCACAGAGTTTTCTCTAGAAATTCCTTTCCCTTCACTCCCGCTGAGGCTCCAAATCAATGGAGTCCCGTCCTCCAAAGCCCATTACATTCTCAGACCTTTCTCTTATGGATGCTGTTTCTCTATCCGCAGCAGTTTTTATTCCAGGAAACTGGCCTCTCTCCCCAAGATTCTGGCTATTAACAAGCAATAGCTGTATCAAAAGCAACTTGATCAGTTGTAGACTCAGTAAATGAGCATACAGGCAAGGAACAATGATAGTAATTAACATTACTATCCGAGTCTTAGCCTTTAGTAATTTGAGATACAGCCTATAGCATATCGTATAGAGTTTTCAAGAAGTTTCTCCTCAAACATCCTGGATCAAGATGAAACTTTTTCTAATATTCATAATGCAACTTCTTTCTGAACAATTAAGTACACTGGAATTCCTATTTCATGTATTTTGGTTAACGCCTAAGTGGTAATACAAATAACCAATTCATGTATAAATGAAATGCAATTACTCAATTGCTTCCATGATACTTTACTGTAGCGATTATCAAATCTATTATGTTCTATGTTTCTTCACATCCACAAATTGTATCTACTAGTATGGTGTCTGACACATAAAAGCTTTCTGAATGTATAGATGGATAAATACATGTAACAGAAGAACTGTCAATTACTTACAAACATAGCAGATTGGATAGAGCAGGTTAGAGAGGGCCCTAGAAGTTTTCTAAAACTGTAAGAATTCCATAAGTCGCCCCTACTCTATTACTCCCCACCATAACTATCACTGTCATACTCCTAGCATATAAGCTCATTCACTCTCACCAGGAACATGCTATTGATTATTAAGTCCTCCATAAAAGAAATCAGTCCATTTTAGTCTCAGATATACGTTGGGCCTTGGAATATAGACATTTGAGGGCAAAAGCACAATGCCCTAATGTTTTCCCTAGGTATGTTACCAGTAATTAGGGGTATTTACTTCACTCTTACTGATGTCTATCAAACTATAAAGTCCTTATTGTTTTATGTGCTAATTTATGTCTGCAAATTCCTTACTTTTCAGTTCAAAGTTTTACTAATTAGATCAGCACACCTCTAAGTAGATCTTATGATTTCAATTTCTGTGAGGCACATTCTTATCAAGATGTCCAATACTTTTGTATCATTTCCACTTCTACAGAATCCAATTCTATGGAATAAATAATGCTCAGTCACACAGGTAGTAATTACCAGAATTGAAATTAACCAGTAGAGATAGGGCTAAAACATCTACATTTTTAAAAAGTTCTCCAGGTTATGCTGAAGCATAGTCAGGGTGGTGAACTGCTACTGTAGTAATTTGATCCAAAGTTTAGAAAATCAAACTCCATTCCTTAAATAGTCAACTGCTCATTTAATCTTGTACTTTGTTTTCTTTCCCCGGAGTTTCAACATTCATTTGGAAAATGAGATAAAAATATAAACCAAAGCCGTAAGTCCTTCAGTTTACTGAAAAATTCTGGGAAATAAAGAACATATCTCCACTCTGCAGCATTTCAAGCTCTCTGGTTTCTGTCTGTTTATCTCCTATACCAAATTCAAAGAAGATATTTAATGTGAAAGGTGTATAACTGAATTAGCTTCAGAACTTCCTTACTTCCAATATCATTCTTTCTGGATGCCGTCTATAAGTAGAGGGGCTAATTACAATTTCCTTCATTCACTTCATAAACATTTATTGAGTACCTATTATATGCAAATAATAATGTGAAGCAGGTTTTACCTGGAAGAAGAGTATGTTTCAGAAATTTTATGTGTTTCATGTAACAAACAAAAAACGAAAGGGCCCCAATTCAAGAATTTTTTGTTTTTTATCTTTTATATTTTTAAAAATATTAATTCCAATATAATTAATGTACAGTATTAGTTTCAGTTGTGCAATACAGTGATTCAAAAATTCTACACTTATTCAGTGCTCATCATAGTAAGTGTACTCTGAATTGTCTTCACCTATTTTACCCATTCTCCCGCCCACCTTCCTTCCGGTAACCATCAATTTGTTGTCTATAGCTAAGAATCTATTTTATTCTCTCTTTTTTCTTTATTGCTTTTGTTTCTTAAATTCCACATATGAGTGAAATCATATGGTATTTGTCTTTCTCTGACTGACTTATTTCACAAAGTATTATACTCTCTAGCTCCATTCAGGTTGCAAATGATGATTTCATTCTTTGCTATGGCTGAGTAATATTCCATTGCATAAATACACTATATCTTCTTTATCCATTCATCTATGCATGGACACTTGAGTTGCTTTCATAATTTGGCTATTATAGATAATACTGCTATAAACATCAAGGTGCATGTATTCCTTTGAATTAGTATTTTTGTATTATTTGTGTGAATACCCAGTAGTGGAATTACTGGATTATATAATAACTCTATTTTTAATTTTTTAAGGAACCTACATACTGATTTCCCTAGTGGTTGCACCAGTCTGCATTCCCACCAACAGTGCAAAAGTATTTCTTTTTTTTTTTTTTAATCTTTATTCATCTTTGAGAGAGAGAGAGAGAGAGAGGGGTTGGGGGAGAGAGAGAGAGAGAGAGAATGAACAGGGGAGGGGCAGAGAGAAAGGGAGACAGAATCTGAAGCAGGCTCCAGGCTCTGAGCTGTAAATGCAGAGCCCAATGTGGGGCTCAAACTCATGGACTGCAACATCATGATCTGAGCCAAAGTCAGATGCTTAATGGACTGAGCCATCCAGGAGCCCCAAGAGTATTTCTTTTTCTTCACATCCTCGCCAACACTTGTTTCTTGTGTTTTTGATTTTAGTGATTCTGACAGGTGTAAGGTGATATCTCCCTGTGGTTTTGATTTGCATTTCCCTGATGGTGAGTGATGTTGAGCATCTTTTCATGTGTTGTTGGCCATCTGGATGTCTTCTTTGGAGAAATGTCTGTTAATATCTTTGGCCCAATTTTCAACTGGATTATTTGTTTTTGGAGTGTTGAGTTGTATTAGCTCTTAATATATTTTGGATACTAACTCTTTATTGGATATGATATGTCACATGCAATTATCTTCTCCCATTCAGTAGGCTATCTTTTAGTTTTGTTGTTTTCTTTGCTGTGCAGAGCTTTTTATTTTAATAAAGTTATAATAGTTTATTTTTGTTTTGTTTTCTTTCCTTAAGGACACATATCTAGAAAAATGTTGCTAAGGCTAATGTCAGAAAAATTACTGCCTATCCTCTCTTCTAGGATTTTTATGATCTCAGGTATCACATTTAAGTCTTTAATCCATTTTGAGTTTATTTTTGTGAATGGTGTAAGAAAGTGGTCCAGTCTCATTCTTTTGCATGTAGTTGTCCAGTTTTCCTAACACCATTTGTTGAAGAGACTTTTTCTCATTGCATATTCTTTCCTCCTCGATCAAAGATTAATTCACCATATAATCATGGGTTTATTACTGGGTTTTCTGTTCTGTTCCATTGATCTATGTCTATTTTTGTGCCAGTACCATATTGTTTTGATTACTATAGCTGTTATATATTAAAGTCTGGGATTGTGATGCCTCTAGTTTTGTTCTTTTTCAAGATTCCTTTGGCTCTTCAGGCTTTTTTGTGGTTCCATACAAATTTTCAGATTATTTGTTCTAATTCTGTAAAAAATGCAGTTGGTATTTTGATAGGGATTGCATTAAATCTATAGATTGCTTTGGGTAGTATGGACACTTTTGCAATATTTGTTCTTTCAATCCATAAGCATGGAATATATTTCCATTTCCTTGTGTCATCTTCAATTTCTCTCCTCAGTGTTTTGTAGTTCTCAGAGTACAGGTCTCTTACTTTGTTGGCTAAATTTATTCCTAGGTATTTTATTATTTTTGCTGTAGTTGAAAATGGTATAGTTTTCTTAACTTCTCTTTTGTTGCTTCATTTTTAGTGTATAGAAATGCAGCGGAGGGGCCCCTGGGTGGCTCAGTGGGTTAAGTGTCTGACTTTGGCTCAGGTCATGATCTCGTGGTTCGTGAGTTTGAGCCCCGCATTGGGCCCTGTGCTGACAGCTCAGAGCCTGAAGCCTGCTTTGTAGTCTGTGTCTCCCTCTCTCTCTGCCCCTGTCCAGCTCACGCTCTGTCTCTTTTCTCTCAAAAATAAATAAACATTAAAAAAAAAATGCAGTGGATTTCTGTATGTTGATTACTGAATTCATTTATATGTTCTAGAAGTTTTTCTATATATACTGTTATGTTATCTGCAAATAGTGAAAGTTCTACTTCTTCCTTGCCAATTTAGAAGACTGTTATTTCTTTTTGTTTTTCTGATTTCTGTTGCTAGGGCTTCTAGTACTATGTTGAATAAAAGTGGTGACAGTGGACATGTTCCTCATCTTAGGGCAAAAGCTCTTAGTTTTTCACTATTGAGCATGTGGTTCTTTTATATATAGCCTTTATTATATTGAGGTATGTTTACTCTAAACTTATTTTCTTAAGGGTTTTTATCATGAATGGATGTTATACTGTGTCAAACGCTTTTTCTGCATCTATTGAAATAATCATATGGTTTTAATCCTTTCTCTTGTTAATGTGACATATCATGTTAATTGATTTGTGAATATTGAACTACTCTTGTATCCCAGGAATAAACCCACTTCTGGTGAATGCTTTTTAAAATGTATTGCTGGATTCTGTTTGCTAATACTTTGTTGAGGATTTTTGCATCTATGTTCATTAGGGATATTAGCTTGTAGGGTTTTTTTTGTTTGTTGTTTACTTGTTTGTTTTGGTAGTGACTTTATATGGGTTTGGTTATCTGGGTAAAGCTGGTCTCATAGAATGAATTTGGAAGCTATCCTTCCTCATCTATTTTTTTGGAATAGTTTGAGAGGAATAGGTATTAACTCTTCTGTAAATGTTTGGTAGAATTCACATATGAAGCCGTATGGTCCTGAACTTTGGTTTGTTTGTTTTTTTTTTAACTTTTATTTTTTTTATTACTGATTCAATTTTATGGTTGGCAATTGGTCTGTTTAAATTTTCTATTTCTTCCTGATGTAGTGTTGGGAGTTCATATATTTCTAGGAATTTATCCATTTCTTCTAGGTTGTCCAATTTGTTGGTGTATAATTTTTCATAATATTCTCTTATAATTCTTTGTAAATCTGTGGTGTTGCTTGTTATTTCTCCTTTTTCATTTCTGATTTTGTTTGCATCCTCTCTAGTTTTTGATGATATTGGCTAACGGTTATCAATTTTGTTGATTTTTCTAAAGAATTAGTTATGAGTTTCATCGGTCTGTTCTGGTTTTTATTTGTTTGTTTTTTGTTTCATTTCATTTATTTCAGCTGTAATCTTTATTATTTCCTTCCTTTGGGTGTTGGGTTTTGTTTATTTTTCTGTTTCTAGTTCTTTTAGGTGAAAGGTTATGTTGTTTATTTGAGATTTTTCTTGCTTACAGATAGGCCTGTATTGCTATAAACTTCCCTCCTAGAACAGATTTTGCTGCATTTTCAAGATTCATTTTCATTTGTATCCATGTATTTTTTTAATTTCCTCTTTGATTTCTTGCTTGACCCATTCATGGTTTACTAGTGTGTTATTTAACCTCCATGTATTTTTGGTCTTTACAGATTTTTTCTTGAGGTGGATTTCTAGTTTCATAGCACTGAGAGTGGAAAAGATGCATGCTGGACTCCAATCTTTTTGAATCTGTTGAGACTTGTTTTGTGGCCTAACATATGATCTATTCTGGAGAATGTCCCAAGTACACTTGAAAAGAATGTGTATTCCACTGTTTTAGGATGAAATGCTCTGAGTTTATTTGTTAGAAACATCTGATCCAATGTGTCATTAAAGTCACTGTCTCCTTGCAGATTTTCTTTTGGATGATCTATCCATTGACATAAGTAGGGTGTCAAAGTCCTGTACTATTATTGTATTACTATTGATTACTTCTTTTATGTTTGTTATTAGCTGCTTTATGCATTTGGGTGCTCTCTGTTGGGTGCATATATATTTACAATTGTTACATTTTCTTGTTGGATTGTTCCCTTTATGATTATATAGTGTGTTTTTTTGTTTCCTGTTACAGTCTTTGTTTTAAATTTTATTTTGTCTGATACAAGTATTGCTATCCCAGCTTTCTTTTCATTTCCATTTGCATGATAATTGCTTTTCCATCCCTTTACTTTCAAACTACTTGTGTCTTTAGGTCTGAAATGAGTCTCTTGTAGGCAGCATATAGATAAGTCTTGCTTTTTAATCCATTCTGTCATCCTAGGTCTTTTGATTGGAGTGCTTATTAGTCCACTAACATTCAAACTAATTATTGATATGTATGTACTTACTGTCAGTTTATTCCTTGTTTTATAATTGCTTTTGTAGTTCTTTTTTCCTTTCCTCTCTTGCTCTTTTCTTTCACAGGTGCTGGCTTTCTTTAGTGATATACTTAGATTCTTATATTTATTATTTACCTATTTATTATCCATTTTTGATTTGTGGTTACCATTAGATTTACATATGACATTTTGTGCATATAGCAGTCTATATTAAGTTGATGGTCACTTATGTTTTTTTTTTAAAGTTATTAAACTGCTTTTTTTTTTAACTTGTTTTATTTTTTATTTTTTAAAATTTACATCTAAATTAGTTAGCATATAGTGCAACAATGATTTCAGGAGTAGATTCCTTAGTGCCCCTTACCCATTTAGCCCATCCCCCCTCCCACAATCCCTCCAGTAACTCTCAGTTTGTTCTCCATATTTATGAGTCTCTTATGTTTTGTCCCCCTCCTTGTTTTTATATTATTTTTTGTTTCCCTTCCCTTAGGTTCATCTGTTTTGTCTCTTAAAGTCCTCATATGAGTGAAGTCATATGATTTTTGTCTTTCTCTGACTGACTAGTATCACTTAGCATAATAACCTCCAGTTCCATCCACATAGTTGCAAATGGCAAAGTTTCATTCTTTTTGATTGCCGAGTAATACTCCATCATGTATATATACCACATCTTCTTTATCCATTCATCCATCAATGGACATTTGGGTTCTTTCTACACTTTGGCTATTGTTGATAGTGCTGCTCTAAACATGGGGGTGCATGTGTCCCTTCAAAACAGCACACTTGTATCCCGTGGATAAATGCCTAGTAGTGCAATTGCTGGGTCGTAGGGTAGTTCTATTTTTAATTTTTTGAGGAACCTCCATACTGTTTTCCAGAGTGACTGCACCAGCTTGCATTCCCACCAGCAATGCAAAAGAGATCCTCTTTCTCCACATCCTCACCAACATCTGTTGTTGCCTGGGTTGTTAATGTTAGCCATTCTAACAGGTGTAAGGTGGTATCTCATTGTGGTTTTGATTTGTATTTCCCTGATGATGAGTGATATTGAGCGTTTTTTCATGTGTCGGTTGCCCATCTGGATGTCTTCTTTGGAGAAGTGTCTATTCATGTCTTTTGCCCATTTCTTCACTGGATTATTTGTTTTTTGGGTGTTGAGTTTGATAAGTTCTTTATGGTCACTTATGTTTAAACTCATTTCAAAACCACTAAATTTTAGGGGTGCCTGGGTGGCTCAGTCGGTTAAGCAACTGACTTCGGCTCAGGTCATGATCTCACGGTTCATGGGTTCGAGCCCTGTGTCGGGCTCTGTGCTGACAGCTCAGAGCCTGGAGTCTGCTTTGGATTCTGTGTCTCCCTGTCTCTCTGCCCCTCCCCAACTTGTGTTCTGTCTCTCTTTTTCTCAAAAATAAATAACATGTAAAAAAAATTTTTTTTAAACCACTAAATTTTAACTCCTCTCCCCCCATGTTTAAGGTACATGGTGTCACACTTAACATTCTTTTATTTTGTGAATCCTTTGACTGATATTTATAGATATATTTAATTTTACTGCTTTTGTGCTTTCTACTTTTATTCCTCCTGCTTATGGTCTCTTTTCCACTTGAAGAGTCTCTTTTAACATTCCTTGTAAGTCTTGTCTAGTGGTGATGAATTCCTTTAACTTTTGTTTGTTTGGGAAACTCACCCATTCTGAATGATAGCTTTGTTGGATAGAGGATTCCTGATTGAAGTTTTTTTTTTTTTTTTTTCCCTTTAGCACTTTGACTATATAAGGTGAGTCCCTTCTGGTTTGAAAAGTTTTTGCTGAAAAATCAGCTGATAGGCTTAAGGGGTTTCCCTTGTATGTAAATGTTTTCTTTCCTCCTGCTATTTTTGAAATTCTCTCATTATCTTGGCATTTTAATTACTATGTGACTTGGTGTGGACCTCTTTGGGTTGATTTTGTTGGGGACTCTCTGTGCCTCCTGAATCTGGATTTCTATTTCCTTCTTCAGATTTGGGAAGTTTTCAGCTATTATTTCTCCAAATACATTTTCTGCCTACTTTTCACTCTCTTCTTATTCTAGAAGCTCTATAATATGAATGTTATTATACTTGATGGTGTCATTATGTTCTCTCAATCTATTTTCATTTTTTATTTTTTTCCTCTTTCCTGTTCAGCTTGATTGCTTTCCATTACTCTGTCCTCCAGGTTACTGGCCCATTTTTCTGCCTCCTCTAGTCTACTAATTATTCCCTCTAGTGATTTTTAATTTCAGGTGTTGAGTTCTTCATCTCTATTTGGTTCTTTTTTATGTTTTCTATTCTTTTTTAAGAGTCTCACTGAGGTCCTCCATTATTTTCTCAAGTCTAGTGAGTATCTTTATGATCTCTACTTTAAATTCTCTATTAGGTATATTACTTACCTACATTTCACTTAGGTCTTTGCTGTGATTTTGTCCTATTCTTTCATTTGGAACATATTCCTCTGTCTCTTCATTTTGTCTAACTCTCTGATCTGTTTTTATGTGATAGGAAAAGCCAGCTATACCTCCTGCTCTTGCAAGTAGTGGCATTATAAAGAAGAGGTCTTATGGTACCCTGCAATGCAATGTCCCCTGCTCACCAAAACCTGGTGTTTCAGGGGTATCTCCTGTGTGTGTTTTGTGTGCCCTACTGTTGTGGCTGAGCTGCATTTGCTTTCAGTTCAGTAGTATGCAATGGCTCTCTTTGCCTATTATGGGCAGGGATGTCTACTCTTACCACTGTTGTTCAACACAATACTGGAACTCCTAGCTTCAGCAATCAGACAACAAAAAGAAATAAAAGAATCCACATTGGCAATGAAGAAGTCAAACTTTCACTTTTCACAGATAACTTGATATTTTACATGGAAAACCTGCAAGACTCCACCAAAAAACTACTAGAACTGATATATGAATTCAGCAAAGTTGCAGGATATACAAACAATGTACAGAAATCGGATGCATGTCTCATACCAATAACGAAGCAGCAGAAAGAGAAATCAAGGAATTGATCCCACTTACAGTTGCATCAACAACCATAAAATACCTAGTAATAAACCTAACAAAAGAGGTAAAAGATCTGTATGCTGAAAACTATAGAAAGCTTCTGAAAGAAATTAAAGACAAAAATTGAATTGAATTGAATTCATGAATTGAAAGAACAAATATTATTAAAATGTCTACATCTCCCAAAGCAATCTATACTTTCAATGACATCCCTATCAAAATAACACCAACATTCTTCATAGAGAACAAACAATTCTAAAATTTGTATGGAACCAGAAAAGACTTTGAATAGGCAAAGTAATGTTGAAAAAGAAGACCAAAGCTGGAGGCATCACAATTCCAGACTTCAAGCTGTATTACAGAGCTGTAATCATCAAGACAGTATGGTACTGGCACAAAAGCAGACACATAGATAAATGGAATAGAATAAAGAACCCATAAATGGACCCACACACGTATGGCCAACTAATCTTCAACAAATCAGGAAAGAATATCCCAATGGAAAAAAGACAGTCCCTTCAGCAGATGTGCTGTCTCTTTAAGGGTGGGGATTCAATTTCCTCTTGTCCTTCCAGCTCTCCTGCAGCTGAGCTTACTGATTTTTAAAGTTCCAGGTGTTAAGCCCCAGTGATTGTAAGAACTCACAAATTATGCCCCACAAGTTTTCAAAGCCAAATGTTACGGAGATTTGTCTTTTCTAGGTGGGTTGTTATGCCTGGGGTGAGGGTCTGTTTCTTTCCTCTATCCATGCCCTTGGTGTCCTTCCCTCCTGCAGAAAGTCCTCTGGGTCAGTTTGGCTCTTGACCACAACTCCTACCCTATATTATGTGGCCTCTTTCTATTTCTTGTGGAGAGTCTGTTCTGCCAGTCTTTGGGTCATTTTCTGGGCTATTTACACTGAAGCAGGTATTATATAGCTGTAGCCATAAGATAAAGTGAGCTTAGGATCTTCCTACTTCATCTTTCCTCACTCCCATAACAGTTTATAATGCTTTACTTCCCTTCCTTTTTAGAAGCTCAAAGAAGACACACAGAAAATTTTCTTATTGAAGTTCTGAAATAAGAGGGTACATCTTATGTAAGTTGTATTATATGAAAAGTTTGTGATAATTATTTAAATATATGGGAAATGGCCATAAAAAAGATAAAAATGTACTGATGATATATATACCACATACTGAATTATATATTAGAAAGACTTCACTAGAATTAGCTTTATTAGAATAGGCTATAGAATTAATGTTAAAAATATATAGTGGCTATGTTCATTTTGAAAGATCAACAATGTTTCTTAATTTGAATTCAAAGTTAATTTCTTACCCATGAAAATAAAAAAGTAGCTCTGGTTTGAATCAAGATTAGCAAAGGAAAAACTAACTCAGTTCATTTACAAATATAACTACCAGTACAATTATAAATGCAAATATGATGCCATCTCTAAAGTCTTTAGTGAATCTCATTTGTTGATGTATATAATATGGATACAAGCCTCAACCATAAAACTGTAAAACTAATATTTGAACTCTGAGCTCAAGTAAACCAACAAAATGATAGATATTGTTTTATAACTTTAAATTATAGAGCTAAAGAGTAGCTGGGCAAAAGTATTATCAAGAAACATCTATGTTCAAGAAATGGTACTACCAAATCATTGTAAGCAAAATACGTACATCTACTAATAGAGCGTATCTTGTCACAAGTGAAACAACCTCTTTCCTAGGAAAAGGAAATTCTCTTGTTTTTACAATCAATTTTTCTTCCCTAACTTTATTCTCAGTTCAAAAAAATATATGACAGTATTATTGTTTGAGTTGTGTTACCTCTCCCAAAATATGTTTAAATCTTAATCCTTGACCCTTGAATGTGACTTTGTTGGCACAGAGGGTCTTTGCAGATGTAATCAAGTTAGGTTGAGCCATGCTGATATAGGGTGGGTTATAGTCTGACTGTGGCCTTATAGGAAGAGGAGAAAAGACATAGAAACACATGGAGAAAACCATGTGATAAGGGAAGCAGAGATTGATGTAATGAGCATAAATGGAAGAATGCCAAGATTGTTAGGCAACACCAGAAGCTAAGAGAAAGGCATGTAACAGATTCTTCCCTACAGCCTTTAAAAGATCATGGTCCTGCAGAGAACTTGATTTTGGACTTTCAGCTTCAAGAACTGTGAGAAAATAATTTTTTTCAAAATTTAAACCACCCAGTTTGTGGTAATTTGTTACAGCAGACCTAGGAAACTAATAAAAGATCCAAACTGCCTGTTTACTTTTATTTTTCTAGTGGAAATATCAGTTTCTCAGACTAAGCACCTGATCAATGTATACATAAAAGATACTTAATCCCAAGAAGAAAATTCTTCAAACCACTCTGCCTTGCACATGGAATATTTCTGCAAATAATAGTGGTTGATATAAAGTTAAAATTTTAGAGCAGGCAGTGAGTTGATGAGTACCCTAGTAAAATTACTTACAAAGTTTGGAATGTATAGTTTTCATGAGACTCAAAGGTTAACAATCATTTTTCCTAACAACTATGATTTTAAACAGTGATTTTTTGATAAACTGCATTTTCACATGTTTAAACATAAACTGCTTGTTGGGAAATTTCAGTAAACAAAATTTAGTTCCAGTACAACATAATGGTGTAAAACAAATTTGGCATGGGTATAATGGGAAAATTAACTATTTCTTTTGTAAGAGTTGAGCTTACCATGAGGAAATCTGTTTTCAATCATTTTAAAAAAGGAGAATAACTATATCGCCTATTTATTGAATTATGAGCTATGGCAAATGCTAAATACCTAAGATTTTTAATTATATCACCTATCTCATTTAATTCTTGAAATTATATTACCATTCAAATTTTAAAAATTTACAAATTGTGGGTCAAAGAGAACCAATAATTTGTCTATGGTCACACAGCGTGGTAGGTGTGGCAGAGTGGTGGTTAATTAGTTAGTGTTACTATGTTCTTTGAATTTGACTTATTATATAGTGGACTCATAAGTTATACCTGCTATGCTCTAATTGTCTTTCTAGGTACTAAAAGTTTTTACAACTATAATATTCAAATAAGCCTTAAAATATGGCAAAAAAAATTAAATAGCACTTTTGATTAGAATTATAAATATCTGTGGCTTATTAATGACATGGTCATAAATAGAATGTGATTCAAAGAGAATGACTGGTTTTTAGTATAATGTGGAAGATATATAAATTAGAGCTATCTGACAGAAGATATGTTGCTTTTGGGGTACTTGGGAGGCCCTGGGGTACCTCTGATAGCACAGAGCCTGCTTGAGATTCTCTCTCTACCCCTCCCCCCGTTCCCATTCTCTCTCTCTCAAAATAAATAAATAAATAAATAAGTAACATTTTTTAAAAAAAGATATATTGCTGTGGTTAAAGAAAAACTTAGACAGAATATGATATGTGAATAAGTCAAAAAAGGAAATATTAGGGAAAATTTGACAAAAATAGGCTGCTTATGGAGAAGCAGTGTTTATGGAAACTATTCCTACTAATTTAGCAATGGTCAGTTTTAAGTATTTTCTTAAAATAGTTAAGTGTATTGTATCAAACTATGAAAAGTTTTAAATCATGATTAAAGTATAATTCTAAGAAAACAAGTTTTAGAAACAACCACTGAAAGTGTGTAGAGGGTCATATGAACTTCCTATCCCCGAGAGCTGTTCTACTAGATTGGTTTGTTAAAGGAAGCAGTGGAAACTATTTCTTTGAAGATCCTTAGGAACAGAAGGCACACATTGCCAGCAGTTCAGAATGGGTTAGGTGTGTCTCTGCCAGAAGGCAGCCAGTGGATAGCCACTCTTGGTTCTCTAAGCCCAGTGACTACATAATAATGCTATTCTTATAACTGTGGAGGCAAGGGCAACACAGCTGCTTTTTCCTTTCTTTGGTGATCAGGATTTGCTGTCCAAAAAGTTGCAGAATAATGTGAATGTAATTAGATGAAATTTTCCCCAACAGGAAATCAAGAATTAATTCTGACTCTAGTTACTGAAAGAAAACTCAGAAGCTCTGCGCTGGACTTTTTAAACATTTATGTCCTCCTTTACTTAGAAAGTGTTCCTCTATGTACAACTTAAAAAGCAGACTCATTTGCTAGATGACCTCAGGCCTATGAGTTGAATTAGTACTAAATAAAAAATTCTGAGCATATCTACAGTTTCTTTGTTTGTATAAAATCCTTTGAAAAATTCAATTTTAGTGCATTCTGCTTAAATTTTTATGAGTTTATTTTTTATTTCATTTCATATTCATCTACTTAAGGTTTTATATTTCATGAAGGTGGCAAAGGCAGATTCCTTATATTTATACTTTTTTCTTTAAAATACAGTCAATTTCTTTCCAAGCAAACTTTCCCTTTAACTGGTAATGTAATTAATTTCAATTTTGAAGACGGCACTGTGGTCCACAATCCTTGGCTGACTACTCTTCCAAGAACAATAAGAGCTTCTGAGAAAGGAACTAAAAGTTCCATGAGTTCTTTTGATGCAGGATTCTCACAAAATATAAAGCTGTGAGGAATGTAAAGGGATGACTTTCCAAGATTTTGGAGCACTTCAGAATAGTTGTTAAAAATAAGTAAGAAAAAATGCTGGAATGAAACAAAAAAATTTCATAAACTGTATGGATCATTCCAACCAAATAAAAAATAATTATAATCCCCCAAACTATTTAGTATTTGTAGTTAGATGATAGATGTGTCTAAGATGGATACAAATAGCACTGTTTTCAAACATGGCTGCTTAGTTTCTGTTACTTAAATAGCTTAACTATAAGAAATAGCTATATTAGCTATGCTTCATATATAAAATTGTTATATTAAAGAACATTTTATTTTTCCATTAAAATGCAAGATAATACTACTTATTTCTACATACTTAACAACAGAAAGCTCATAGTATAAATATTTCATTGCTTGCCTCCAAAGAATTGTTGACATCCTTTGTGGCCATCTGCCAAGGTGGTCATTCCTTTGTGTGTGATGGAATTAGAGAAGTATCAGGGTTCTATGGATTGATGAAAGAAAGTATTCTGTGCTCTTGGCTTCTGATATTTGTTTCCTTGGTCCTGTTAAAAAGGAAACAAGAGTGAATTTACCAATTTTGAACAGATAGCCAGTTATTGTGTATTTCTTTAGATTCACATTTAAGGACACTTTGAGATGTTTATGAGTTCTCATTAAGAATCATAGAATTTTAGCCTTATACACAAGTTGCTAAATTTATGACTGCAAGCAAGAAAGAGCTATGTCAATCAGATGATTCAATCCCCATACTTTGCACTATAGGGAACCAAAATCCAAGAGGTTAAACAACTCAAGCAAAGTTACAGTCATTTAGTGTCAGGGCTAGTATGAAGAAACAGTCTTATTACTTCAAGTTTAGGGCTCTTTCTTCTGGTTGTCTCTTAGCAGGTAGAAGAGAATAATCTTTGGAAGAGGGAGATTGGGAAAAGCATTATCATGACCAAGCTAATTTCTCAGCCTTAATGCTTACAGAAAATTCTGGAAACAACAAACAAAAAAACACAATAGTTTAGTAATATTTAGATAAATTCATAGCGCAGCATTTGCTCAAAGAAATATTTTATTAAAGTACGACTAAGATACTATTTTATTAATAAATTAAACTTTACCATTAAATTTCTGAATTTCAAACAGAGCTAGGATCCTTTATTTTTCAAAAAGAATGCTATTTTTATTATTCACAGAGAAAAAGAGTGATGTTTTTAAAAAGAAAATTGTATCTTAGATACTGCCTTGATCAAAACCCTCCAAAGATTTCCCGTAACAGTTGTGATAAAGTCTTCTCCTGAGCTACATGATTTGGCCCCTGTTTACCTGTCAGCCTATCTCATAACTCTCTTCTTGCTTGGTATTCTACAGCCTTAGTGGCCTTCTTGCTCTTCCTCAAATATGCTAAGCACACTTTTGGTTTCTGTATTTGACCTTGGTCTTCCCTTAGACTGGAACACTTTCCCCAGATAGCCAAATGTTTGTTCCCAGTAACTGAAACACTTTCTTTTCTCTTAAGAGCATCATTGCATGTTTCAAGAATCTGCTCAAAAGTCACCTCCCAGGGCGCCTGGGTGGCTCAGTCTGCTGGGCATCTGACTCTTGATTTCGGCTCAGGCTGTGGGATTAAGCCCCATGTTGAGTTCAGCACTGCGTGTGGAGCCTGCTTAGGATTCTCTCTCTCCCTCTGCCCCTCTACTTGGCTTGTGCTCTCTCTCTCTCTCGCTCTCTCTCTCTCTCTCTCTCTCAAACAAACAAGCAAACAAAAAAGTCACCCTTCAGAGATGCCTTCTCTTATTACTCCAGTCAAGCAACCTCCAACACTCACCCTTCCTTCCCAATAGGACCCCATTCTTTATACCTATATCTGCTTCATTTTCATTCATGGTATTTATAATTTGTGATGTTATATAGCCCAACACAATCCTTATAGGGACCACATATATTTTAGAATTAAGTATTATTTGAGTTTTTAAAGGTAATACGGTACATGTACTGTAATTAGGTAACATGCTCCTCCTTCTGTATCTGAGAAGTCTAGTAGGTTAATATATTTATAGCAAAACATTTACACATTCTAAGTGGGATTTTAAAAAAGACAATAGCCTCATACAAGTTTCACTATTAAATGAATTAAGATTATGTCAGGTTTTACCACAATATGAATTATAAACACCTTCAGTTTCAGAGCTTTTTGATTTTGGAATTTCACATAAGAGATTGTGGAATATCCTATATATTAATTTGTTTACTGCCTCTCTTGTATATTTGTATTCCATGAAACACAAAGGAATGACCACCCGGTATGCTCACCAGACCAGAGATTTTTGTTTTTTGTTTTTGTTTTTTTTTGCATTATAACTAAATCCTAACCTGTAAGAATATATTTCTTCTCAATTGAAAGAATAGTATAAAAAACATATTTTAAAAGCTTCTTAAAGTTACTTCTTCTTTTAAGGTTCACTAAAAGAAAAATATGATAAATGGCCTTTCAATAAAACTATAGGAAACAACACCTGGGTTGTGTGATACAGTGGCAAGAATTTTCAACTAGAATTCTAGGGATCTAGGTTTGATCTTCCTTGCATTCCCATTTTCTAGTTAATTCCTTATCTATTTATCATTCACACATCCATCCTTATCCATCTAGTTCTTTCTCTTTCATTTAGGTATCTCACGATTCTTGGCTGAATGCATTATCTGTGAAACAAGAGCATAGAACTCAGTGGTCTTTAGTAGTTCTATGATTCTACTAACAGTTAAATAATTGAGCTAGTAATCACTCTATCACAGTTGGCTGACCAGTCTGAAAGGTACATACATAACCTTGCTCATCTGTTATTATTGTGATAATAACAAAAATAGATACCAGTTTTAAATTAAATTTTAGCATGTCTGCTCAACGCCAATGAAATGCCATTTGTGTCAAATACATTTTATGTCACATATATACAGTCCTGAGCTTTTGTGTGAGTTTCTTCATAAGAGTATGCCCAATAATAGCAAGTATTTATTGATCATTTACTCTGCGCCAGCCACTATCCTAAGCTCTTTACAACTTACAATGATTCCATCAGATAGGTAGTAATATTATCCCCTGTGGTATATTGGATCATTCCTCCCTTTCCCTCATATACCTCCATGGAAGGTATATGTGTACCTCTCTGCTCTTTGACTTTGGACTCAGCCATGTGACTTGCTTTGACCAATGGGATAACAGCAGACATCGTGGAAACAGAACCTTGAAATATGCTTGTGCAGTTGCACTTCTTCCCGTTACGTTGCTTCTCACTCTGAGACAAAAATGCTTTAGTTAGCTCCAAGGAATATGAGCGACATATGGCTCAGACTTAGATCCATCCTCCACTTGGGTCCATTTGAGCCCAGCCTTGATCATACTTACTTCAACTTACTTGCAGTCTCCTGAGCAAAAACTAAAAGCTTATGGTAGTATGCCAGTGAGATATTATGATAGGTACTACAGCAAAAGCTCACTGATAAACTGCTTTGTTTTACAGACAATAAAAATGATGGGCAGAGACTGAGTAACTTGTCCAAACTTTTATAGTTACTTAAGTGATATGATGAAGCCATGCAGAGTCTCGCTCAAGGGTCCACACTCTTAACACCTAAGCTATAGTGCCACTACGTTATACTAGCTGTATTATATGATATTAAGCCATTTATTAATATAGCAGCAGGTGATCTGGTACATATTAAAATTCATAATTATAAAGGAAGTCTCGTTGTCAATAGACAAAGTTGTCTTGCAGTGAAACGTTTCTTCTTAAAAAATTAGTTAAGTACAAGAAATGTACTATTTCCTAGAAGCAGATTAATAAGTCTACATACATATCTCTTGAGGTGGCTTTCCAGCTCATTCTGCTACCATACAATGGACCTCGGTGCCGATGTCTCTAGTACATGATTCCAACCCCTGACCTTGGCTAATTCAGGCATGCATCTGTGATCCAAGCTGGATCAGTCCGGTTCCTTTCTGGTATTTTGAAATCTGGACACATGACTGGGAGCCACCATCAATGGACCTACTCTGGAGAAAATTGAAATCACCAGAGCTACGCCTGTTACTTTCTTCCCCACCTGTCAATTCCATGACAGTACCTCCTCAGAAAAATGCGTTTTTTGACTAAGCTTATTAGAGCCTGTTTTCCTTGTTGTAACCAAAAGAAATTTAACAGAATAGATTTTTTAAAAATACATTGTTTTTACTATAATTTAAAAATGCAGACTAAAGATTTCTTAAAGAGGAGACCAAATAAAGTTTGCAATTGTTTTGCATTTTATTAATTTTGCAATTTATAGTTACGGATTGTGTGTTTCCTGATAACCAGCTAAAAATCTTTCAATATATTAAGAACCATGGGCTATCTGTGAATAGAACTACATTTCAGTAAAGTTGAATAAAGTCAATCTTTCTTTGTAATTCTATGTATTTTATTTTATGCATTAAAAACATTTTGTTTATATATGGCTTTCCACATTCCTTTTGATAACAAAAATCAAGTAAACATATGGAATTATTTGAATTACTAATTCAACTCAGACACTATATATGAGACTCAAATACATTCCAGACATTGTTTTGAGTCCTGGGGATACGCAAGGACAAAACGGTCTCTGCTCTCACAGAGTAGTGATAAGAAAGAATATGTGGAATATAATTTGAACATTTTACAGTACCATTAGTAATGAACCTAGAGATCTATGTAGTTAAAAGATAAAAGTAGCTTAAAAGTGTGAGAATATGGAGGCAAAATGCCTGGAGAAAATTTATGTGCAACCCTTAATCTATTTCTAATCTTTAAGAGGGGTATATCAGCATAGGGAGCTCTGTCAGAAATCATATGTAAGAGTACATAAAAAGTGCAACCACTAACGCAATGGCATATTTATGTTACACTTTTCATTTTACCAGTGATTTTCATATCTCAGTGATTTCATATATTACAACATGACCTCTTAATACCTCCTTGAGATGAACAGGTACAAATTGAACACCTTTTGTCATCAAACATATGCTCAAATTACTAAGAACTTTGGAATGGTGTGAAAGACTTGGTAGTGGAGGAGTTTAAGAATTACTTAAAGCATATTTTCTCAACTGGTGGATTTAACCATTTAGAGCAGAGGTTGACAAACTTCAGCCCAGAAAACAAATCTGGTCTGACATCTGTTTTTGTATGACCTGTGAGCCAAGAATGGTATTTACATTTCTAAATGGTCTAAAAGCATAAAAAAACAAAAACAAAAACAAAAAACCTTCTATGACATCTGAAGATTATATAAAATTCAAATTCCAGTGCCTATAACTACAGCTGGAACACAGCCATACTCATCTGTTAATGTATTGCTTAACGCTACCTTCACACCTTAATAGCAGAGCTGAGTAGTGCTGGAGATATGTTGGACTGTGAAGGCTAAAATATTTACTACTGACTTTTCACAGAAAAAGTTTGGTGACCCCTGACCTAGAAGATCACAGTTTTCCAAGGAGTTCATAATGCTAAAGGCAATAATGACATCTATTTAAACTTGTAATAAAAAATAATAACTGCATAGTTAAATATTTCTTCCCCTTAAGAGCATCCGAGGCAGATGAGTGAATGACTATCCTAGGAACCTTAGAAGTGTGTTCCCTATGAACAGAAGGCTGTTCATATGGATGACCTCCTTGATATCATGGTGTCTGTGATTATTATACAAGTTTAAACTGTTTAGCTCTCAGGCCTACTTTTGAAACTTACTGTCACATAGACTGATGGTTAAAGATAGCAAGCACAAAGAACTTCTGGTGACATATAATTAATGAGTAGCATAAAATTTCTACGAAGCCTATAAATTTGCCTTCAGACAACCATCATCAAATCTGTAAGTTGCATTTATCTAATCAAAAGGAACTTCTAGAAGTCTCAAATACTTTTTAAAAAGTCAAAATTCAAAAGAATATGATCCTATCCCAAATTTTCTTGAGCGAAATAGCCATTTTTTTTAGGTTTATTTATTGATTTTTCAGACAGAGAGAGAGAATGAGTGCGTGCAAGCAGGGGAGGGGCGAGAGAGGAAGAGAGAGAGAGAGAGAGAGAGAGGGAGAGAGAATCCCAAGCAGGCTCTACACTGTCAGAGCACAGCCTGATGCTGGGTACAAACTCACAAACCATGAGATTATGATCTCAGCGGAAGTTAAGAGTCGGATGCTTAACTGAATGAGTTATCAAGGCACCTTCCCCCACAAATTTTTTTTTTAAGTAGGCTCCTGGCTCAGCATGGAGCCCAGCACGGGCTCAAACTCACAACCCTGAGATCAGGACTCACGCTGAGATCAAGAGTCTGATGCTCACCCAACTGAGGCATCCAAGTGCCCCCAAATTTTCTTATTAGAAATTAAAAACAGCTCATTTCAAAAGCATAGAAGAACTCGAAAAGATGAGATCATAAAAGCAGTCTGGCACCTACTTTTGATGCTGTAGCTTAGAGTTACTTTTAAACATACATTTAAAAACTCATTTGGCCACCAAGTCAAGTATTATTTAAAATGTCATAATTTTAGATTTGCTATTGCATACTATTGTCAAATCATTTTCTCTCCACATAATTAAAAGTAAATTAAATGAGCAGGTCACTTACTAGCAGTTAAACCATTTGAATGTCTCTATTATGTGTATTAAATATTAGTTTACATTGAAAATAAATTTTGATTGGGGTAGTTAGGTGCCTCAGTTGGTTGAGGAGCTGGCTCTTGGTTTTGGCTCAGGTCATGACACCAGGGTTGGGGGACGGAGCCCTGCATCAGACTCTGAGTGTGGAGCCTGCTTGAGAGTCTCTCTCTCTCCCTGCCTCTCCCCAACTTACATGCTCGTGCTCTCTCTCAAATAAATAAGTAAAATAAATAAATAAATGAATAGATATATAAATAAATAAATTTTATGATGTAATTTTTTTTTTAATTTTTTTTTCAACGTTTATTTATTTTTGGGACAGAGAGAGACAGAGCATGAACGGGGGAGGGGCAGAGAGAGAGGGAGACACAGAATTGGAAACAGGCTCCAGGCTCTGAGCCATCAGCCCAGAGCCCGACGCGGGGCTCGAACCCACGGACCGCGAGATCGTGACCTGGCTGAAGTCGGACGCTTAACCGACTGCGCCACCCAGGCGCCCCATGATGTAATTTTTAACAATATAGTTTAAGTGATAATGTTTATTTACTCATTCATTCATTATTCTTTCAGCAAACAAACAGATGAGTACAAACTCTTTGATAGCTACTGTAGAAAAAAGTTAAGAAATAAATGACAGGTCTTGCTTTCAAGGAATTTTCAGGCCAGTGGCTGGAAAAGAGACAAGTATACAGAATGTTCAAATACAATTTGATTAAAATTATCTAATTGATGTAAGGTAAACTACTGATAGGTGTAAAAAAAAACTGCTATATTATAATCTAGAACAAAAATGAACTTGCTTCCCAACACGGCCTAGTCGTTAACATCACTGAGCTGAACCTGCTGCAGCTAGAAATGCTCAAGAACCACCACAAGAAAGTGGATTTCTTGTCCAGATCAAGGACAAGATGCCCAGATCAAGGTGGTACAGACCAAGTGTGTGGAAGCCAAGGACTGTCTAAACATGCTGAACAAGAACAACGAGGGGAAAGAATTACTCGTCCCACTGACCAGTCCTATGCATGTCCCCGGGAAACTACATAATGTGGAACATGTACTCATTGACGTGGGAACAGGCTACTACGTAAAAAACGAAAATGAAGATGACAAGGACTTTTTCAAGAGGAAGACAGATTTCTTCACCAAGCAAACGGAGAAAATGCAGCCAGCTCTGCAGGAGAAGCATGCCATGAAACAGGCTCTCATGGAGATGATGAGCCATAAGATTCAGTAGGTCACAGCCCTGGGGGCAACTTAGGCTATTGCCAAAGCCTGAGAGCTTTGCCAAAGCCTGAGAGCTTGTTTCAAAAGTGGGGCAGAGGGACCCTGCTTCAGGAGCCTGGGACTTTGTGGGCACAGCTTTCTGGGGTAAGGGAAGAGAAGGGTCTTATGTTTAATCTTAATAAATGTGCCAGTTGCGGGAAAAATAAACTCAGTTCCTAGAGGTGAAGACAGAATAGGGAGAATGAATTAAGAGATTTTAATAAGGTATAAACCACTGGGCATACTGACCAATGAGATGAGGAAAGTAAGACAAAGACTTAAAATTATTGCCAATAAGGGTGTCCTTTATTTAGACATATATAGAGAAGGAAAGAAGTGTCCACTGAATGCTACAGAGAAAAAAGGATAAATTGAATATTCCCTATAGATGACCAACTTTTCCTTCCCTTTTAATTTCCAGATACTATACACAATCCCTCATCCAATACTTTTTGGAGCCAGATGTGATTTGGAATTAAGAATTTTGTAAATTTTGAAAGGCAAGCATAAATCTTTTAGAACTATTAAACAGACATACAGAAACTTTTTTTAAAACACAAATTTTTAATTCTACAACGTACATCAAAGACTGCTCAGTACTAAACTATAATTCCAGGCTTCTTGTCACTGAAGATTAATAAGTGATTATTAATTAATAAGTGATTATTATTATTGATTATTAATAAGTGATTATAATTATTAATTATTAATAAGTGAAGATTACTAAGAACAGGCTCTCATTAACTGATAAATAGATATACAAAATGTAGTATAATCCACACAATGGAATGTTATTTGGCCATAAAAAGGACTGAAATTCTAACACATGCTTACAAGATGGATGAACCTTGAAAACATTATGCTAAGTGAAAGTCAGACACAAATATCCACATACTGTATGATTCTATGTATAGGAAATGTCCAGAATAGGGAAATCCACAGTGATAAAAAGATTACTGGTCGCCAGGGACTTGTAGTAGAGGGGAATGGAGAGTAACTGCTAACAGGTGTAGGGTTTCTTTCTGAGGTCATGAAAATGTTCTGAAAGTAGGTAGCGGTGGTTGATGTACAACATTGTATGTATACTAAAAAGAACCAAAGTGTACAATTTAAAATTGTGAACTGTGTAGTGTATGAATTGAATCTCAATAATGCTGCCACTAAATTTTTCTTAAGAATGAATTCATTTGATCAGATAATCTTCAGTTTCTAAAGTATTTAAAGTGAACTGCCAAGACAAATTATACTAGACAAATATTTCTGTTCATGACTGAATAACTACATTGATCTTATAAAATATACCTAAAAGAAAACAGTAATATAGTTCTTCAGATATTTCACATTTAAAAATCTACACATACATAAATAAGTCTAAAAATGGAGCACACATAATTAGTATGTATACAAAAAGAAACAGGGAAAGAAACAAATAATAAAATAAGCCTGGGCTAGACTATAGTACGTCCTTACCTCAAAGATGTAACAACAACTAAAAATTTCTATCAAATGATGAAAGCAGTCACAAAAAGTTAATATGGCAATTTTCTCTGTAAATCCAAAGTCCAAATTTATTTTATTCCAGTTTAAGTTGGAGAATGTTTATAAACATTCTGTAGACAATGTTTATAGAATGTAAAGAAAATGTAGACAATGGCTTTTGGAAATGAGAAAATTTTAAATTGAAGATTCAACCAGAAAAATGAAAGAATAAAGAAACTAGAATCTGCACTTGAACAACCTTAAGTTTTAATTTATAAAAGATGAATTATAGAGGAAAAATGAAAAAAGAAAACAAAGAAAAAGCAAAGCCCACCAAAATTATGTTCATCAGTTGGGTCCCTGACTTGATGTTCTATCAGGCTTGTGCTGAAGATGGTTTGGGTAGTAAGATCCGCTAAATGGCCTCTTCTTCTAGCAGATCACAAGTAGTCAACAAAGGGTAAAAAGAGAAATGTACTTCAGTAGATTAGGAAAAGCTACACTGAATTTATACTGCATAGTCTTCTCTTGTATATATACGTATATAGACATATATAACATTTATACATTTATATATATGTGTGTGTATTATACATAAGCAAATATCTAAAAACAATTTTTTTAGAATATAAATAATAAAATGTAGGTACAATTGAAAATTTACAAAAAAAAAAAAAAAAAACCAGTATATGTAGCAAAAAACCAACATACTTTCTTTAATATTCTTAGAAAATAAATTGCAACGGGATAAAATTCTTACCAAATTACCAGTTTATTTAGTCATCTAAATTGTTTTTTATAATTTATGTTTTATTCACATTGAGCAATATAGGTAAAATGGATAAGTTTTGATTTATAAATACAACATGATAATATGATTACTAGATTCTGTTATATGACCATGAGCTAACTGCTCCCAATATTTATCCCAATATGTGGTAAATCACAAAAACATTTAAAATTCTCCTTTGTTGTTTTGTCCTTTTAAGATCACAATATAAGTTTAATGTTATGATAATGTTTAATAACATAAAGTATAAAATATAATTGGATCTAGATAATTTAGCAACTGTGAGCTTCCCAATCATTTTTTAAAAACTGCTATCTCTTGAATAGCTTGTATAATATAATATGGCATGTTTGAAGTATTAGAAAAAGAATGGTAGTCTTTCATAAATGGCGTACTCTTAACACTGGAGGTAGAAAGCAATGATAGGAAGGGTACATATCTGTTAAGATAACGTAGCAAGTAGCAACTGATTTGTACAGAAATTAGCCCGTAGGTATTAATATTTAGGATGAAGAAATTGGGCAATACTTGCAGCAGGAAATTAGGAGTTTTATGGCTTTACTTTTCTTTTTGAAATGAAAACGATATTAAGATCTATTATATAACATAAAGATACTGTGATCAAATAGTATTTATTAAGCTTCTTAAATAAAGTCTACGTTAGAATTTTAGTTGGAACTGCAAAAGCAATAAAAAAACTAATGCCTTCCTTCAATAGGTAGTTTTACTTTATATTTTTATTACTAAGTAATACATGAAACTAAAAATATCAAACAACTTAACAATATATATAATTAAATGGTCATGTGTAGCAAATGCAGCTATATGGACTACTATGTTTACATAATCAGTTTCATAAAGTGATTAAAAAACTATGCATTCATGGTAAAATTAAATGCAGTTACAATATGTCATGCTAATGCCAATTAAAAGACAGAAGTAATAATATGGGTTAAAATCACATTTGGATTTGGAAAAATTCTGTATTAAACATAAAGATGTTTAATAAATCCCACACAGAAACATAACTGGAGACACTTAATTAAAATTTAATTTGCTTCAAATAATTCTTTTACTATAATTTATAGTAAAAGTATATAGTATAGTATTATATTTATAGAGGTACGTGGTGACACTATTTCTATTAACTTTACAATTCATGGAAATATTTGCTTTGTTATTAAAATCTTAGTTTGAGAGTTTCTAAGAAAAAAATAAGTAATTAGAGAGAAAAGTTGGGGAATGAAGAGCTCATATAAATGACAAACAGGCAAAAAGAACCTATAAAAATAATTGTAATAGTCAAACAATCTTTACCAGTAACAGAAAAGACAAGAACAGATAACTAAAAATGTTGAACAAGAATTAGGTATGTGGCAAGATCACAAAATTATTTCCAGTCACACATTTCACCTAGAAGAAATGAAGAGTCTAATAATTTAAGCTTATTGAAGTAGCTGAGTGAAGCAAAAACAGTGTAGTGCCCTTATTTCATGTTTTCAAAATTGTATGACATGCAATCCACGTTAAAATCAATTGATTAATTAACTAATTAATGTAGAACAATGAAAGGAAAATTCTACTAAATTAATCTCCATTGCAAGATATTTTCAAGTCCTATACATAAGAATATAAAATAAAGAATTCTTGGGTAATATAAAGTAAAAATTAACAGATCTGTACAATTAGCAAGAAGACCAAACCAATCAAAGTACACACTATGTATTTTCACCTAATATTATCCTTCCTTCTGCTATGCTCTTCCATTGTCTGTATCATTTTCCAAACCTTTCTCATATTTTAAAATTTGCCCCCAAATTTTCCATAAAGTCTATCCTTTCTACTCCAGCTCATAGTAATCTCCACTTTCCCCAGACTCTTGACGTGAGTACCACCCACTTCAAAATCATGAGATAGACTGACAGTTTCCTGATCACAGAGATATACCATAACTTATTTTTAAAATCACTTTTTAAAGAAATTCATGATCAATACAAAATTCAAAATGCACAAAAGGATATGAAGTGAAAAAAAAAGCCTCAATCTTTTTTCTACAGATAAACACCATCAATAATTCTTCGCATGTCTCATTTTATAATTTTTATACACCTCTTAGAAACTCTTGGGGAGGGGCACCTGCATGGCTCCATGGATTGGTTCCATGCAAGAGTCATGGCTCCATTGACTCTTGATTTCAGCTCAGGTCAGGATCTCAGGGTTGATGAGTTGGAACCCCTCCCCCACCCCCTTGGGATTCTGTTTCCCTCTCTCGCTGCCCCTTTCCTACTTGCTCTCTCTCAAAATAAAGAAAAATAAACTTAAAAAAAAAGTAAAACTTAAAGAAAAAAAGAAACTCTTGGGGACAAATTATTTACGATTTTGGAGTTTTTCAGATTTAGAAAGGTAATTTCATTTACTTAATTTTATGTAACATTAGCCAATGGTATTTAGGCAGCATCTCATCATAAAATACATTAATCTGTTTGTAGTGAATATTCACCCTTTTAAAAAATGTTTATTTACTTATTTTGAGAGAGAGAGAGAAAGAGGTTGTGAGCAGGGGAGGGGCAGAGAGAGAGAGGGAGAGAGAGAGATAATCCCAAACAGGCTCCGCATTGCCAGAGCAGAGCCTGACGCTGGGCTCGAACTCACAAACCATGAGATCATGACCTGAGCTGAGATGGAGTCTGAGGCTTAACTGACTGAGCCGCCCAGGAGCCCCTCACTTTTGATATAAACATAGAATGCAGGGACTCCTGGGCAGCTCAGTCAGTCAAGCATATGACTTCAGGTCAGGTCATGATCTCACGGTTTGTGGGTTCGAGCCCTGCATCGGGCTCTATACTGACAGCTGAGAGCCTGGAGCCTGCTTCATATTGTGTCTCCCTCTCTCTCTGCCCTGCACCCGTTCACATTCTGTTTCTCGCTCTCAAAAATAAACATTAAAAAATAAACATAGAACATAAATAATTTCACATATTCACAAATAGTTTTTTTCTCCCCCTCAGAGGATGTGTCTTTTTTCCTCCAACTTTATTGAGATACAATTGACATACAACAGTAGTAACTTTATGGTGTATAACATGATGATTTGGTACATGCTTATACTGCAAAATGATTCCACAATAAGGTTAGTTAACACATTCATCATCTCACCTAATTATATTTGTGTGTGTGTGGTGAGAACATTTAAGATCTACTCTCTCAGCAACTTTCAACTATATAATACAGTTACTGTTAACTGTTATTGTTCATTCAGCACCAGGCTGAATACTAGATCCTAAGAATTTAATTCATTTTATAACTGGAAGTTTGTGTCCTTCGAAAAAAATCATTTCCCATTTCTCCCACTTTCCAGCCCCTGGCGACAACCACCATTCTATTCTCCATATGTATGAGTTTGAGTTTTTTTCCCCAAGTTTTAATTTAAATTCCAATTAGTTAACATACAGTATAGTATTAGTTTCAGGTATAGAATTTAGTGATTCAACTCTTGAATACAATACCTGGTGCTCATCACAATCTTTTTTTTTTTTTTTTTAAGATTCCATATATAAGTGCGGCCATACATAAATCTGGCTAACATTTCACTTAGCAGAATGCTCTCAAGGTCTATCCATGTTGTCACAAATGGCAGGATGTCCTTCTTTTCCTATGGCTAAATTTTATTCATCTGTATTTTCTTTATTCAGTCATTCATCCACTGATGGACACTTAGGTTGCTTCTATGTCTTGGCTATTGTAAATAATGTTGCAATGAGCATAGGGGTGCAGTTCTCTCTTTCAGACAGTGATTTTATTTCTTTCAGATAGATATATATCCAGAAGTGGGACCATATGGCAGGTCTATTTTGAATTTTTTGAGGACCCTACATACTATTTTCCATAATGGCTATACCAATTTATTTCCCCACCAACAGTGCATAAGAGTTCCTTTTTCCCACATCCTTGGCAGGACTTGCTATCTTTGTGTTTTTTTTTTAATTTTTTAATGTTTATTTATTCTTGAGAGAAAGAGAGAGAGAGCGAACATGAGCAGGGGAGGGGCAAAGACAGAGGGAGACACAAAATCTGAAGCAGGATCCAGGCTCTGAGCTGTCAGCACAGAGCTGGAAGAGGGGCTTGAACTCACGAACTGTGAGAACACGACCTAAGCCGAAGTTAGACTCTTAACTGACTGAGCCACCTAGGTGCCCCTCTCATTTCTTTTTAATAATAGTCATTCTTACAGGTGTGAGGTGATATCACATTGTGGTTTTGTGTTGCATTTCCCTGATGATTAGTGGTGCTGAGCATCTTTTTATGTACCTGTTGGCCACCTGTGAGTTTTCTTTGGACAAATGTCTATTTGGGTCTTTCTGCCCATTTTTTATTCAGATTGTTTTTTGGTTATTGAGTTATAAGAGTTCCTTATGTTTTGGATATTAATCCCTTGTGTGATATATGGTCATGTAGAGTTTTTAAATTCAGGATGAATTTAAGTAGGTCTGTAATGGTCCCAGGTCAGTTAGGTTTTGCCCAAATGTGCTGAGGGAAAAAGAAACTTTTGGATTGCAGAGCTTTTTGCCTTTTTAGAACTGCAATTTCCGGCCTGTACAACTCTACCCATAAAAACACAATACACTACCAGGGCGCCTAGGTGGCTCAGTTGGTTAAACGTCTGACTTTGGCTCAGGTCATTATCTCACGACTTGTGGATCTGAGCTCTGTGTTGGTCTGTGCTGGCAGCTCAGAGCCTGAAGCCTGCTTCGGATCCTGTGTCTCCCTCCCTCTTCCCCTCTCTCTGTTCCTCCCCGGCTTATGTTCTGTCTCTCCCTCAAAAATAAATAAACATCAAATTTTTTTTTTTAAAAACCACAATACCCTACCGTACATGTATAGTAATGACAAATTGTACCCTTTTGTTCATTCTTATGTTTCAATATGAATGAAACACAATCTTGTTCTCAGTCACAGAGCTCAATGATTGAAATTTACAGAGAACAGTGCATATTTGACTCTCACTAAATACAGGTAGTAATTTAGTACCCACCAGAAAAAAACCCTACTGTTGAGTTGTTTCTGGATTTGTATATATTTCCTAGAAGGAGATCTTGCAGAGAATTCAGATAAGAGAATTCAGATTAGTGGGTCAATTAAAGATGCTCTATCAGATAGTATGTGGTGTATTCATTCCATTTCTTTAACTATTGTCTCCAATATCATGCCTTACATTGCTTCTAGATGTATCCCACATTGCCTCTTTTGCTGTTGATTATGTAGCTTATTAATTGTAGATATCTTTTGTACATGTTTGATTCATCTTTTGATATTTCCCTCTTTTCATCTTCAACTATTGTGGTTTTTCTTTTTATGTTCTCTTACCAGCTATATTCAGTAGATGTTCAATCTGGCTGATAATCCACCTAATTCTTTCTGATATGCAGGTATGGATTCAACTTTTCTTTCCAGATGCCTAACCCAATGTCCAAACAACATGCATTAAATAATCCACTTTTCCCACTGATACGTGATGCCATCTGTATCATTTCCAATATTCCTGCACTTATTTAGTCTGGAATTTATTAGCCTGTTCATTCTGTCAGTTCATATACCAATACAGACTTTTCCAACTTTGGGTCAGTGAGAGAATTAAATTCTAAAACATGTGATATGTGACTATTTTCTTAATTATACCATAGGTAGTTTCTATATGCCATAGAAAGGAAGCTAATTCATTATATACATAGCTGAATAATGGTCACCTAAAGATATTATGCCCTAATGCCTGGAATCAACAAATATTACCTTCTAAGGAAAAAGGATATTTCCAGATGTGATTAAAGGACTTTTAAAAGAGCAGATTATCTTGGATTATCCAGGTGGGCCCTAAGTGCAATTACAAAGGTCCTTATACGAGAAAAGGAGATATATATAGAAGGGCAAGAGGCAATGTGGCCATAGAGCCTGAGATTGAAGTGATGTGGCCATAAACCAAAGCTGCTGGCAGCCCTAGAAGCTGGAAGAGGCAAGAATGATTCCCCACCTAGACTCTTTAGACAAAGAAGACCCTGCCAGCATCTTGATTTCGGCCCAGTGACACATATTTCAGATTTCTGCCATGTGGAACGGTGAGAAAATCATTATCTGTAGCATTAAGCCACCATTTATGGTAATTTGTTACAGCAGCCATAATAAATAAATACACAAACAATATGCCTAAACTATGGTAAATACCCAAACAATAAGCCTAGGTACAATATGGCACTAAGGCTTAATTCAGAGTTATTTTGGTATACATGAAAGTTATTCACATGGATACATTATTAATCTTGTACCACAATTATCTTATTATTTGTAGTAGTTACTCAGTTGAATTTATTTGGGGTGGTGGATCCAGGTATATAATATCATCTGCATTCAGGGCTTTAACTTCACTTTCTTGATTTTTAAAAAGCTTCTTGTATCTTTCTCTTGGCTGGTTCCCTTCACCATGATGTTAAATGATAGTCATGACAGTAGATGTCTTTACAAATGTTCCTGACTTGTGCAAATGCATTTGCAGTGTTTCCTCTTTCCTATTTACCCCCAACATCTGCTTAAACTGTCATGAACTGAGAGGAGAATGAATAAACTTCCCATGTCTAGTGTGTTTTTGACTATTTTTCCTGGTGCCTGAACTATTTTTGTTTTGTAAGTGTTGATACCATGTTATTTGGCTTGTAAATATTCATAAGGAAAAAGGATATTTCCTTTCTACATCATCATTGTGAATTATACCCTTTGCATTAAAAAAACTACTTTGTTCATCTCATGGGATGTTGATGTGGACTGATTCCTCTGGTCTGAAATAAGTATTTTGTTAGCTTTTATTTGACTTAATTTTTATCTTTCTTTAGTTTTCAACATTCCTAAAATTCTTTTTTTTTAAATGTTTATTTATTTTGGAAAGACAGAGAGACAGAGAGCATGAGGAGGAGGGGGGGAGAGATTGGGAGCCACAGAATACAAAGCAGGCTCCAGGTTCTGAACTGTCAGCACAAAGCCTGATGCAGGGCTCAAACCCACAAATTGCAAGATCATGGCCTCAGCCAAAGTCAGGATGCTTAACCGACTGAGCCACCCAGGCACCCCTCAACATTCCCCAAATTCCTTAATTTACTTATATTCTTGCATATATCAGAGAACAGAATTTTGCTCTGTGCTTTAGCTGGAAATCCATTAAAAAATTACATGAATTAAGTCCATTTACATTAATTTTTCTCTTGGCTGATTCCCTTCAGTACAATGTTAAGTGACAGTGGGCTTCTGATAAATAGAAATGGTCTGTTTTCATTCTGTTGTTATTTCAACTTGTTTTCTGGATTTTTAAAAAAGAAAATACATTATCATCATTTATCTCATTATTCTCCATGTTTAGTCCCTCTCTATCTCTGTTCCAGTAGTTATAACTTTATGCGACTTTTCATTTACAAATTGACTTACATAATTTTTATAACTTTGTTTTTTATTTCTGTATTCAAGATCTATTAGTTTACTCTTATAAGCAATTATGATATTAGCATATTTTCTATTGCTCTGTCCAGCTTTTCCTTTCATTCATCACACTTCAGTTAATATTTTTCTGTGCTTTTTGTTGTACTGTTAAATCCTTCTTATACTTTTGTTATTTGCAGCTTTCACTGACATTTCTTGACTTGTAAGTATTAAGGAGGAGGGAATCAACAAACTTATGACTATAAAACCATGGGATGAAAGGAGAAAATAAATGATGTAATATATCATTTCAATTTTTAGGGAATATAGTGTTTACATTTTGTTCTTAAATTTTAGTCCTTATTTTACAGTTAAATCCTTTTGATGCTCACTGCTTATCCTTCTGTGGTAATTTTTCTAGTTATTTCCATCTGGTTGGCCGTTCATTTTCTAGGAATTTTTTCAAAAAGAAATAATATTCTCCAATTCAAAACTGTCTGTAGTCTTTACATCTGGAGACTGTTTGACTTAATTTAAAACACAAAACCCGGGGTGCATGGGTGGCTCAGTAGGTTGAGTGGCCAAATCTTGATATGGGCTCAGGTAGTGATCTTCCAGTGATTGGATCAACCCTGTGTCATGGTCCCTGCTGAGCTTGGGCCTGCTTGATATTCTCTCTCTCCTTCTCTTTCTGCCCCTACCCCTCTTGCATGCTCTCATGCTCTCATGCTCTCTCTCTCTCAAAATAAATAAAAAAATAAACATTAAAAAAACTAAAATACAAAACTTCCTGTTTTACAAGATCCAGCAGATGTTATTCCATTGTCAGCTGCCACTAAATGTTGATGTGGATAAATCAGAGAGAAGCCTGAACATTCTTTTCTTGTACCAGTGGTTTGATCATTCTTTGTTCATGATTAAAATCTAGGAACTTCAAGAGGCTAAGTCCTCTTATTAATAGATCTAGATTAATTTTCCCTGGCCCATGGTGTGTCCTTTCAATAAGTGGATTCAAATTGCCATCTGTCTATAAAAGTTATTAAATTTTAACTTTAAATAAATTTTTCTATTATTTTGGTTTTTTCTTTAGTTTCTCTCTCTCAATTTATCTATCTATACACAATCACACAAAATTTTCTCCCCAATTATTTTGTTCTTTCTTTCTTTTCTTTTTTGTCATTGTCATTTTGATCTTTTATGTTCCTTAAGGTACTTTCTATAATGTCTAGTCTCTCTTGTGCTCTTTCCAATTTTATCTTTTGAAATAAATACTTCTTTCATAAGTTTGGCCAGCTAGTAATTCATCCTGTGCTATCTTTACAACATTTTCCCAGATTTCTTGCTTTCCAGACCATGAGTTTTGCTCTCAGAGGTAACTGCTTTATTCATTTTCTCTCTTGTCTCTCTGCCTCTCTGTCCATTGATCCATCTATCCCTCCCTCCCTACCTTTTTCTTTCCTTTCCTTCCTTCATGGAGAATGCCATACAATACATTTTCAGCAATATTAAGATTCAGATATAATCCCCAAACCCTAAAATAGGCAAGAGTAGCTAAGACTAGCAGAAACCACATAACAGTAAGTGAGGCAAACAGTCTTGGAGAAATGTAGTGATAAAGGACCCTTGTCATACAGTTCCCAGAAATGACAGCAAAAAATATGGCCTGAAGGTATATAACATACTTAAGTTGCCTTGTTTGCAATCACAGGTATGGGAACGGAGGTGAGCTGAGTTGTTAGCAGAATCCACTAGACTCAGGTTTATAGAGGCAGAGTGGGTGGGAGCTACAAAAAGAAGACACAGACAAGCCTACTCCCTTGTGAAGACTAGCGAACCTGAAACAATATTCTGGACCCTCCTACCAACACACCCACCCCCCTCTTGAAAATGCCTAGCCACCTAAAACCATTACAATCGGTCATATGCAATATAAAAGGAACTGCTACAGCACTGATAATAAAAATACTCTAAAATAAGATGATGAAAAGAATAATAAAATATAGTAACAGGCAGCAATCAATCACTAGTGGTTCCACAGTGCAAGGGAGAGGTTGGAAAATTGAACATTTTCATATGTGTATTAGCCATTTGCAATTCTTTGATAAACTGCATGTTCATGTCTTTTATACAAACGAATTGTTTTTTCTTTTTTTTTTTTTAATTTTTTTTCAACGTTTATTTATTTTTGGGACAGAGAGAGACAAAGCATGAACGGGCGAGGGGCAGAGAGAGAGGGAGACACAGAATCGGAAACAGGCTTCAGGGTCTGAGCCATCAGCCCTGAGCCCGACGCGGGGCTCGAACTCACGGACCGCAAGATCGTGACCTGGCTGAAGTCGGACGCTTAACCGACTGCGCCACCCAGGCGCCCCACGAATTGTTTTTTCTATATTGAATCGTTAGCACTCTTTCTATATTACGAAAATCAGCAACTCCCTTATTGTAGCTACCAAATATTAATTCTCAGTTTTCACATAACTTTTAATTTAATTTTTGGATTTTTTCTAACTCATTAGAAATTTTTATAGTAAAAAAAATCAGTCTATTATTTTATAGCTTTTAAAGAGTTGCTTTTAAACAAAACACCAAAGTTATCACTCAATGTTTTCCAAAGATGTTTTAAATTCCACAAATCACATCAATCCCATACTTAAAACCCACATATGGCTTCTTCTCATGGTTAAAACAAAACCTAAATTTAGTATTCCTTAACAGGAACTCTAAGGTCCTTATATGTCTTGCCCCTTCAATCTCTTCAGTCTTATTTCAAACCATTCTTTCCCTTACTTTCTCTATGACAGCTCATGAGATTTCTTGCTATGCCTCAGACACATTAGTTCTTGCCGACTCAACAGCCTTTCCATTTGCTGTTCCATTCTGCTGCCCAGGCCACTCTTCCCTCACTCATGGCTTCCACTTATATCATCTGGGTGGTTTCTGCTTCAATATCATTTCCTCAGTCTTCCCTAACCACCTTATCTAAACTAAAATAGCACCCTAGCTCTTCATCACCCACTATTGCTTACCATATTTTATTTTTCTTTTTAAAACATGTCACTTTCCGAAATTAAATGATTTAATTATTTGCTGGCTTACTGTCTCCCATAAGAGGAGTGAGCTCCATGAGGGAGGGACTTTGTCTCCTTCATTGTTTATATAAGCTTCTGAAATAAGCCCCAGTAAATAATTGGATCACTAATGTTTTTTTTGTTTTTGTTTTTTTTTTTTTTTGGAATTTATTTTCGAGTTAGCTAATATACATAGTGTATACAGCGTAGTCTTGGCTTTGGGAGTAGATTCCCATGATTCATCCCTTACATACAAGACTCAGTGCAAAAGTATTTTACTAATGAATGGATGAATAAATAAATATAGGAGTTTTCAATGCTTAATTAAAAAATGTTTTAAAGCAGCCTTAAAAATATTGCCTTTATTCATTCAAAAAAAGCATAAGATGACAAACTATTTAGATAAAAAGCACTTCTTTAGAAGTTCTTGCTTTAAAATTTTGCCTTATAATATTCTAAGTGTTTTTTAACCCCATCAGTACATGTATAACATATAATTTCTTCTGTGGTGAGACCAGACCACATGTACGTTTGAAAACAATTTAACTTTGATTTACACTTGCTTTACATGTTACAATTTTATAAAAACTGAGATTCTATATCTACAACTTCCTTGAGAAAGTAAGTGTATTAACTTATAAAATCCTTGCCTTAGTGTTGTTTGGCTTCTAGTGTGGGCACACAAGAAATATGTACATTACATAATGCATCAGAAAATTCAAGTTTAAAAAAAAGAAAAACAAGGTAAGATGAAAAGGGGTTACTTCTTGTAAAACCATTCTTTTACAAGAAGAAACCCTAAAAATTCACAAATATGTGGCGATTAAACAACATGCCACTGAACAACCAATGGATCAAAGAAGAAATCAAAAAGGAAATAAAAAAAAATTGCTTGAGACAAATGAAAATGGAAATGCAACATATCAAAACTTATGGGATGCAGTAAAAACAGTTCTAAGAGGGAAGTTCATAGCAATAAATGTCTGAATCAAGGAACAAGAAAAAGTCTCAATGAAAGAGCCTAACTTTACATCTCAAGGAAATAGAAAGAGTAACAAAGCCCAGAGTTAGTGGAAAAAAGGAAATAAGAAAAATCAGAGCAGATATAAATGAAATAGACAATAAAAATACAATAGAAAAGATAAATTAAACTAAGAATCAGTTCCCTGAAAAGATAAATAAAATTGACAAGATGGGTAGTCTTTATTTTTTATTATTTTTTTTATATATGAAATTTATTGACAAATTGGTTTCCATACAACACCCAAAGACATCTGGATGGCCAACAGGCACATGAAAAGATGTTCAGCGTCGCTCCTTATCAGGGAAATACAAATCAAAACCACACTCAGGTATCACCTCATGCCAGTCAGAGTGGCCAAAATGAACAAATCAGGAGACTATAGATGCTGGAGAGGATGTGGAGAAACAGGAACCCTCTTGCACTGTTGGTGGGAATGCAAATTGGTGCAGCCGCTCTGGAAAGCAGTGTGGAGGTTCCTCAGAAAATTAAAAATAGACCTACCCTATGACCCAGCAATAGCACTGCTAGGAATTTATCCAAGGGATACAGGAGTACTGATGCATAGGGGCACTTGTACCCCAATGTTCATAGCAGCACTCTCAACAATAGCCAAATTATGGAAAGAGCCAAGATGGGTAGTCTTTAAAGATTTTCTTTTTGTTTATTTATTTTTGAGAGATAGAGAGAGACAGATTGCAAATAGGGGAGGGGAAGAGAGAGAGGGAGACACAGAAACAGAAACCAAAGCAGCCTCCAGGCTCTGACTATCAGCACAGAGCCCAACACGGGGCTCAAACCCATGAATCGTGAGATCATGAAGTTGGATGCTCAACCGACCAAGCGCCCCAGGTACCCCTAGATGGACAGTCTTTAGATAGAGTCACCAAAAAAAAGAGAAGACTCAAATAAATAAAATCAGAAATGAAAAAGAGAAGACATTACAACTGATACCACAAAAAATGCAAAGAATAATAGCAATGAACTATTATATCCCAATAAATTTGACAGTCAATTTGACAATAGAAGAAATGCATAAATTCCTAGAACACTACAACCTACCAAGACTGAATCATGAAGGAATAGAAAATCTGAACAGACCAATTGCTAGTAGGGAGAATGAATCAGTAATCAAAACCTACCAACAAACCAAATTCCAGGATCAGACGGCTTCACTGATGAATTCTACGAAACATTTAAAGATGAATTAATACCAGTACTTCTTAAACTCTTCCAAAAATTAGAAGAAGAAATGCTTCCCAATTCATTGTACAAGACCAGACAAGGATGCCAAAAGAAAAGAAAAGTATAGGCCAATACCTCTGATGAACACAGATGCAAAATTGTCAACAAAATATTAGCAAACCAAATTCACCAATACATTAAAAGGTTTCATACATCATGACCAAGTGGGTTTTACTCAAAGGACACAGGAATTATTCTACATGCACAAATCAATCAATATGATACACAACATTAACATGATGAAGGATAAAAATCATATGATTATCTCAACAGATGCAGAAAAACCATTTGACAAAATTCAACATCCATTCATGATAAAAACTCTCAACAAAGTGGGTGTAGAGGGAATGTACCTCAACATAATAAAGGCTACATATGATAAGCTCAAAGCTAGTATCATACACAACTGTTAAAACCTGAGTACTTTTCCTCTAATATCAGGAACAAGACAAGTGTACCAAATCTCATCTCTTTTATTCAATATATTATGTAAATGGAAATCCTAGTCAGAGCCAGTAGGCGAGAAAAAGAAATAAAAGGCATCCAAATTGGAAAGGAAAAAAGTAAAACTGTCCTCATTTTCAGATGACATGATAATATATATATAAAAACCCCTGAAGAATATACCAAAAAATGTTAGGCCTAATAAACAAATTAAGTAAAGTTGCAGGATACAAAATCAATATACAAATGTCTATGGCATTTCTATACACAAAAAAAAACTATCAGGAAGAGAAATTAAGAAAACAATCCCATTTTATAATTGCATCAAAAGGAATAAAATATGTAGGAATAAATTTAACATGGAGGTGAACGATCTGTACACTGAAAACTATTAGACATTAATGAAAGAAACTGAAGAAGAAACAAATAAATGGAAAGATATTTTGTGCTAATGGACTGGAAGAATTAATATTGTTAAAATGGTCATATTACTGGAAGCTATTTAAAGATTTAATGCAATCCCTATCAAAATGCCAATGGCATTTTCCACAAATAGAAAAACTAATCCTAAAATTTATATGGAACCAAAAAAGACCCCCAACAGCCAAAGAAACCTTGAGAAAGAACAAAGCTAGAGGTACCATGTTCCCAAATTTCAAACTACATTACAAAGCTGCAATAACCAAAACATTATGGTATTGACATAAATACATACACATAGATTAATGGAACAGAATAGAGAGCCCAGAAATAAACCCATGTGTATGTGGTCAATTAATTTATGACAAAGGAGCCAAGAATATATGATGAGGAAAGGACAATCTCTTCAATAAATGGTGTTGGGAAAACCAGACAGTCACATGCAAAAGAATTAGGCTGGACCATTATCTTACACCATCCACAAAGATTAACTTAAAATGTATTAGACTTTAGTATAAGACCTGAAACCATAAAAGTCTTAAAAGAAAACATAGGTGGGAAGCTCCTTGACATTAGTCTCAGTGATGATTTTTTGTATTTGACAAGGGGGAAAAATAAACAAGTGGCATTACATCAAACTAAAAAGCTTCTGCTGGAGTGCCTGGGTGGCTTGGTGGGTGAAATGCCCAACTCCTGACTTCAGCTCGGGTCATGATCTCATGGGTTTGTGGGTTTGAGCCCCACGTGGGGCTCTGCACTGGCAGTGTAGTGCCTGCTTGGGATTTTCCGTCTCTCCCTCTCTCTGCCCCTCCCCCACTGGCTCTCTCTGTCTTAAAAATAAGTAAACATTAAAAAAAGTTACCAAAAAAGCTTCTGCCCTTCAAAATCACCAACAAAATGAAAGCACACTACTGAATAGTAGAAAATATTTGCAAATCATGTATCTACCAAGAGTTAATATCCTAAATATATAAGAACTTATATATTTATAAGAATATAAAGAACTTATAAACTCAATAGCAAAACAAACAATCTGATTAAAGAAGGGGCAGAGGATCTGAATAGATATTTTTCCAAAGAAGACATACAGGGGGCCAAAAGATACATGAAAAGATGCTCAACATCACTCACCATCAGGTAAATGCAAATCAAAACTACAATGAGATATCACTTCATACATGTTAGAATGGCTGTTCTCAAAAAAAAAAAAAAAAGAAGTAACAAGTGTTGGTAAAGATATGGAGAAAAGGAAACCTTTATGCACTGTTGGTAGGAATGTAAACTGGTGCAGCCACTACGAAAACAATATGGACGGTCCTCAAAAAAATGAAAAATAAAACTATTATATTATCCAGCAATTCCACTTCTGGGTATTCAACCAAAGAAAATAAAAACACTACTCTGAAAATATATCTTCACCCCCATGTTCACTGCAGCATTACAAGAGCCAAGACATGGAAACAACTAAGTGTCCATCAATGGATGAATGAATAAAGAAAATGTGGTGTACAAATGATTTCACTTATATGTGGAATCTAAAAAACAAAAAAAACAAAACAAAAAGCAGATTCTTAAATACAGAGAATAAACTAATGGTTGCTAGAGGGGAGGTGGGCAGGTGGGGGATGGGTAAAGTAGACAAAAGGGATTAAGAGATACAACCTTCCACGGAGATGAAAAATACAGCATAGGGAATATAGGCAAAATAGTGTACTAATGTTGTTTGGTGACAGATAGTGACTGCACTTATCATGATGAGCACTGAGTGGTATAGAATTGTTGACTCAATATGTTGTACACCTGAAACTCATATAACATTGTAGGTTAATTATACTTCAATAAAAAAGAACATGTTTAAAATAAGAATACGCATACATAATAGAATATTATTGAGCCCTAAAAATGAAATGTGATATATATATGAATATGTATATATGTATATGTATATATATATATATATATATATATGTATATGTATATGCATATATGTAACGGAGTATTACTGAGCCATAAAAAATAAAATGATGCTCGGGCACCTGGGTGGCTCAGTTGGTTAAGCGTCCGACTTAGGCTCGGGTCATGATCTTGTGGTTCGTGAGAGCATTGGGCTCTGTGCTGACAGCTCAGAGCCTGGAGCCTGCCTCAGATTCTGTGTCTCCCTCTCTCTCTACGCCTCCCCTGCTCGTACTCTGTGTGTCTCTCTCTCTCTCAAAAATAAACATTAAAAAATAAACAACAAAATAAAATAAAATGCTGCCATTTGACATAACATGGATGGACACTGAAGGCATTATGCTAAGGGAATAAGTTGGACACAGAAAGACAAAAACTAAATATCATATGATTACACATATATGTGGACCACCCCTTAAAAAATAAACCCCCCAAAACACAAGCTTACAGACAGAGAACAGATTGATGTTTGCTAGAGGTGGGGGCAGGAGTGGCCAAATGGGTGAAAGGGTCAAAAGGTACAAATTTCTAATTATAGAATAACTCAGTCATGGCAATGTCATGTACAGTATAGTGTCTACAGTTAATAATACTATACTGCATATTCTAAAGTTGCTAAAAAAGTAGTTCTAAAAAAAACAGAAATAGGGGCGCCTGGGTGGCTCAGTCGGTTAAGCCTCCGACTTCAGCCCCGGTCACAATTTCACGGTCCGTGAGTTCGAGCCCCGCGTCAGGCTCTGGGCTGATGGCTCAGAGCCTGGAGCCTGCTTCAGATTCTGTGTCTCCCTCTCTCTCTGCCCCTCCCCCGTTCATGCTCTGTCTCTCTCTGTCCCAAAAATAAATAAACGTTAAAAAAAAAACTTTAAAAAAAAACAGAAATAGAATGGTCAAATAAGCCTTGTCGAGGCTCAGCAATGTTGAAGAAGGTGGGAGGACTATCAACGTAATCAAGACTGCATTTCAAGCTTAGAAGACAATTCTAAAAGAGGAGTTTCAAAATATTAAGGAAGGTTAGCATTTTGAGATAAATATACAGTTTCTCAAGATTATTATTTTGGAGGATTTAACATTCATTTGGATCGCATGATGTATTTGTTTAAGAGTCAGATCACTTTGCTTAGCTATACTTTAAATGATAGTACAGTATACATGATATCTTTGTAGAGTAGACATTCATGGGAAGTATGTTCTAGAGAACTGTGTCAATAAGAAATCATAGAATCTATATTGATAACATGTTTTCTCCTTTCACACATTACCACATTTATTATTTATTGTTTTTCTTTTAAATGTCAAAATTATAGGTATGAATTCAGATTGAAATGCTGAAATGTATTAATATTAAAATCACTATAAAAATCTGCCACATTGTTAGCGTTTCTAATGGCTAGTTTTATGCATCGATTTGGATAGGCTACAGTATAATTATTCAGTTAAATGCTAATCTAGTTAAACAAATTCAAACTAAAACAACTCTGCAGTTAAATGTTAAAAACTATCAAGGATTTGGAGAAAATGATACAATTTGTATTGATTATTGTAATGTAAAATATTTTCATTTTTTAGACGTTAGTATAGCTAGTCATTAGACTGAGCTCAGGTGGCTCAGTCGGTTAAGTGTCTGACTCTTGATTTCTTTCAGCTCAGGTCATGATCTCACAGTTCATGAAATCAAGCCCCGTGTTGGGCTCTGTGCTGACAGCCTGTAGCCTGCTTGGGATTCTCTCTCTCTTCTGCCTCTCTTCTGCTCCCTCTTTCTCTCAAAATAAATAAATAAATAAATAAATAAATAAATAAATAAACAAACATTTTTAAAAAAAGTTTCCGATGCTATAGTACAGTAATTCCACTATGAAGAATAGAGTCTATGTAAATAAAAACAAAAACAAGCTTTTCCTAAAACATGTAACAGCAAAATGTTGTAAATATTCTAAATGTGTAAGCACAGATAAATGAAGGGCATGATGGTTTATTAATAGAATACATAACCACTGAAATGATGACCATGGACATGCATTCTCCAATGATAACATATCAGATACTTTATATAAAGTACTCTATGATCTTTTTGGAGAATATCACACATATAGCACATTGAAGTCTTTCTTATAGAAAAGAGACTTCTTTTGATGCTCAAATTAACTATTTTCCAAACTTACTTGAAAACAGCACTCTTTGTGTACCAGTTACTATTGCTGCAGAATAAACAACCTATATTGTTTACAAGTTCAGGCAGAGTTCAGCAATATTAGCTTGTTTCTGCTTAACTCAGTGCCAGATGGGGCAGCTTGAAGGCCTGGCATGGAATCATCTTAATCACATGCCTGGTAGGACCTCTTATGTGGCTTGAGATTCCTCACAACATAAGGGCTGGGGTTCTGCCTGGTAGGACCTCTCTTGTGGCATGGGCTTCCTCACAATATCAGGGCTGGAGTTCCCAGGGTGAGCACCCCAAGAGAGATATAAAGTCAGGCAGAGCTGTACTATCTACTATGATTAAGCTTCTGAAGCTACCTAATGTCATTTCCACTGCATTCTACTCATCAAGGCAGCCGGATTTCAAAGAAAAGGGGAACAAACTTTACCTCTTCATGAGAGAATGGATATGTTCTGGAAGAACGTGGAATCAGAAATATTTCTGTTGTCAGTTTTGGCAAATATAATTTGCCATATATTTTTCAAGTAATAACTATTAATTTCCCATATTTGGTAAATGTTGATGGAGGTACATCAAAATAGTTATGTAATGTATTTGCTGCATACATGTTACATATATATTCATATACATATGATTCAGATATATATTATATGTATTCGTACATATATATTATACACATATACATATATATTATGTATTTATACATATAATATGTATTCATACAAATATATTATACACACACCATTTGGTCTGGGAAAAAATCCCCTGTGTTTGACAGTAAAATAGTCCCAGTCATTGTGGATGAATTAGGCAATATCCATTCAAATTTATATGAAACAACAATAGGAATTAGGACTGTCTCCAGCTAAATTTTCCCACTGACCACTTGGATTAGCAGGTTGTCTACATTCTTGCATTTTACAAGAGACACCAAGTTTCCGAGATACGAAGTCTTACTGATGTTAGTGATGAAAAATATCTTAATTTGACTTACAGGAAATCTATACAAATGGATATATCTATTTTGGCAAAAACAATTGTGAGTAACAAAGTATGATGAACAGAATTTATTCTTTTAATAGCAATGTCTTATAGAATTTTCTTTCTTACAAAAGACAATTTTTCAGAATACTTCTTTTATGTAGTTACAGCCAGTAAATAGAAACTATTTTTTAATGGTGGCACAAAAACATTTTTCAACAGCTACTTCTAATTACCTTTACAAAACATGACAGGTTAAGGCAATACAAATGAAATCAAAGTGGAAAGATCTAATATCTATGGAAATTTAAAACTTAGAATGTTGGGAATGAAAAGTACAGCATAGGGAATTTAGTCAATAATATATTGTAATAATTTTGTATGGTGACAGAGAATAAGTACACTTATCACGGTAAGCACTTTGTAATGTACCTAATTGTTACATCACTATGTTGTATACCTGAAACTAATGATATATGTCAACTATAATTTAAAAAAAAAAGCAATACAAGAGTAAAAAAAAAAAAACCCTTAGAATTAAAATTACCTTTAAAAAGTTAAAATAAAATAAAATTACCTCCTAAACATTCTTTTTCAAGAAACCACTGGAAAACTCACTCTACAAAAATGAGAGAACAAAATAAAAACCGAAGGTTTAAGAAAAAGGAGTTTCACATAGGAGAGAGAAAAAAGAGAATCTCACAAATGAGTAAGGGATATCCCAGAATGATACCTATGCCATCAGGGATAGCAGCCAGACTAGACTGCAATATGACTCAAGTTGAGGGCTATCATGAATATTTCCCACTGATTCTTTTAATGACTTTTCCTTTCTCTCTTTTATTTTTTGATCAGTCTGCAAGAAGTTTATCAATTTTATTGATATTTCCAAAGAGCTCTTGTGCTTTCACTGATTTTCTCTATTGTTTGGTATTCCCTAATTTATTGATTTCTGCTTTTATATTATTTCTTTGTTTATAGTTACTTTGGGTTTAATTTACTTTCTTTATCTTTTTTTTCAAGTTTTTATTTAAAATACATTTAGTTGTTATACACTATAATATTATTTTTAGGTGTAGAATTTAGTTATTCATTGCTTACATACAACACCTGGTGCTCATCACAAGTGCCCTCCTTAGTTCCCATCATCCATTTAACCCATCCCACCACCCACCTCCCCTCCAGTAACCCTCAGTTTGTTCTCTAATGCTCAGAGTCTGTTTTCTAGTTTGCCTCTTTCCTCCCCCCCCATCTTCATCTGTCTTGTTTCTTAAATTCCACATATGAATGAAATCATATGGTATTTGTCTTTTTCTGACTGACTTATATAGCTTAGCATAATACTCTTTAGCTCCATCCATATCGTTGCAAATGGCAAGATTTCATTCTTTTTGATGGCCAAGTAATATTCCATTGCACACACACACATACACACACATCCCACATCTTCTTTATCCATTCATCAGTCAATAGGCATTTGGGCTCTTTCCATAAGTTGGTTATTGTTGATAGTGCTGCTATAAACATTGGGGTGTATGTGCTCCTTTGAATCAGCCTTTCTGTATCCTTTGGATAAATACCTAGTAGTGAAATTGCTGCAATGTAGGGTAGTTCTATTTTTAACTTTTTGAGGAACCTCCATACTGTTTTGCAGACTGGCTGCTCCAGTTTGCATTCCCACCAACAGTGCAAGAAGGTTCCCCTTTCTCCACGTCCTCGCCAACATCTGTTGTTTCCTGAGTTGTTGATTTTAGCCATTCTGACTGGTTTTGATTTGTATTTCTCTTATGATGAATGAGGTTGAGCATCTTTTCATGTGTCTGTTAGCCATATGTATGTCTTCAAAAGTGTCTATTCATGTCTTCTGCCCATTTCTTCACTGGACTGTTTTTTGGGTGTTTAGTTTGATAAGTTCTTTAGAGATTTTAGATAGTAATCCTTTATCCAGTATGCTATTTGCAAGTATCTTTTCCCATTTCATTGGTTGTCTTTTAGTTTTGTTGATTGTTTCCTTTGCTGTGCTTTTTATCTTGATGAAGTCCCAATATTTCATTTTTGTTTGTTCCCTTTGCCTCTGGAGACATGTCTAGTAAGAGGTTGCTCTGGCCGAGGTCAAAGAGGATGCTGCTTGTTTTCTCCCCTAGGATTTTGATGGGTTTTGTCTCACGTTTAGATCTTTCATCCATTTTGAATTTCTTTTTGTGTATAGTGTAAGAAAGTGGTTCAGTTTCATTCTGCATGTCGCAGTCCAGTTTTCCCAGCACTATTTGCTGAAAAGACTGTCTTTTTTTCCATTGGATATTGTTTCCTGCTTTGTCGAAGATTAGTTGGCCATACATGTTTTAGTCCATTTCTGGGTTCTCTATTCTATTCCACTGATCTATGTGTCTGCTTCATATATTTTTAAGATCTATTGTTAGGTGCATACACATGACGTTATGTCCTCTTGATGAACTTTTTTTTTTTAATTTTTTTTTAATGTTTATTTATTTTTTGAGACAGAGAGAGACAGAGCATGAACGGGGGAGGGTCAGAGAGAGAGGGAGACACAGAATCTGAAGCAGGCTCCAGGCTCTGAGCTGTCAGCACAGAGCCTGACGTGGGGCTCGAACCCACGAACCGTGAGATCATGACCTGAGCCGAAGTCGGACGCCCAACCGACTGAGCCACCCAGGCGCCCCTTGATGAACTTTTATCAAGTTTTTTCTTTATCTCTGGTAAAGATGTCTTTCTTTTCATTTAGAAGTCTACTTTGAAATTAATTTAGCCACTTCAGCTTTCTGATGATTTGTGTTAGCATGGTTAATTTACTTTTAACCTATCTGTGTCTTTATATTAAAAAACACTTCCTCTATCCAATATACTAGGGATTGGCAAGCTATGGCCCATAGGACAGCTATTTTTCTTTTTTTGTAAATAAAGTTTTATTGAAATACTGATAGAAACACTTGCTTACATTTTGCTTTTGGCTGTTTTTGAGCTACAACAGCAGAATTGGGTAGGTGTAACAGAAACTGTATGGTCCTCAAACCTAAAATGCTGATTATCTACTCTTTGATAAAGTTTGCCAACTCTTGTGGTATAGAATTTTTACTAGATTATTAATCTAACAAAATATTCCAATTCACTGGAGTGTTTAGACAATTTACATTTAATATGATTGTCATATAATTGGATATAAATCTACCATCTGGCTATTGTTTTCTATTTGGCCCATCTCTTCTTTCATCCTCTGTTCCTGCTTTCTTTTGAACACATCCAATGTTTTAGTATTCCACTTTATCTTCTCTATTGTCTTATTAGCTGCCTTTATATCTTTAGTGGTTATTCTAGGGTTTATATATGCATCTTTAACTTATTGCAGCATAGATTTAAATAATACCATACCACTTCCTGAATAATGTAAAAATCTTATGACATTTTACCTCCAATTCTCCCTCCCATTCTTTGCACTGTGGTCATGCATTTTATTACTACATACATCATAAACCTCACAATTTGGTTCTTACTTTTTATTACTTCCTTTGATTTAAATAGTTCTTTTTTTAATTAAAAATAGATTTTAGTTCAGTATAATTAACATACGGTGTTATATTAATTTTAGGTTTACAATATAATGATTCAACAATTCTATAGATTAATCAGTGTTCATCGTGACAAATATACTCTTAATTCCCTTTATCTATTTTCTCCATACCCCTACCCATGTCCTCTATGTCAACCACCTATTTGTTTTTTGTTTTTCTTTGTTCATTTGATTATTAAATTCCACATATGACTGAAATCATATTGTATTTGGCTTTCTTTGTCTGACTCATTTCACGTAGCATTATATTCTCTAGGCCCATCCATGTTGTAATAAATGGCAAGATCTCATTCTTTTTTATGGCTAATATTCCATATGTATTATGGAATACTACACACACACACACACCTACCTCATCTTCTTTATCCATTCATCTGTGGATGTACACTAAGGTTGTTTCCATACCTCGGCTATTGTAAATAATGCTGTGATAAATACAGGGGTACATATATTTTTTCAAGTTAGTGTTTTCACTTTCTTTAGGTAAATATCCAGTAGAATTATTGGATCACATGATATTTCTATTTTTTACATTCAATTATCTTTTAAAAATTTAAATGAGAAAAAAGCAGTCTCTTATTTACCTATATATTTACCATTTCTGGGGCTCTTCATTTCTTTGTGTGAATTGTGCTCCATCTAGTACTGTTTTTCTTCTACTTTAAGAATTCATTTAACATTTCTTGTAACAAACGTCTACTGGTAATGAATTTCCTCAGTTACTTTGCTGTTTTATCTGCAAAGGTCATTATTTTAGATGTTTTTACTGGATATATAATTTTAAGTTCATGGCTTTCCTCTCTCAGTGCTGATCTCATTCCAATGTTTCCTGATTTTCAGTATTTCTGTAGAGAAGTCAGTAAATTTTTTTATCTTTTGTGTTGTATATATAATGTGCCTTTTTTCTGGGCTTTTATGATTTTTATTTTTATTGTTGGCTTTCAGAAATTATGTCTTGGTGTGGTTTTCTTTCCTGTTTGAAATTAGTTGAACTTTTTGTACTTTTCATCAAACATGGAAAAATTTTGGTCATAATTTCTTGAAATATTTCTTCTTTCTGGAACTCCAATTACACAGTTTCTAGACTACAGGGTACCAGGACACTAAGGTGTCATTCATTTTTTTTTTTTTTTTTTTTTTACAGTTGTCTTACTCTCTGCTTCAGTTTGGAAAATTTCTTGAAGTCCACTTATTTTTATCTGCAGTGACTAATGCACTGCTTAACCCATCCAGTGGATATTTCATTTCATGTATCATTATTTTAATGTTTTTCTTTAAATCCCTGAATAAGTAAACAATTAGCTGTTTTAAAGACTTTGCTAATTATATCATCCCTGGTAATTCTTAGTCTGTTCTCCCCTGGATTGTTTACTGTATCTGTCATTACATAAGGAGAGAGGCCAGCGCTAAGTCTATGCCATTGTCAGTGAGGTCAGAGGACATATGTACCATATGTATGAGGATACATGATTAAGTAGGCATAATACCTTCCTCATAAGAATGTTATAGTTGGACATAGGAAGTAAAATAATTAGTTCGAAAGGCATATATATATATATATATATATATATATATATATATAATTTTAGAGAGAAAAAGAATGTGCACAAGTAGGGAGGAGGGGCAGAGACAGACAGAGAGAGAGAGAGAGAGAGAGAGAGAGAGAATGTTAAGCAGGCTCCCCAACATGTGAGTCTTGATCCCATGACCCTGGGATCATGACCTGAGCTGAAATCAAGAGTCAGAGGCTCAACTGAAAGGGCCACCCAGATGCACCTGAAAAAGCATTTTAATAGAGTTATAAATATATCCACATAAAAGGGCTAAATATCCACATGTAAGGGCTACCTATGTAAGCCCACAAAGGTCAAATAAGCCTTCTAAATGAATAGTATGAGCCACTGTGATGTCCTTTATTCTTTACATCTCCAAAGACAAATGTTAGATTATTCAGATGAATTATTTTCCATATTTTAAGAAGGCGGTGAAAATTATATCAATCAGTAATTTTCCTTTTCTTCCTTGATTTCAAATTTTTAGGAAAAAAAAATCAAGTGAACAGAGAAGAAAAATGCAAACTAAATGCTTGTCACATCCAGCCCCCCACATTCCAGTTGATTGGTTCTGCTTTATTAAAATATGTGTGTGTGTGTGTGTGTGTGTGTGTGTGTGTATATATATATATATATATTCCTAATTTAGAGTATAAAAGCAATATATGCTTATCATGGAAATTTAGAAAAGCATAAAAAAGGACAACAAAAATAAATCCACCCATCATTTTATACTAGAAGATAATCTCTGTCCCATTTTACTGCACATTATGTAGACATTCACTTTTTTTAATGTTTATGTATTTATTTTGAGAGAAGTGAGGGAGATCAGAGAGAGAGAGAGAGAGAGAGAATCCAAAGCAGGCTCTGAGATGTGAGCGCAGATGTGGGGCTCGAACCTGATGTGGGGCTCGAACTCAAGAACCATGAGATCATGACCTGAGCTGAAATCCAGAGTTGGACACTCAACCAACTGAGCCACCTAAGCACTTCTCACATTTCTTTCTTTTCTTTCTTTCCTTTCTTTTTTCTTTTCTTTTCTTTCTTTCTTTCTTTCTTTCTTTCTTTCTTTCTTTCAGTAGGCTCCACACCCAGAGTGGAGTCCAACGTGGGGCTTGAACTCACGATTCTGAGGATCTAAGACCTGAGCTGAGATCAAGAGTTGGTCACTTAACTGACTGAGCTACACAGGTACCCTGACATTCAGTTTTTTAAAAACAAAAATGAGTAGCAAAAAATTAGTTATCTCAGAAAAGTTTATTCTATCAATATAGGTTTATTTAATTAACTCCTATTGTTGGGCATTTTAATTGTTTTCAAACATCAAACATATTGATAATATACTTACAAGAAATTTCTAGAAATGTGATCCCTGGGTCAAAAAGTACACACATAGGTAAAGTTTTTGTTAGAGTTTCTTCTTCTGTTAGAGTTTATTCCAGGATGATAATACCAAGATGTTGACTAGAACAACTATTGGATCTCTCTCTAAGCATCAGCTCCAGTAGAAATTATAGACAGGAAAAGTCAAGAATAAGAAAACTTGAAAACTCCTCAAAAAGGCAAGGTGGTATAGAGTACCATTTTGAACTTGAAAATGTGCTTGGGCCATGGAACCTGAGGTTCTAGACAAGAGGAGGCTTATAGGCTGTGGGAAGACAAAATAGGAAGTAAACTAATGGAGTTCTGTTTTGGATTCTTTCCTCTCATTGCCTTGAGACAAAAACTGACTGTTCCCATATCTGCAGGGGCTCAGACTACTATAGAAATGCCTTCAGGAGTAAACAGAGTACTTATAAACAGCTGAGAAAACATGAGGGGACATTGGGCAGTCATGTCCCTATTCTTTTGCACCAAATTAGAGAGTTGGTGAAAAACAATCATCAGTTTTGGTTGCTGCTTCTTTCTGGTGGGATGGGGGAATGAGGGGAAATGTTGAAGTACAGACTTCAGGTATCACTTTGTTGATTTGATAAATTATTAATTGTGATTTTATCGGTGGCTTGGGGCTTTCCTACCTACCTCCCATCCTCTGAGCTCACTGAGAATGACATGCACTGAGTGCTGGCCTCTCCCTATATGTAATGCCAGATACAATAGTCAATCCAGAGGGAAATGGTCCTACAAAACCAAATATCAAGACATTGCAAGGAGCACAACTATTTCCAAAGAAAATAAAATTGGCATAAAGATTCTAAGAAAAGCTACAATGTTAGATCTAATGGCCCAAGATTTAAAAATAGCCTAACAAACATCCCAAAAGACATAAAGGAACATATTAGCAATAGGTAACAAGAATAAGAAAACAAAGAAGCAAGCAGAACTATGAGGTACGAAAACTATAAAATCTGAAACATAGATTTCATAAAAAGTAGAATTAAAATAACAAATGAATTAATGAATTTGAAGACAAGTTTCAGGAAATCTTCAATGCTAAGGAAAAACAAGGAAATAGAAATATAAAAGAAAGACAAAGGGCTTGTCACTACTATCTGAATAACAGAGATGTGGAGAAAAAAATTAGAAATGATGAAGGTAACAAGACAAGAGACCATGGATTTTCAAAGTATTGAAGGAAACATAAAATCTACAGTTGGATATATAGCTATATAGTCATTAAAATATGAGGTTATGATAATATGTTTTCAAGTATATAAGGCCTCATAAAACAGTTGTTGATTAAATACTCAAATAGAAAGAGAAGCAGGGTGCCTGCATGGCTTAGTCAGTTAGGCGTCCAACTTCAGCTTGGGTCATAGTCTCAGTGCTCCTGAGTTCCAGCCCTGCATCAGCTCTCTGCTGTCAGCACAGAGCCTTCTTCAGATCCTTTGTCCACCTTTCTCACACACATTCTCTCTCCTTCTCAAAAATAAAAATAAAAAAAGAAAGAGAAATGAAGAATGTCTTTAAAAGATGTACAAAGTAGGGGCGCCTGGGTGGCGCAGTCGGTTAAGCGTCCGACTTCAGCCAGGTCACGATCTCATGGTCCGTGAGTTCGAGCCCCGCGTCGGGCTCTGGGCTGATGGCTCAGAGCCTGGAGCCTGTTTCCGATTCTGTGTCTCCCTCTCTCTCTGCCCCTCCCCCGTTCATGCTCTGTCTCTCTCTGTCCCAGAAATAAATAAACGTGGAAAAAAAAAATTAAAAAAAAAAAAAAAGATGTACAAAGTAATCTATAAGAGAAAGGATTAAAAATCATACAATGATTTCAATAGATGCAGAAAAAGAATTGGACAAAGTACAACCACTCATGACAAAAACTCTCCACAAAGCACGTTTAGAGGGAACATAGCTCAACATAATAAAGGCCATACATGAAAAACTCACAGCTAACGTCATACTCAATGGCAAAAAATGGAGAGCTTTTCCCCTAAGCTCAGGAACAAGACAAGGATGTCCACTCTTATCACTTTTATTCAATATAGTACTGGAAGTTCTAGCCACAGGAATCAGAAAACAAAAAAATAAAAGGCATCCAAATTGGTAAGGAAGAAGTAGAACTTTCACTATTTGCAGAAGACATGACATTATATATAGAAAAACTACTAACTGATAAGTGAATTCAGTAAGGTCACAGGATACAAAATCAACATACAGAAATCCATTGCATTTCTATACACTAATAATGAAGCAGTAGAAAGAGAAATTAAGAAAACAATCTCATGTATAATTACATCAAAAAATAAAAACCCAAGAATAATACTTAACCAAGTAGGTGAAAAATCTGTTCTCTGAGAACTATAAAATATTGATGAAAGAAACTGAAGATGACACAAGCAAATGGAAAGATATTCAATGCTAATGGATCAGAAGGACAAAACTGTTAAATATGTATACTACCGAAAACAACCTACAGATTTAATGCAACCCCTATCAAAATACCCACAGCATTTCTCACAGAACTAAAACAAACAATCCTAAATTGTATGGAAGCACAAAAGACCCCAAATAGCCAAAGCAACTTTGAAAAAGAACAAAACCGGGGGCGCCTGGGTGGCTCAGTCGGTTAAGTGTCCAACTTCGGCTCAGGTCATGATCTCATGGTTTGTGGGTTTGAGCCCCGCGTCAGGCTCTGTGTTGACAGCTCAGAGCCTGGAGCCTGCTTCAGATTCTGTGTCTCCTTCTCTCTCTGCTTCTCCCCAGCTCATGCTCTGTCTCTCTCTCTCTCTCTCAAAAATAAATAAACATTAAAAAAAATTTTTTTAAGAAAAAGAACAAAACTGGAGGAATCACAATCCTAGATTTCAAGATATACTACAAAGCTGTAGTAATCAACACAGTGTACTGGCACCAAAACAGACACACAGATCAATGGAACAGAATAGAGAGCCCAGAAATAAAAACAATTATATGGTCAATTAATCTTAGTCAAAGGAGGCAAGAATATGAAATGGGAAAAAGAGGTTCTTCAACAAATAGTGTTGGGAAACTGGACAGCTATGTGCAAAAGAATAAGACTGGACCAATTTCGTACACTATACACAAAAATAAACTAAAAATGGATTAAACACCTAAATGTGATACCTGAAACTACAAAAGTCCTACAAGAGAGCACAGGCAGTAATTTCTCTGACATTGGCCATAACAACATTTTTCTAGATATGTCTCCTATGGCAAGGGTAACAAAAGCAAAAATACGGTATTGCAACTATATCAAAATAAAAAGCTTCTGCACAGTGAAGGAAACAATCAACAAAAGAAAAAGGTAGCCTAGCGAATGGAAGAAGATATTTGCATATGACATATCCAATAAAGAATTAGTATCTAAAATATATAAGGAACTGATACAACTCAACACCCAAAAAACAAATAATCCAATTGAAAAATGGGCATAACATGATCAGACATATCTCCCAAGAAGACATATAGATGGCCAACAGACACAGGAAAAGATATTCAATATCTCTAAACATCAGGGAAATGCAAACCAAAACTATAATGAGATATCACCCCACACTTGTCGTGATGGCTAAAATTAAAAAAAACAAGAAACAACAAGTGTTGGTGAGGATATGGAAAAAAAGGAATACTTTTGCACTGTTGGTGGAAATGCAAACTGGGGTGCAGCATCTGTGGAAAACAGTATGAAGATCCCTTAAAAAATTAAAAATGGAATTATATACCATATCATCCAGTAATTCCACTACTGGGTATTTAGCCTAAGAATATGAAAACACTAATTTGAAAAGACATATGCACTCCTATGCTTAATGCAGCATTATTTACAATAGCTAAGATATGGAAGCAGCCCAAGTGTCTATCGATAGGTTAATGGATAAAGAAAATATGGTGAATACACACAATAGAATATTATTCAATCATAAAAAAGAATGAAGTCTGGGCATTTGCAACAACATAGATGGATCTAAAGAGTATAATGCTAACCGCAGTAAGTCAGTCAAAGACAAATACCATATGATTTCACTCATATGTGCAATTTCAAGAAACAAATAAAAAAAGAAAGAAACCAAAAAACAGATTCTTAAGTATAGAGAACAAACTGATGGCTACCAGATGGGGAGGTAGGTGGGGTGGATGGATGAAACAGGTGAAGGGTACACTTATTATTATTATTGTATTTAAGAGTACACTTATTGTGATGAGCACTGAGTAATGTACAGAATTGCTGAATTACTATATTGTACACATGAAAACAATATAACACTGTATGTTAACTGTACTGGAATTAAAATTTAAAAATTTTTAAAGGGAAAAAGAGAAAAAAGAACACTACACTTATTAAAAAGATGATGTACAAAGTAATGCTGATAGAGTACCTTGGTAAAATTTGTTGTCTTTAAAAATAGCAGCAAAGAAAAAGAGAAAAATTGACTGCAATATTTTGTTGTTTAAAGTAGATAGTAGCAACATGATGCAGTTGGGGAAGGTGAGAGAGACAACAGGATGTCAGAATGTACAAGAATCTTTTTTAGGGAAGATATATAAATACTACACTTTTAAGTAAGAAAAAATTAAAAAGATACACAAAGTGTGTGGAAAAAAACTGAAATAAGATGGTAGAAACACTTAAATGTATCAAAAAATTATGATAACTATTATATTTTTATTGAAAGTTTGTTTTGTTGTTAGTGGGTATATGAAATTCTTGCTTATAATCTCTACTTCTTCCTTTTGTAAGTAGAAATAACTTTAATTTTTCTTTTAATACTACACGGTTATTATGAAGTTTCAAATTCTGGGGATAAAGCGAGTATCTTCTAGAGTTAACTACCATTTGGTACATACTATAAAGGACATTAGACCAGATGACTGCAGATTTTTTTCCCAACACATGCCTACCCTGAACTTACATACCTCACATATTTTTTTGGCAGAATATTTACCATTTATATAAACTTGACACATGTAACCAGAGTATGGCAACAACTTTAGCAGGGGATAGAAGGAACTCAATTCAGGGTATCACTAACCAAACTTTCTGTTTGTGGTAGAGTAGAAAACTAATGGACAGTAGGATTAATTTAGGTATGTGGCAATGGGAGTTTAAGTGAAGCAAGACTGGGCAGATCAGAGCCCATTGGTCAGGGTTAAAAACTGAAGCTCTAATCAGTTCAAAAGGTGGGTGACCATTATCATATGGCTCAGTTAGATGTGGAGCCTGAGGCTGTCTAGGTGTATCCTACGAAAGTGAGTCTGGACTATGTCTGCAGGTGGGGAGACCGTCAGGTGTCATCAGTACCTTGGGAGAAGACTGAAGAAGGGAGGAAAAAACTTGAATAGATCAAAAAGTATTTAAAGACATAAATAGCATTCATAGAAGTCTCACAAAAATCCTCAGAACCAGATAGGTTTTTTTTTAAAGATTTTATTTTTAAGTAATCTCTACACTCAACATGGGGCTCAAACTCATAAAGTTGCATGCTCTACCAATGAAGCCAGCCAGGCACTCCATGAGTTTTAACATGAGTTAAACATTATGAGTTTTAACAAACATTAAAGAAACAGTAAATTCATATCTTGTAAAGTTGTTCCAGAAAATAGAAAAAGAGTAAAAGCTGTCCATCTTATTTTATTAGGCTGGTGTCATCTTAATTGCAAGGTCAGACAAGGAAAATAAAGAGAAAACAATTACAGCACATTTCATTTAGGAATGTAGATTCTAAAATCCTAAATAAAATATTTGCTAACCAAATAAAATAACATTAAAAATAAAACACCATGATCACTAGAAACACAGGATGGTTTCACATTAGAAATTCTATTCATATAATTCACAATGTTAATATACCAAAGGATAAATGTCATGTGATTGTTTTGAAGATGCATAAAAAGCATTTTATAGGGTTCAATAGCTATTTATGCATACGAAGCTAGAAATAGAAGAACTTTCATAATTTAGTAAAGGTTGTATGTTAAAAACCTTCAGTAAGCATTATACGTCAGTGAGAAGTGAGAAACTAGATGCATCCTCTTTAAGACTGGGCATAAGATAAGGATGCCCACTGTCACTACTACTGTTTAGTTCCAGAGGAATTGATCAAAGGTATTAGAAAGAAGAAAAAAGTAAAAGTATGAGGATGGGAAGGGTAGAGAGAAAACTATCACTTTTGGAACTGATATATGATCATTTTTCTAGACAACAGAACAATCTATTAAGAATAAGAGAGTTCAGCAACATTGTTAGAACTTGTATCAATTTTCAAAAATTCAGTAGCATTTCTGTACACAAATGATATACATCCAGAAAATATTTTAATCAAGTTTTAAAATATTGATGTTTACTCAAAGAATATCAAGCACAAGATTAAAAAGTTGAAAAAAATGGGATGCAGATATTTTTTAATATTTAAAACTAATAGGAAATGAATACCTAGAATACCTATGACAAACTCTTAAAGAACATTAGTCAAAAGAACCCATATGAAAAATAAAGAGTGTGAACAAACAATTTCAGAAAAGGGAAGCCAAAAGGCCAATAAAAATATGAAGCAGTACTCAAACTCATTATTGATAAGAAGAATTAAAATTAAAATAATAAGCTATAAAATTATGCACATAATACTAGCACAAAATATTAGCAAGCTAGGTAATGTCAAGGTTGGCAGGACTGACTGAGAAGGTTACTGCTGGTGAAAGTGTGGACCAAAGTATTTTATTTGGTAGAGCAACTGGCAGAACTTGGTCAAGTTAAGTATAAACATGTATCCTATTACCCAGCAATTGTGCTCCTGCATATATATCCCAAAGAAATCCTTGCAAAGTCCACGATAAAGCAAGTGTGATAATGTTCATTATAGCAGTGTTTGTTGTGACAAAAGTCTGGATGGCAATCACTGGGAAATACAAGTAGTTAAAACATGGTAGCTACAAACGATGGAATACTATGCAGCAGTTAGAAGCGATGTAAACATGACAATATAAGTAAATGATAAACACTTAAGGTTAATTAAAATAAAATAGTAGGAAGAAAATGAAATACATAGCACAATACCATCTACGCATAATAAAATTTCATACACATAAAATGGGGCGGGGGCAGGGTAGAGATATAATTAACCCAAGCCCAACCATGAGATAACTGCTGAAGCTGAGAGATGGGCCCATGAAGATTCATAACATATTCTTTTTTTTTTTAATTTATTTTAAATTTTCTATTTAAAATATTTAAAAATACATGTATATAAAAGCAATGCCTTATGAAAATACATATAAACAAAAGAGAATGGTGCAGTAGTTATTATAATGACTGTCAGAATGGTTTCCTATGGGTCAAGGTCAGAAGCATGGGACTAGAAATGAAAATAAAAGAATATGTATAAACAAATAAAATAAGGGCTTTGCATGGACCAATGATGACAGCATGCAATGAACTGAGGAGCATGTTTAGCTCTATTCTTATGCAAAAGTTCCTTTAAAAAAAAAAAAAGACTCATTATTTTTTTCTTTTTTTTTTTTTTAAATTTTTTTTTCAACGTTTTTTTATTTATTTTTGGGACAGAGAGAGACAGAGCATGAACGGGGGAGGGGCAGAGAGAGAGGGAGACACAGAATCGGAAACAGGCTCCAGGCTCTGAGCTGTCAGCCCAGAGCCCGACGCGGGGCTCGAACTCACGGGCCGCGAGATCGTGACCTGGCTGAAGTCGGACGCTTAACCGACTGCGCCACCCAGGCGCCCCTAATTATTTTTTTCTTTAATTGAGAGGATCTGGTTTAAGACTGTGGAGATGGAGGAACTATAAAAATAATTGTCTAATTATTATAATTCAGAAAACAATTGAATAGCTGTTCCAAGGAACCAACTCACCATATGTTAACTATAGAAATGAATTAGAAGTAAGTAATGTCATTTATATTTTCAAGATAAGTCATTTCTGATAATAATATTCATCACAAAAAACTAGCAAAATCAATAAACTGCTACCCACAAATTAAGGGGAAAAAATAGACTCTAAAGTAGTTGCACTCTAAAAGAATAAAGAAAAACAGAACAAAGGGAAAAAATTTCCACAGCAGAGGCTGTAAACTGTTTTATTTCGTTCACACATTTGGCAAAGGAGATTTTTTTCACAGGCAAAATTTTGTGCTGATATTTAAAAATTAGGACTTTTCAAAATCCATATTTATTTCTTCTGAATATACAATAAAATTAGATTTTACAGTCTCTTATTTCCACTTAGAGAGGATTCTAGGGCTGAACAAAAATGTCCTATTTACTGGTCACATAGTCTCTAAGGTTACATGGTAACTGCCTGGCATGAAACATTATTTAAAATACTTTTTTCTTTTTTAACATTTTGTGTGCCTCATATCTCACTGAAAACTGTACCAAAATATATTCAGAAATATACTTAATAATGTGAACATGTAAGCAGTCATGGGAGGCATGGACAGAACATGCTAACTGAAAGGATATGGTAGGTAAAGAAAAATCTTTGGGGACTCAAGAAATAGTGAAAAGAGATTTGGTATTCAGAGGTAACACTCTGAGTATTTGAAAGTATGACAGAGTTTTTTGGAGTGGTTAAAGAATATGTTCCTAATGTAGTTAAAGAACTGATTAATGAATATGGTATTGAGAAGAAAGTGCAGTGAATAGTAGTTTTTGTTTAATCTTCCAAATTAAACACTACTGAGTTGAGCCCACAGATTTAATGGAAGCTACTTCATTTCTTCTCCATTCTTCTTAATTGGTTTGCACACTTCCATAATAATATATCAATTTTATCCACTTCCTATTATAAATGACATATGACACTTCCTGTCATGATAGTGTTAGGGCATATCACCTTGTGTCTGAATATGAATGAATATGGTTTTGAAGTCGCTTAGATAGGGCTAGTGATAAAACAAGTTTAGCAAGTCAAAGTACAGTCTGAAACCCTAACCATTTAAATGAGATGATTTATGAGGTTGTATCTATTACTTACCTTGAGTATCTATATTTTAAAGATCTTGTCTGTAAACCATATAACCTTCAATATCTACTTCCCATATGCAGAAACTGGCATCCTCAATAAGCATCTAAAAAAGAAACAAAAGAAAATATCATGAATTTGTGGTTATAAATATTGTTTATTTTAAACATATAAGCGGATGTAAAAATTATTCTTTATGATTTTATTAAGTTTGGACAAGGGGAGGCATATCTCATAGGACATATTTTATATAAATAAACACCAGTAATAATGAGATTTTTCCATTCTTCTAAATGGAAAAAATCTTAAAAGATAATCCTGAGGCATCCTGGATAAGAAATAACTTTAAAATATAAATAGGACTTTAGCAATAAATCAATGTAGATAAGCTAAAATAATGTTTATGGATAATGTATTTTGTAAGCTGTGCTATCCTCCTAACCTAAGTAAACTGTGTAGGTAATCAACAAAATACTATGGCAAAAAATAGAAAACTAAATTATATTCTATAATGACAATTTAACCCCAAACTACATAAATAATTACAAACATGCCCACAATGTCTCAGAATTAAAAATGTTTTGGCCTTAACTTAGCAGTGGGGAATAAGCTCTTCTACTATCATTTGCTCTAAGTGCAAAGCAACAAATTCTCAAAGAAAAAGTCTTGAGTCATTTCCTTCAACACACACACTAACATAGCTTACTAAAAATAAGATGAAATAGGCTGTTAACATTTTAGTCTTGAAAATTCTTTTAAAACAAGTCCAGAAATACTTTGTAATAAAAATAATATATTCATATGCACATACTCTGTAGATTCTTTCTGAAAAAGAAAAGTCTAATAAACAGAGGTGAATATCCAAGTCTGTGCTATACATAAGGATGATGATCTCAGTAACTGCTAAACCTTTAAAGAAAATTATAATTATTTTCACTTATCTACCTAGTATGGAGGTGCTCCTAATAAAGTATTCTTTCTACATGCATGTGCTGCTAACTACTTCAGGTTTTCCTATTAAGTTCACATCAATCTTCAGTTTATGACTAAAGTTGATTTTTTTCCCAGAACTAGTTCTGCTTAATAGCTAGTAAACAGTCATGGACTTCCTAAATGTCTTCACAAACACAGAGCCACCTCTCAAATCTGCAGGATCGGATGCAAGTTTGCCTCTGGTTTATAGCTATGCAATGAAATTCCAATGTCTTTTGGCAAGACTCATGATCTTTTACTATTTGACCCCAGATGCCTTTTGCTGTTTATCTCTCATCTCTTCATCAACCAAAACTTGGCTCAAATACTGCTTCCTCCTTGAAGGAAATTTCCATCAACCAGACACTAAAAGCTTTCTTTCTTTTTCTGACTTCCAACACTAATTATTGCCAAGTGACTTAGGTAATTAATCAGGTACTCACTTATGGTCCTTTATCTCTATCTTTTATTTTTAAGATTTGGCATGTTTGCTTTATTCCCTCAACTAAATTATAATTTCCCAGCAAGCCCTAGCTTGAAAGCATTTAATAAATATGCGATGATTTTATTTATTGGTCTTCCCATTAACTGAGCATAGCATTTTACAGTGATTGAGTGAAGCACCCAGCTTTTCTCTTTAGTATACTTTACAACCATGAATGATTTAAACATTGTAATTTCCCTAAGCTGCAAGAACTTGCCCATCTCTTTTGAGGTTACTGCACCTTACTCTCTTAATGTCTCACGATGTAGGTAATTATAGCAACTGAGAGTAATGGCATAATAATTGCTGTTAATAATAACAACTGAATCAACAAAAATGAACATTATTTTTTTAATATTTGAAGGGATACATACATCCTGATGCTTATAGCAGAGCTATCAACAATAGCCAAATTATTATGGAAAGAGCCCAAATGTCCACTGACTGATGAATGGATAAAGAAGATGTGGTGTGTATGTATGTAAATATATGTATATATGTATATATACACATATACATATACATATACGTATACATACACACAACGGAATATTACACATCAAAATGAATGAAATCTTGCCATTTGCAATGATGTGGAAGGAGCTAGAAGGTATTATTCTAAGTGACACAAGTCAGTCAGAGAAAGACAAAATATCATATGATTTCACTCATATGTGGAATTTAAGAAACAAAACAGATGAACATAGAGGAAGGGGGGAAAAAGAGAGGGAGGCAAACCATAAGAGACTCCTAAATATAGAGAACAAACTGAGGGTTGATGGATGGGAGGTGGGCATAGGATGGGCTAAATGGGTGATGAGTATTGAGGAGGGCACTTGTTGGGATGATCACTGGGTGCTGTAAGTGATGAATCACAAAATTCTATCCTGAAAGCAGTATAACACTGTGTGTTAACTAGAATTTAAATAAAAACTTAAAAAAAGAACATTTAAAAAGTAAATTAAATTCTATTTAAATACATGTAACACAGAAGTCCTAGGGAACATGGTTTAGTGTTTCCTTAGAAAAACTACATACTTCAATAAGAACCAATAACTCTATAAATAGCACAATACTCTATATATCACAAAAGAATTCAATGTATACAGATTACTCTTTAAAGACCAAAAATACAAACTTATAGATAATAAACAATAAATGTGTCCGAGATTTTTAAAGTTGCTAACACTTCTTCCTTGCTTTGAAATACAGTAATGAGAGCTAACATTTATTGATTTCTAAATTCTAACCATCATTAATTAATTTAATCTTTACAACAATCCTAAGAAGTACTATTATCATCTATATTGTACGGATAGGGAAATTGAGGAACAGAGAAATTAACTTGTTGAAGCTTTCACAGTTAATAACTGTCAGAGCTAGATTTCAAACTCATGCAGTCTACAATTATCTACAGTATTTCTTAAAGGCACTATCCATTAAACTAAAATCTCCAGTAGTCCGGAAGCCTTACTTAATGTATCTGTATATAAATTTCTGCCTTATACCCTCCACCCTTTTCCAAGGTTTTTGAGATTTCCCACTCAAAGGAGAATGCCACGGGGGTCCACTTCAACTCTTCTTCTCACAAAAAGATGATTTCAAAGTCTTCATTTAGTGTTACATACTTTCTATTTCTGTACAATTTACAGAATAAAATCTGTAAAATTTACGTAATAAAGCATAATAAATACTAAAGGTTTATGTTAAAAACCCTGTCTTGATTTGAATGTGATGTTCTATGAGTCTAAAGACATTAAGATCCATTTAGTATGGTTCAATAATGGGATATCATATTCATGGATTTAACTCCTTAGAAATTTTTTAATGAAAAACTCTACCTTCTTAAAATATTACTGCACTCCCAAATTTGAAATATGGCAGTTTTTACAGGAAGAAAACATGCTTTCCACTTCCCTGAGCTATGGAACTATATCAAAACCTAAACTTTTATAGGTGGTTACTCTCATAGTATTAGCAGTATACAATACTGTAGACCTCAAGATCCCATTTATTCTAACAGGTGACTTAAAAATAATTCTAATTTAGGGGTACCTGGTGGCTAAATCAGTTAAGCGTCCAACTCTTGATTTTAGCTCAGGTCATGATCTCATGTTTCATGAGTTCGAGCCCTACATCAAGCTCTGCACAGGCAGTGCAAAACCTTCTTGGGATTCTCTCCTTCTCTCTCTCTGCTTGTCCCTCATGTGCACTTGCTCTCTCTCTCTCTCTCTCCTTCTTTCTAAAAATAAATAAATAAACTTAAAAAAATTCTAGTTCACAAATTTCGTATGTGGCTGAATGGAAACAGATCATAGCAAAAAATTATGGAATAAAATAAAACTTCACAAAGTATTTTATTTCAATAAAAAACAAACATTAAAGTAATTAAAAATATTTTTAAGCCATGTCTGCTTTTTTTTGTTTCCATATTTCTTCAGTATAACAAGAGTTCTAATCATGCAATCAATGGAAGATTTGTTTTCTCAACTGTTTGTCATAGAGCATAATCTTAGCCTGAGCATATTTAAGCATTGCTTAGTACCAGTTAAGTCCATTATTAGGTTTATTCCCGATCACGTATTTAGTGGACCTTGCATAACTTTGATTTATGGTTTTAACACAACCATTCTATTTTTAAGTCAACAACATAAAACACTCTTATTGGATACACCCCAGTCAGTGTCAAAACAAATAACCATAGGTAATTTGAAATCCTGTCCATTAAATTAGGCCTTGCCTTTAGCCCTCTTGCAACTTGCCCAGATGACCTGCCTTCAGTTAAGAAACTATATTTAGAGTCCAACATAACTGAAGTTCTTTCTATAAAAGTTGATAATAACCAGGCTATCCAAGGTATAAGAGTAAGTAGCATTTCTTTTTCATTAGAGAAAGAAAAAAAACAATCTTTGTTTCTTCCTTTTTTTTTTTTTTTTGCCCCACCAGCATTCTCTAAAATTGTCCATCTGACCTAGACAAGGTATCTCTTCCACTGGAATAAATTATCAATTTGGTTCTGACAGACCACCTTAATAACATCTATTATTTGGGAAATACCAATTAGTGATATTTGGGTACACTAACATGCCAAACACTTTAAGAGCTGACATTTTTGGATAGAAAGAATTAAGTACAACATTTTGGCAAATATAGTACCAAGAACATGCATATAAATATTCTGGCAATAACAAATTCATTACGCTGGTTATCCTATTGGGTTGGTTGATAGACAATTAATGAGCTTATAGGGCTGGGACATAGAAAATGGGTTAGCAACCCATTTATTACTCTAATTCTATGTAGCTTCTCCCAACCTCAAAAATAAGGTACTTGAAAACCACTAAGGATCTCTCAACTTAAGGTTGAGAAAATAAGTATGTTCTAGAGAAAAACAAATGGGGTTTGGTGATTAAAATAATGTAAATATGAAGGTCTATGTTAATAGGTTTATATTCAATAAAACAAAAACATTTTAAAAAATCATTCCACTTATTCTTTCATGCACCAGAACTTTTCAAGGATTTCCTCTATGGCAGTGTTACAGAAATAAATTACAAAGCTATTCCATATACATTTATTATATTTTATAAAGCTATTTTACTTTTAGAAATAATAAATACACTAATGACCTTGCTCTCTGCCTTGCTCTAAATGCTGGTAATGTTAAAAGTTTATGACTAGGATGATACTGATGTTATATATCTTCTCAGGTTCTGCCTTTTGCCTCTCTGACTCCTGACTCAGTAGTCTCTATGAGACATTTCTAGCAATATATCCCTGTTATTTTTTTCACAGCGTCTTTAGAAATCACTACCACTGACATCACTTCCATTTTCTTTTTAAAAACCTCATGTTCCTCTTTTTCTCATTATAATCATTAACAGCAGTTGCCCACCTTTCCAGAATGCTGGAAATAAAATATTTTTAATGCTAAAAAGTTCTACAGAGGAAACAAAAAAGAAGAGAGAAAAAAGCAACAGTGATAACTCCTGTTGATTTCTTTGTTCAGGATTATGTTAAAAGTGTATGGGCATACACCTCTGAGATATTGTGGGTTTGGTTCCAGACCACCACAATAAAACAAATATTACAATAAAGTGAGTCAAATGAACTTTTTGCTTCCCCACTGCATGTAAATGTTATGCTTACACTATACTGTAGTCTATTCAGCTTGCAATAGCATGATGTCTAAACAATGTATATACCTTAATTAAAAAAATACTTTATTGCTAAAAAATGCTATCGTCTGAGCTTTCAGAAAGTCATAATCACTAATCACCATAACAAATTAATAATAATGAAAAACTTTGAAATACTGTAAGAATAACCATAAATGTGATACAAAGACACAAAGTGACTACTGTTAGAAAAATGGCGCCAAAAGACTTGCCCAAAGGAGGGTGGCCACCAACCTTCAAAGTGTAAAAAAACGTAGTATCTGCGAAGCACAATAAAACGAGGTAAGGTGGTAGATGGAATTACGGACAAGAGATGGGGATATCAAAGGGGGGATTTCAACATCAGAGGGTATGCTTAAATTCCTTCTGAAACATGGTAACCTTGATTCCAACTCCATGATTCTATGAATCTATGATTAAAAATCACAAGAAATTTTATGAGCAAACAAGAGAATGCTTTGAAAAAAAAAAAAAAAGGCATTCCTAAGTCAAATACCAAAGTTGCACTGCCCCCTTTTGGAGACAGACAACAGACATTCATAAATATTAACAGGATATTGTTAATATTTTTAAATTCTAAAGCAGTATTATAGATACAGGCATTACTTGTTATCAGTCAGAAATTTGTTCCCCTAACATATTTAACTAAATATGTTATTTGTTGTTAAAACAAACAATACAATATAAATTGATGGCGGGCCAACATGAAGAATAAAACAAAACCTTGGAAGTGCCACCACGATCAAAAAGAATGTAATCCTGCCATTTGCAACAATGTGGATGGAACTAGAGTGTATTATGCTAAATGAAATAAGTCAGTCAGAGAAAGACAAATATCATATGATTTCACTCATATGTGGAATTTAATATACAAAACAGATGAACATATGGGAAGCAAAAATAAGATAAAAACAGAGAGGGAGAAAAACCATCAGAGACTCTTAAATAGAGAGAACAAACTGAGGGTTGCTGGTGGGGTGTTGGGTGGGGGAATGGGCTAAATGGACTATAGGCATTAAGGAGGGCACTTGTTAGGATGAGCACTGGGTGTTATATGTAAGTGATGAATCACTAAATTCTATTCCTGGAATCATTATTATATTATATGTTAACTAACTTGGATTTAAACTAAAATAAATTAATTAAAAAATAAATAAAATTCATAGCACCAAATAAAAAACTGCAAAAGAACTAGAATTGGGCCGCCCCCAAAAATGATGTTTCTCTTGATGATGAAACAGAAAATGGGTCTGTAACTCTGCGTGTGTGTGAGAGACAGAAAGAGAGAGGCTCTTACTTTCATTCACAAAAATTAAGAGTTCTTAAAGAAGCTTCACTTTCAAGTTTTTAATGGTGCTATGATATAATATTTGAGGGCATTTGATACATAAAACACTATAATCCTAAAGAAAAACACTATCATAAAGACAGATTTCATGAAGCTGTCATACATCTACTTCAATACCTAAAAAGAAATCCAGATCTAAATATAAACCATAATGCTTTATTTACATGGTGGTAACAAAGATAATAACAAGCCTCAAGTGATTCCACTGTACTGAACGAGATAAACTACTAGAGTGTTGTAGGAGATTAGAAAATACTGAATCAGAACTCAGAAACTCTTTTTAGAAGATGTTCTCTGGGGTGCTTGGGTAGCTCAGTCAGTTAAGCATCTGTGCCTAGCTCTGTGCTGACAGGGTGGATCCTGCTTGGGACTCTCTTTCTCTGCCCCACCCCCACTCACACTTTTTCTCTCTCTCAAAATAAACGAATAAACTTAAAAATGTTTCTTTCAAAAAAAGATGAACACTGGGTGTATACAACACTGGGTGTTGTATGTAGCCAATTTGACAATAAATTATATTTAAAGAAGGACGAACTCTGTATAAAAACAAAAGAAAATCAGGTAAGTTAAAAACTAATAAAATATGATAGACTTATTAATCAGTACTTGTTAATTAAGACTAATTTAAAAGAAAACTAAAGGAAAGATATATTTAAATTAACATGTAAATAATTTTAATATAGTTTTAAAGTATGTGCATACAGACTAAAAACTGTCTTCATAAGATTTTTAAAATAAGCAGCTTCAAAATGCAGCTATAGATTATTAAAATCAGCATATGGGGTGCCTGCATGGCTCAGTCAGTTAAGCGACTGACTTCAGCTCAGGTCACGATCTCACGGTTTGTGAGTTCAAGCCCTGTGTCAGGCTCTGTGCTGACAGCTCACAGCCTGGAGCCTGCCTAAGATTTTGTGTTTCCCCCTCTCTCTGCCCATCCCCTGCTCGTGCTGTCTCTCTCTCTCTCTCTCTCTCTCTCTCTCTCTCAAAGATAAATAACATTAAAAATATTTTTTTTAAAAATCAGCATATAAACTGCTTACAGAAAACATCAAATTTATGCTGTAAGACATTTTAAATGTTCTATTATATGGAAATACCCTCTTTCCAGTATTTATGGCATAATTTTTTTATGTAATGCATACTTCAGCTAAAGTGATTTTTCAAGTTATTAATGAAACAAAATAAAACAACCCTCCAAAATGAAGGGTCTTCATTAATGGAAACAAATCCTTCAGTATTATCCTAAGGGAAGAGACTTTACCCAGGATAATGAACAAAAAAGCCATAAGTAGATGCATCTTGGGAAAATCAAATTCTACCATGATTTCCAATAAAAACAAAAAGATATCAGGGAGAGATGTTAGAACCCCGTGCAAGGAGATGAAATCCTCACATGTCAACGCATTAAAATAAAAAAATGACAAGCAGGGAAAATGCACATAAATGCACAGAATAGGAGTATCATCCTTAGTGATGTCTGAAAAGGAGGTTAGTGTGACCAGAGTATCAAAGTCACCAGCGAGTGTTTGGGGGAAAACATCAGGCTCTGACTTTCTGCAGATTTTTAGTGCAGGCATTCATAATAGCAAAAGAAACCATATTACATGAGGAATTTTATGAGCCAGTAGTATGCCTGATTATATGATATCTGGAAATAGCTTTACCAAAAAAGCATATTTCAAATCCTACCAAGATCAGTTCGGTACTATGCCAACCTGCCAATAATGAAGAGGTTTATTAGAGAAAATAACACAACGACACAAGAATAAAATCCCTATAAACAGAAAAAGATGTCTAGATTACACAAATTGCCTCCAGAAGTAAATAATGATGGGGTCATTTTCGACTCAGTGAAAGATAATTGAGAAATCAAAAAATGAAATCTAAATATGAGCAAGTGCAACCAAAAAGAGTTTGAGTCACTCTTGTTTACATGTTTAAAGGATTGCCTTGTCAAGTTTCTTTTTTGAGATACACAAGAAATAAATGGAATATCATTTTAGATCTTTGAAAGGCAACAGAAAAAATAACTATACATATAAAATGTGAAGAATTTGCAGAGATTTGCTCCATCTTCTCCGTGTTTATAATGAACCTAAATGACTATGCAGAAAAAGAACTACTTAAATGTTTGAACCAAAACATTATAGGTCATTTTGCTCTGTAAGAGTGATTTAAGTCTTAATACCATCTCTCTCTTTAAGCTTAAAATGCTACTTAAAATTAATCAAATATTAAATGTTTCTTATATTGCTGGCCTTTATAATGCTGTGACTTTTTCTGATGATTCCTTAGCACTGAAAATATAGTTGTAGATACTATTGTAGATACAGATACAATAAAATGTCCCCTAGATAAATATACGTAACATAGAATTTTAACTTGTTATAGTGAATTGCAAATTAGTGTGAGGAAGTAAAACAGTATGGTAGGTTCATGTTCAGTAAAAGTTAAATATGTAACAATTAAAAATACCTATTGACGAGTTCATTGCAACAGAGAGAAATTGAAGCAAAAATAAAATGAAATATTCAGTTGATTCATATAGAAAATAATAAAAAAATTATCTCAATATGTTGGGATGCCTCTCTTTTCGATTGAACCAGGTGAAATTTTTTTATTGTTCAAAAAAGACTGAGGATTGGAAATTTCTCATGGTTTAAACTAAAAGCACTAGAGTTAGTTCATTTACTTCATTTTAGTTCATTTAGTTCATTTAGTTCTATGAAACATTGCAATACAAACCAAGAAACAATGTATTCATTGACTAAAACCTATAGTTCAAATAATTTTACTACCACACAAAAAAGGTGTAAGAGGAATAAACACTATAAGTGATTTTTGTTGCTCCCAGATTCTTAAGAGATTATGTGTTTATTTGAGCATATACTGTGTAGATCATTAGGTAAAAAAAAAATCATCACTGTTTTATTCTTCTTGGATGTTGATAAAGAAGATATAATAAGAGGAAGGTTATAAATGAGAGCAAATTCACATTTGGAAGAGAAGGAAACCAACAAAGTCCTTTATGATATTTACAATAGCTTAATAAATTTTTTGGCCAAGTACTGTAAGGTAAAAACTTCCTCCACCATATATTGCAAGTTCATAATTTAAAAAAATGGCTGACCGTAAATAAAGGCAATCTATTTAACTGTCTATTGATCAATCAGTGAAAAACGACCATATATTTATATAACAGTTTAGCAGAAATTTCAAGGAAAGAATTCTCAATTTTGCCTGATCCTAAAAATGTGTCTTATAAAAACCAACAAAAACCCAAAAATTAACATAGTATTTAAATTTTTATATACATAATTATAACATTAGATGTATCAAAATTAATTTTGATACATCTAATGTTTGGTCAGAACGAACAGTGTTGCTGTACCAGTTGTTAACATACTAAATAGTAAAAGGTTTCCATACTTGTTAGAAAATGGCCACTACTCTCTATTCCTCTCCCCATGTACTCTTCTCTAGGGACATCGCTTCCACCAAGCAGACTTATCCATATTCTAACCCCTTAGGAGATAAGACCTGGCAGAGCTGGGGGCCTATAAGACCCTTAGATCCACCCAAATTAGTGCCTACGCCATACCAGTTGTTATGTTTCAAATCTCTCCTCTGTTAATGAAACAGGGATAGTTGCAGAAGCTTTGTATTTGGAGTCAGACAGACTACTGCCTGGGTAAGTCACTGGTCTTTTCTGAAATTTTAACTTCCTCTTCTGAAATAGTTATTACTAACTACTTAGTAGAGCTTATTGTGGATTGTGTGAAATAACATAAAGTGCCTATTAGCAATGGTAGGCATACCACTTACTCTCCTCTCACCTTACTAGAAACATGGTACAGTTGACACCTGAACAAAGGGGATTAGGGATGCCAAACCTACATGCAGTCAAAAATCCACATATAATGCTTGACTTCCCAATACCCTACTGTTGACCAGAAGTCTTACTAATACCATAAACTAATACCTTACAAATAGCCAATTAACATATTTTTAAATATATGATATACTGTATCCTATAATAAAGTAAGCTACAGAAAAGAAAATGTTATTAAGATAATCATCAAGAAGAGAAAATGCATTTACAGTACTGTGTTTATCAGAAAAATACCCTGTGCGTAAGTGGACCCACACAGTTCAAACCTGGGTTATGCCAAGGTCAACTGTAAATACTACATGGAAAAACAAGCAAAACTGCAGTTCTTTCCTCACAAATGGGTCATGTTTCAAACATTCATTTTTGAAATCGGTAGTCTGGTAATTAAGAATGCACTTTCCTCACAATGATCATTACATAAAAGTAGTAATGTATCTCAACAATTTTATAAATTCTAATTTCATCTACAATATGCTGTTTTCATACATGGATAAAACTTATTGGGTATTCATATATGCTAGGTGCTATTTTAAGAATTTTACATTTAAGTGGTTTAATCCTCAGAGCAACCTTATGAAATTGTATGCTCTTATCACACCCACATAACAAATAAGGAAACCAAGACAGAGAGGTAAAGTATCATGCTCTAGGTTATAGTAGCTAGTAAGTGGCAGAGCCAGCATTCAACCTACGCAACCAGGCCCAAGGGCGTTTGTTCCTAATCACTATACTGTATTGTCTTTGGAGTTGTCTGATTCATAAAACATATAAACACTTAAAAAATCAAACCATTGAGAGAAAAATCACATGGTAGTTCCTCAACTTGTGATAGAAATCAAACAGCAAAAGATGAAAAAATATACCAAATTTATCTTGCATCCTGGTGGCTTGAAGAAAAGCAGCCTTAGATTAGATTTGTGGAGATACAGACTGTCTACCCTCAAAGGTTTAAATACTACTATCATGGGTTCTTCATCACAGCTAATGCTCCTGAATTACCTTTCCTTTCCTTATTTATGTATCTATCATCAGTTTCTACAAAACATTACCTAAGGAATGGGAAATGCAGCAGAAAGTCTGGAGTCCCTTACATGAGCTTGGTTTCTCCTTTTTCTTTCAGAGGAAGTGTCTTTTTAAAGACAGTTTGCAAACAGGCCCAAGGCCAACTTGTATTGACCTGGGCTCCCAAGTCTGAATTATCAACAGTGACCAGGCTCTTGTCTGGCACCTTTCCCACAGATCAAGAGAATGGGTGTATTTGTTCCATGGAGATTAAGTTCAGCTACTGCCTGACTCCCCATCTTCTTCAGACTACACCTAGTACTTCTGTTTATCCTTGAGACTTCTGTGAGTTCTTCCTGTGACCATTTCTTACTTTGAAAGATTGCTCTTTAAATTCAGTTGTTGGTGTGCAAAAATAGTTTCCATCTAATGTTCTTAGTACTTTCAGATTATTTGTAATATTTTTATTTGAGCTTTTTGTTACATTTTACTTTTAGTATCAAGGTGACTGTCAAATATTTTATTTACTTGGTATATTAAATGCTCCAAAAACTACTTTTCAATATCCTAGAATCTTATTACTTTGCTATTTTAAATTCTTTAGCATTTTAGGCATCCCTAAATATTTATATTTAAGCATTTTAAGGGTATTAAGATTTGTTTTAGTTTAAACTGTAGATCTCACAGAATTTTTTGTTAGAATTATATTCAATTTTTTTTTGGTTAAAAAGCATTTTTCCTTACTTCCATTTTTAAACTTTACTATATATATTGACTTCAGTATTTAAAATTATGTGTAGAGTCTCAATGTAAGGGTGACTGTGTGAGATCCTTTAACTCACAAAACTTTGTTAAGTTTTACTCGTATTTGAACGCTAGTAAATAACTTTATCCACTTGGAGTCACAAAAAAATTAAAAGGAATCTATCATACTATATATTTTCAGTCTCAAATTCAAATAGATCATCTTTATAACTATCCATTTACTCTAAACAACGTATCATTAACAGTATAAAATAAATAATACCAGCCTAAATGGGAAGGATTCTTATCCTTGGGTTTATTAGGTAGTTGTCTTAGTGGGGTTTCTAAGGAAGCAGTCTCTGAGAATAAAACTGAGTATACATTTTTTTTTTTTTTCATTTGGGAGGTTCAGAAGAACTGGCAGGGAAATGGGGAAGGTGATAAGAGAAGGGCAAGCAGCTAATATAGGGTACACTATTAGGCTAGCTATCACAGAAGCCAACTGAAACTTCATCTTCTGGGGGAAACTGGCAAATGGTATAAGATACAGGTCTCAGAATTGTCTAAGCCAGGGCCAAGGAAGCTGAAACCTGTTAGTCACTGTTTACAGTCTAATCCCAGTGGTTTCTAGCAGGTCAGAGGCAGTCCTATGGCTTAGATGGAGGTGCTGGCCTTTGGAAGGCTGATGTGCACAAAATGGTAAGGGGCTACAAGGGTGTATGAAAACAGTACCACATTAACTATTACAACAACAAATCTATTAGACACCCCCCCCAAACACCACAGTGATCATTCTGACAAAGTAAATTTAGCCCTGAATGTTGGTAAAATTTTGGTAAACCATTTTACCTGTAAGTATAAGGTATGCTAATAATATTTAAGTATTACTGAGAGTGTATAACTTCTCATAAAATGCTAACAAAGCAAGAGCATGGGACTATACACTAGGAAACATGTATAAGCTCAAGGAATAATATCAGCCTGTGATTTAACTTTTTCAGGAAATAATCTCTTCCTTCCCAGCTGCTTAAAGCTTGGATGCCATCATGAACGACACAGTAACTATATGGACTAGGAAGTTCATGACCAAACAACTACTTCAGCAGAAACAAGTGGTCAGTGATGTTCTTCACCCTAGAAAGGCAGCCATACCTAAGACAACATTTTGGGGAAAACTAGCCAAAATTTAAGACCACACCAGAGGTCATCTTTGTATTTGGATTCAGAACCCATTTTGGTGGTGGCAAGACAACTGGCTCTGGCATGATTTATGATTTCTTAGATTATGCAAAGAAAAATGAACCCAAACATAGACTTGCAAGACATGGCCTGTGTGAGAAGACAAATATGTCAAGAAAACAGCAAAAGGAACGCAAGAACAGAATGAAGAAGGTCAAGGGGATTGAAAGCCAATATTGGTGCCAGCAACAAGTGAGCTGGAAATTGGACAACATGAGTAAAGACTGTACGGTGACTTTAACTGTGGTGATTGTGCAGTTTTTTTCATGAGAGAATAAATAAACTACATTTTTTTTAAAAGAAATCCTCCTTATAGATCCCTATAATGTTCCAAACCAGAGCAAGGACAAACACCCATCAGAACAAAAGATATGAATCATCATCTAAGTAAAATGTGTATATTCCTATTGCAACTTGAAGGCACATGTTACAAAAAAAAATGAACTATGGATTAAACTCAACCCAAGTACAATTTTTTTGTACTCAATTTTGAATTATTTCTCATCTTTAAAGCCTTTCTTGGTTCCTCTCAGTATTTGTCTGACTTGAATCTTACAATCTGTTCTTAGAGTGTGCATGCATGGCATTTATGTTTCTCAAGGTCAGGTGATAGGTGCCAACTAGAAGGGTTCAGGTCTAGGTCCCAGCTTCACCATAATTCCAGAGCTCCTCTGGTCAATGGGATGCCAAGCTGATGGATTCTTATTTCTGGATCTTGACTCTGCAAGCTGGATTAATGCTTGCAGCCACTAGATAGCTACAACAGACTAGATGGCTAAGTGTTGAGTCCTGTGGGCCATATAAGGGCATCTTTGGTCACATACTTCCCACGAAGGTGGGTTTATTCAAGAGTAATGATCTTTTAAAAGCTAAACATAGTGAAAAAGCTAAGTGTATGTAAACTATATATCTGTCCCCAAGACTAATATTTATAGCTGTAAAATGGATTTGTAGTTGCGATAATTTTTTTGCAGAGAATAGAGAAAAAAAAGGTGGAAAACAAGTGTGTGTGTGTGTGTGTGTGTGTGTGTGTGTGTGTGTGTGTGTGTGTGAAAGTGAAAAAATAACATTCCCCCCCTAAACTGTGCAGGCTATAAACCATACATACTATTTGGGACAATTATGCATGCATTTATTTCCTCTGAATTATATTTTCACTAGATAGTTGCCAAGCATTGGCCTATTTCTACTGCAGAGAGTAGTGCCTGGAATTTGTCAGGGCACCTCTGCAATTTGTGGGTTGTGTGGTTGTCAGACTTACCTTCAGTGTGTACACACAATGAAAGTGCTTGGGGTGGGCGGGGGAGAGAGCTAACAGGAAATAAGAAGAGGAAGAGAGTCACCTAAGGAGAATATTTTCTGTCTCAGAAAGAGTAAGTCTGGTAAAGAAATATAGTGCATAAAGTAGTAAACATTTAGGAAGCACAGAGCCGGACACAGGGCTCGAACTCACAAACTGTGAGATCATGACCTAAGCCAAAGTCGACACTTAACCGACTAAGCCACCCAGGTACCTCTCAAATTTTTATATGTCTAAATAGATCAATTTGCAATATAAAATTCTATACTATTAATAACTCTTGAGTAAAACAATTATTTTATGTACAGCATACCTAATTTCTTATCCTATCAAATTGTAATAACAATAATAGATATTTACAGCTGGAAGGAACCTTAGCAATCCCCCAGACTTTGCCTTCATTTTCAAGAAGAGGAAACAGAGCTAAAAGGTTGACTTGCCTAAGGTCATAGTGATAAAAGGGCTAGGATCCAAGTCTCATCATTTCTTCTTAGATTTCTTTTACAAAAATAATTTTGAATAATTATTAACAGGTTTTTTTTTCAATTTGTAGAGCTTTTTACTTGAGTTCCACAACACATTTTCACATAAATAATATTTGTGGGAAGTATTATTAGCATTGCACCACCTCCCAATATGAACATATTTCAAATCTGTGTATCTCTACTTTTAATTCATTTTCTTAAGAAAATAGTCAAGAAAAGATTTGGTATTATGGGTATATACTAAGAACTATAACTTAGACTATTCTTATCAATTTCATTAATATGAAATATATCTGAAATATTCTAATTTTTAAAATTTACAATTCATCAGTCTCAAAGATAGAGCTATTTTCTGAAAGTCATACCTTCTAAAATCAAGCAAATTGTGGAAAAGAGGGGAAATGAACACAAATCTTTTAAAAAATTACCCAGCATTCTAATCCAGTTCTTTCCCTTCTCCTGTTTTTGTTTTTCACTTCTCCCCAAAACTACGTGTAAATAATATGAGAAAAGCATTTCTATGGCTCTCCATCAATCTATACAAAGTTTTAAGCAACAATGTCACACTACTTCATTAACAAGTCCTCTGGGTACAGAAGTTTTTGTGTGGACATGGAATAGGTTGAAGAAAATTATAGTCTTCAAAAATTTGGCTCAGAATAAAGACTGACAGGGAGAAGATCACAAACTAGTCTAGATCCACGTGACAAAAAGACCCATTTTCTTTCTTTTTTTTTTCAATATATGAAATTTATTGTCAAATTGGTTTCCATACAACACCCAGTGCTCATCCCAAAAGGTGCCTCCTCAATACCCATCCCCCACCCTCCCCTCCCTCCCACCCCCCATCAACCCTCAGTTTGTTCTCAGTTTTGAAGAGTTTCTTATGCTTTGGCTTTCTCCCACTCTAACCTCTTTTTTTTTTTTTTTTCTTCCTCTCCCCCATGGGTTTCTGTTAAGTTTCTCAGGATCCACATAAGAGTGAAAACATATGGTATCTGTCTTTCTCTGTATGGCTTATTTCACTTAGCATCACACTCTCCAGTTCCATCCCCGTGGCTACAAAGGGCCATATTTCATTTTTTCTCATTGCCACGTAGTACTCCATTGTGTATATAAACCACAATTTCTTTATCCATTCATCACTTGATGGACATTTAGACTCTTCCATAATTTGGCTATTGTTGAGAGTGCTGCTATAAACATTGGGGTACAAGTGCCCCTATGCATCAGTACTCCTGTATCCCTTGGATAAATTCCTAGCAGTGCTACTGCTGGGTCATAGGGTAGGAAAAAGACCCATTTTCAATAAATAATATAGTGAATATGCTTGCATTCTTAAAAACAGACAACTGCTTATGTTCAGAATAAAATAGCTTTTGGGGGGAGTGGGGAAACCACAATAAATTAATCCAATATCTAGCACAGCTTTTGTAACAAAATGTGTGTTGTTCCTGCTTTGGAGGCTGGGAGAATGTCCTCCTTTTGCCATGGATGGTGTCTACTGGCATAGAGGCAACATGGAGGCTCAAGGAATAAGCCTCCCTCTCCAGAGGAATACAGCATTAGCACAGCACAAAGACAGCATTTGTTATGCCTTCACAAATCAGATGCTCTGAGTCCACAATACCTAGACTCATATTCCTAGTGACGGGGAAAAGCTGTAACAATTTGACCACAGGGATTACAGGTTTCAAAAGGACAAAATAAAATTTCTTTTCTCAACTTGTGAAAATCTGACCTGGATCCAATTAACATTTAACTAAGTTTCTGGTTTATGTCACATACTTTCCCAAATAAAAGGTGATTTAATCACCACCAAAATCTTAGGGTATAGGTATTATCATCCTCATTTAGTAGATGAGAGAACTGAGAGAGTAAGAGAGGTCAAAGCTCTGGCTGTTGATTGGAAAACTGCAGAGCTAGAACCTGAACCTGTCTAGTGCTTTACTCCATCTTTCCGCACTGCTCTGTTTTATCTCTGATAATGGCTTACAGTTGTGTTGAAAGGAAGACTTATCATATTGTAAGATGATTATTTATTTATCTGTCTCTGTTTATTACAAAGTGATCGAGGTAACTTATAAATACCAGTGCCACGTATTAAAGTGGGTATATGTGAGGAAATTGAGACAAAGAAAAATTATGATTTGGATATAGTTTAAGAAAGAGTTGTAGGAAATGAATGTTTTACATATCATCATGATGGCACAACAACGTAACACATAAGACTTTTTTCAAAATATCATCACCAAAATAGAAACTGCATGGGAGGCTCAGCAATGTTATAAGGTGTAAATTCCCTCTGGAATTCTCTTTTCTAGGGGTTTCTTTCATTTCCAGTGATATAGCTGTCAACAATAATCTAAAATCAGATAAGGCCTCTTTTCCAGGTGACTAGGATAATGTGATCTCTGGTAATGATGCCCTAGGAATCTAGTTCTATTTATTAGCTCCTTTTGAATACAGAAATGTATACCCAATTCTAAAACAATTCTAAATTACCAAAATAAAGAATCGGCTGGGGGTGAGGGTTTCAGTAATTTCCTATTTAATGGAGTAATGCCAAAATTCTAAGGGCAATGACCAAGAACATCTACATGGATGTTTCTACTTTCTAACATTCATTTCCTAACAGATTTTAATTCAAATCAGATCAAATGCACTCAATAAACTACATTAATATAATACCTAATTTTGATCATACTATATATTATGGAAATTGGAAGATATATTACATATTATATGTGAAAAAGTCAAACTTTCCAAAATAACACCTGTAAAATGCAATTTGAACATATCCTTTCAACTAAATATTAATTAGAAATCAAACCACAATTCCCACCTGGGAAAAAGGAGAGTGTATTCATTTAACATAGCACAAAAATAGGGTACAATATAAGGTTTACAAGCTTGGCTTTTAGTCTACAAATGCTTTTGGATCTTATGACATAACAAATTATTCATTACTGTGAAGAATGCTGACACACACCTCAACTTGGCTAAAAGGTAAAGTTGTCAAGTGTGTCTGTCAATATTTAGATTCACATGCTTATGAAAGGACTGATATAGTGGGGAAAAGTGAAAAGAAAGTTTAACCTCACTCCAGCTCAGTCCTATTCGCACGGTATTCTGATGAGACCATACTTTGGTTTTCTGAGTAGGCTTGGTGCTCTGTGGTTTACTAAGAACCTCTCCAGGTCCTCTGCTTCCAAGCCTTCCACTGTAGGATCTTGTGAGGAGACAAAATTACACATGATACACGTTTTAAATTCTCTTCTCTGCTCACCTGCTTATCTACCTTCCATTCTTTCCTCCCTCTTTCTTGCTTCAAGGATAGAGATTAGAAATGATATTGCTTACTTCTCCAAATAGACTATGGGAATAAAAGGATACTACTAGGTTAATACTGAAATTTAAATAGTATGACTGAAGTCTATCTCTGAGGAAATAACAAATGCTTACCTATCTAAAGCATTTCCTGTTTTGTTAATAAAACCTAGCTCTTGAAGCTGTAAATGATTTATTAATTCTTTTTGTTTAATTTTTTTTTTTTTTTTTTTTTTGAGAGAGAGCACAAGCGAGGGAGGGGCAGAGAAAGAGGGAGAAACAGAATCGCAAACAGGATCCAGGCTTTTAGCTGTCAGCACAGAGCTCAACGTGGGGCTCGAACTCGCCATGAGATCATGACCTGAGCCGAAGTCAGATGCTTAAAGACTGACTGAGCCACCCAGGTGCCCCTATTAACTCTAATGTAGGTATCTCTGCATATATAATTGGATTTGTTTGTTATTTAGACTTCCATATTGTTAGCATTATAACATCATAGTTCCTCCATTAAACTAACATTAAAGAAGATAACTAGGTCTTCTCTCTTAAATCAATACAATAACATTTTGAAACCCTACTGTGCTCAAGACAGGTTTTAGATGCATTTGAACATTTGAAGGAGAACAAGCAGTTGGGGATATAAAATCACACACGAATCACCGTAACAACAGAAGTACAAATAAAATGCCATGCAAGCTAAGAGGCGAGAGAAAGAGAAGGCAACAGTTCCTTTGTAATTCTTAAAGAACTGATATGAAGAAGAATAAATTATGGTAGACTGAGATTCGAAATCCAATACGAAGAAGCTTAGACAAAAGAGTATCTCTAATCATAACTTCCAACAAAAAACCTACAAATTCTTTCTGCTTATTCTTCTCAAAGATCTTGTATAAGACATTGTATGTTTTGAAATGATTCCACTCAACATTTTCCTGTCATATTTCACATGACCCCTGAAAATGCCATCACCTCTAGGAGGATCTAACTGCTCCAATTATCTTTTAGATCTTAACACGAAGGTAAATTCTGTTCAAAAGCTTGCATTAACCCTCATAAATTGGAGCTACGTATCTACTGTGACTAAGACTGCTTGTACTTCCCTTCTCAAAGCAGTTATTTCACTGTCATGTTACTAACTGCCTGTATGATTCTCTCCAGTTACCATGAATTTTTTAAGGGCAAGCTTGATGGCCCTCATATTCACAATACCTAGTGCTGGGCTTAAAACTAGAAGTTGTTAAAAAAAAAATAGCTCTTGAATGGGTGCTGAATATGAAGTGTGCAGCTAGCAGCCAATCAGTAGGGTGACCAATGAGAAAGGCCTGAACTGAGGCAAAGGCAGGGAGGATGAAGAGGACAGACAGGACAGTAATATAGGAGTTGGAATCAATAAAACTTGGTGACTTACTAGAGGTAAGAGGAAGAAAAAAAAGGAAAATGACAGAGTGAGTACTGAAGGATTGTTACCAATTTTTAACAAAATGGGTAGACAGGACAATCATGGTCCCTATAAACTCTTTGACCCTTCTCTTACTGCTGTCTCCCACAAGCCAGGCATGATGGCTACCTCATCGTTTCCCCAAAATGCCAGACACACACACCATGTGCAGCTGCTGTTTCCTCATCCTGGAGGAATCTTCCCCCAAATATCCACATAACTTGCTCCCTCACCTTTTCAGGTCTTTGCTCAAATGATACCTTTTAATGATGACTTCCTAAGCATCCCACTCAGAACTGTAACCTTTAGCCACATCTTGGTCCTCCTTAGTTTTCTTTCCTGCTTTATTTTGCCCCACAGAATTTATATCAGATACACAATGCATTTATTTGCTTTGTCTCATCCACTACAAATACGGTCCCTGAGGTGTAAAGATTTGTTCATTTGTTTACTTCACTACTGTACCCTCAGGGCTTAGAACATAGTAGGCATTCAATAAATGTCTAAATAATTAACGATTGAACAAACGAATGAACAGTATTGCCAACATGGGTAACAGAGTGGGGAAAAAAGTATGTAGAAGACGACTGTGTTCACTTTTGGATAATGCTCAATTAGAAGAGATCTCTGAGACTTACAGTTGGTGCTCAGGGAAAAGCTTTCAGCTGGTACAAGAAGCATATGATACTCAGAAACAATGTGCAGAGGAGAAAGAAAATTTTAAAAATCTATAGACATTGGGAAACACCAATGTTTAAGGATTGGGCAAAGGAGGAAGGGTAAGCAAAAAAGTCTGGGAAACAAAAAATAACCAAAGGGTAGGAAGAACACCAGAAAAGGAGAAAGGAGAGAATTTTAAGAAGTTCAGTAGAAGTATCAGGTGGATTAGAAACTAAAATAAAGGAAGAGAAGGACTCATAGTATCTCATAATTAGGTCATCGCTGCTTTTAGCCGATGCAGGTTTACAGGAGCACAAAATAACAATCAAGAATAACCAGCACTTATTGAGCACTCGTGTGCTATGCAAGATAGTTGGGGCTTCAAATACACCGTCTCTAATCCTCCCAACTAGGTAGCTATTCTATCTACCTAAATTTTATAGGAGAAACTGAAGAAAGATGAAGTGGTTCATGGCTGTATAGATGAAAAAAAGTGGAGGAGCTAAGGTTTGAATCATAATACATAATAGAAATACACTTGATAAGTGTTTTGCTCATTTGACACTCTCGATTTAAATTCCACATAAATTAATTTTCCAGGTATAAAAAGACTTGCCACCTTCAGCACCAATACTCACATATTTTAAAGATCTTTAAAAGAATTAAAAAAACCCAAACAATCTTATACTTGATAATTTAAGAATGCTATTAGGAATATCAATTGCTTATATTTATGCCTTTGGGAACTCTTGAAGTGTTTAAATTTTTTGCTTTTATGATGAAAGGCACCACAATGATTTGTTGTTGTTGTTGTTTTTTGAAATTCTGTGTCTTCACTTTATAATTTTTCTGCCTATGGGCCAGAACCATGCTAAGCGCTATACATATCTCAGGTAATCGTCACCATAACCTTATGATTTAAGTTATATTAGAAGAAAAAAGAGGCATAGAGAGGTTAAATAACGTATCCAATGTCACACAGCCAGTCCCAGTAGAGGTTCTAGGTCTCTGAGCGTCCAACTCCAAAGCTCTCAATCTTAATTCTGACTCAGCTGTTTTCCAGGCTGATACACCAATGAGGTCCTTAGTCATTTTGCAGATAGACCAGATTTCCAGATAAGTATTCCCCTAAATGAACTCTGAGATATAAGACTTCCAAAAATTTTGATGTTAATTGAAAAAAATGTTAACCTTTTGATGTATGAACAAACTAAAAATTTAAGAAAAAAAAGAAAAGCTTGTAGCATATTAAACATTTTACCTGCCTGTTAATGTTTACTAACACAACAAAGCATCAGGATTTGAGTGCTCTGTCCTAATAGTTTAATAATTGCATTAATTTCCTATTTGCTGCCAAAACAAATTACCACAAACTTATGATTTAAAACAATGCTTTTTACTACCTTGCTGTTCTATAGTCAATGACCTTGTATAGGTCTCACTGGGTGAAGGCTGAACACAGCTGTATTCCTTTCTGTGGGTTCTTAGGGAGAATCAGCTACCATGCCTTTTCCAGCTTCTAGAGGCGGCCCATATTTCTTGGATTGTGGTTCCTTTCCTCCATTTTCAAAGCCCACAAGAGCAGGAAGAGTCCTTCTCACATGAAATCCTTCTTACCGCCTCTCTTGCCCTCCTCTTCCACGTTTAAGAACTCTTGTGTTTATAGGGGGCCCACCTGGATAATCCAGGATAATCGCCCTCTTTCAAGGTTAGCTGATTAGCAACTTTAACTCCATCTGCAACCTTAATTCCCCTTTGCCTCCTAAGGTAACATATCATAGGTTCTGGAGATTAGAATATGAACATCTCTATGGAGATAGTATTCTGCCTACTACAGTAAGTAAGAAAATCCTCAACTATACCCTAAAATATGTTCCTATTACTGAAGAACAGGATGGAGAACATGGTTTTGTTTTGTTTTGTTTTGTTTTGTTTTGTTTTACCAATAGAAGGAGAAGGGAAAAAATACTAGGCTGAGTGGGAAATACTAATTTGGATTATACTATCTTGCAGGAACATTTCGACTGAACTTATCTTGCAGATCTTAAAAATAATCTTCAGATATCTTCAGTCTAGGCAATAAGACATAGTAGAATACTGCGATGGTCCCGAAAGACACTTACATTCTGTAAGAGTAACTTTTTTGTTAGTCTTCATCTATTCCTTCATCCTTTGCCTTTGAAATTTACAAAGACTTTCATCCTTCCTGGGAATGTCCTTTGGCCTCTAAATTTACATATACAACCCAAACTCTAGCTATATAAATGAAACACATCGAAATATTAGTAATTCACCTTATGTGTTGAGTGAGGCCTACACTTTTCAGAGGTTTTACTATACTTAAGAAGAGCTGATTATGCCAACTAATTTTTCTAGCAGTAGAATGAAGGAAACATGAAGGGAACATTTTAAAGCCATGAATGGAAAAACTTAAGTAACATCTGCTTATCAAAGCTCACCTTCCTTGCTTTCCCCAACATTTGTTCCAATTTCCCAGAGGGTAACTTAATATTAACCCCTACTTCCATTGCAATAAGTCGAACAAGGCTTGCTAACTATAAATATTTAAAATAGTGATTCACAAATTGCAAAATAAGGGGGTGGTGTCTCTGATACTAAGTAATAATTATAAACTAGCCTGTATTACAATGCATAGGAATGAATTTAAAACACAAGTATTATCAATATAAAGAAAACATTGAAACTCTGAGAAAACAGAACATAAATGGAATGGTATACCTTGTCATCAGAATGAATACTGGATGGATGTCTCAATATTAGTACATATTTACTGGAGTCGTTCCAAAAGCAGGGTGCCCCTGACACGCAGCACCATCACCATTTGAATTTTTTCGATATGCGAATTCTAAAGTTCCAACTCAGACTTAGTGCATCAGAAACTCAGCACACTATGTTTTAACAACCTTTCCACATGATTCTGACATTTATACAAAAATTGAGATTGCTGTTTTAATGTAATCTCAACAAAAGTAACAACAGAAATTTTTCCTCAACAGGGAAACAGAACAAGACAAGCTGATTCTAAAGGTCGTATGGAAAAATACACATTAAAATTTTGGCACGAGAGAAGGGACAAATTGGCACAGAAATCAATGGAAAAGAATAAAGAGTCCAGAAATATTCTCCCTACATACAGGAATTTAGTACCTAACAAGAGTGGCATTTTATATCACAGGGGAATGATACAGAGACAACTGGTTAGCACTCATGAAAACAAACCAGCCAAATAAATAAATATATAAATGGAATAGTAAGTTCCTGGAAGAAATAAGAGATGAATTTTTATAAACTGAGAAGAAGCAAATGCCCTTCTAAGCAAGACATAAAGACAGGAAGAAGACTGGAAAATCTGACTCCTTAAAAAAAAAATTAACAAAGAAAAAAATACTATAAGCTATGCCAAATAACAAATAATCAGCTAGAGGAAAGAATATTTGTGATATATAAAACAGACCAAAAGTCTAATTACCCTAACTCACAAAGAGCCATTACAAATCAAAACTCAATTAAAAAAATGAGTGAAGGATATGAAAAGAAGCACTCAGGTGTGGTGTGTGTGGTAAATGAAGGAAGAATATTTACAAATAGATGCAAAGGTATTAGGAAAGAAGAAAATTAAAATAAAGAGATATTTTTCATCTTTGAAATTGGCAAAATATACTTGATAATACGATGTGGCAAGAGTAAGGAGAAACCACATTCTCTTTTTACCATAAACAGAAGTATAAACTGATGAAATGTCATTGCAGAGGCAATTTTGCAACATCCATCAAAATTTAAAAACACACTTTACATTTCATAGGTAGGAATTTATCTGACACACAGTCAAAAAGATACCCATGCAATAATGTTCATCCCATCTTTGTTAGAAGTAACAAAACAGTAGATCAACCCAAATATTTGCTACTAAAAAAAATGTTCAAATAATGAACTATGCGTCTGTGGAATACCAAACAACCACAACAACAAACTGAGATAGCTCCATGTATCAATATCTAAGGTACTGTTTATTCCAATGACTTATTCCATAATGGGAAGCCTGTATTTCCCACTCTCCTTCACCCATTTCCTTTTCCCCCCACCCTCTCCCTTCTGGCAACCATCAGTTTGTTCTCTGTATTTATAGCTGATTCTGCTTTTTGTTTGTTTATCTGTTTTGTTTTTTAGATTACACATATAAATGAAATCATATGGTATTTGTCTTTTAAAAAGCATAGCTCAATTATTTGGAATGGTAAAGGCCTTCAAAAATAACTTGTGCACAAAAGCAATGCAAAACTGGCAAAACTGGCAAAATCGTCTTTTTCAAAACTCTGGAAATTAACTTTAATTATCTTATTTTTCTCTTAATCTCACTTCCTTTGCAGGTTCTGGAGTAGCCTTGAAAACCAAGAGCCTCACAACTCTGGTAGCTGTATAAACTGCCAACCTATTAGCACATAAGGATTAGGACAGGTTTAGAATTCCCTGAAATGTCCACTTGCAGAAAACTGTCACTATTTTGCCTTATCTGGCACCTCATTAAATGATTCCATTTTCAGGGCATTTTATTTCATGACTCAGAGCTACTTCTGTGCAAACAATCTTCTCCCCAAGCATTGTGCTGTTGAAGGAAATCAGTGGCAACTGTTTAACCCTTGGGGCTAACAAGAGGCTGAACAACAAACAAAAATTAAAAGGACAATTGAAGAGTGGCACCTGGGTGGCTCAGTCTGTTAAGCGTCCAACTCTTGGTTTTGGCTCAGGTAATGATCTCCTGGTTCATGGGTTTGAGCCCCTCCCTCCCCACCACGTTGCATAGTGAAACAAGAGCAGGGGTAAAGTAACTACATACGTAAATATAAAACACAGTAGAGATATTATGTTTCATTGTAACTCTTGCCTTCTCCTACATGATTTAAAAGACAGCTACACAATTTTAAAACTGTGTTGATGGGTTTACCATGTATAAAAATGTAATTTATATGACAATAATAGCACAAAGTAAAGGGAAGTAAACAGAACTATACTGGAGCAAAGTTTTTCTGATGAAATTAAGTTGGTATTAATCTAAACTAGATTGTTAACAATCACCAGGGCAACCATTAACAAAACAATTCTAAAACATAGTAAAAAAAAAAAAAACAAGGAAATGAAGATAGTATATTAAAAAATGTGTCAAATACAGAAGGCAACAATGAAGGAATGGGAAAAATGGGGGAAGACATTAGAAACACGGCAAACAGGAAAATGGCAGATGTAATTCTTACTTTATCAGTAATTACATTATATGTAAATGTAATACACACTCCAATCAAAAGTCAGAGATTGGTGGAATGGATAAAAAAAAATGTTCCAACTGTATACTGTCTATAAGATACACACCTTAGCTTCAAAGACAGAACTTGATTAAAAATGAAAGTATGAAAAAATATGTCATATAACTAGTAATCAAAAGAAAGCTGGAATGTTTAAATTAACATCAGAGAAAAGAAACTGTAAGGAAAAAACTTTTCCTAGAGGCAAAGAACAATTTATAATACTTTTATAAATAAAAGGATCAACTCATCAGAAAGAAATAACTATTGTAAACATATATGCATGTAACAAAAAAGCCCCAATATCCTTGAAGCAAAAAGTCACAGAACTGAAGGGAAAAATAGACAATTAAACAATAATAGTTGGGGGCTTCACTAATCCATTTTCAATAATGGACAGGATAACTAGGCAGGTCACCAGGGAAACAGTACTAAAAATCTACTAGACCCAACAGTAGAATATCATTCTTCTCAAGTGCACATTGAAATTCCTGGATTTGTGGAAATTCAATGACACGGTCCTAAACAATCAATGAGTCAAACAAAATAATACAAGAGAACTTAGAAAAGATTTTAAATAAATAAAAATGGAGACAAAATATACCCAAATTAATGGATTCAATTAAAGTAGTGCTTAGAGGGAATCTTATCGCTGTAAATGCCCATATTAAAAAAAAGAAGAAAATCTCAGGTCAAATCAGGAACACGAGGGATATCACTACCAACTACACAGAAATGAAAAGAATTATAAGGGCATACTATAAATAATTGTATTTCAAGAAATTAGAAAACCTAGATAAAATGCACATTTATTAAAGTGTTTTTGTTGTTGTGTTTAAATGTTTGTGTATCATAAGTTCTGCAAAGTGTCAAATCAACATACAGTTAACTCTTGCTTTCAAAAAAGGTGAGCTGTAGTATTTTTAAAATTGATATTTTTATCAAGGTAACATATGGAGGCAGTTTATGAAATAAAATTATATTAAAAGTTTTATAGTGAAAAATTGCATTCTTCTGCCACATCCCTCTCTATGTCTCCAGAAGCAACTGTCCTTTTATCTCTAGGCTTAACATACATATTATTACATGTATGTTTTTTAATTGAAGTATAATTAACGTATAGTGTCATATTGGTTTCAGGTGTACAATGATTCCATAAATCTATACATTACTCAGTGCTCACCATGATAAGTGATCTCTTAAATTCCTTTATCTATCTCACCTATTCCCTCACCTACCTCCCCTCTAGCAACCACCAGTTTGTTCTCTGTATTTAAGAGTCTCTGCTTTTTGTCTCTTTTTTCCCTTTGTTTTGTTTCTTAAATTCTACTTATCAGTGTAATTACATGGTATTTGTCTTTCTCTAACTTATTCCACTTAGCAGTATAACCTCTATGTCCATCCATGTCACTATAATGGCAAGATCTCATTCTTTTTTATGGCTGAGTAATATTCCATTACATATACTTAATATATATCACATTTTCTTTATCCATTCATCTATTGATGGACACTCGGGTTACTTCCATATCTTGGGTATCGTAAATAATGCTGCAATAAACACAGGGATGAATATATCTTTTCAAATTCGTGTTTTCATTTTCTTTGGGAAATGAATTCCCAATAGTGGAATTACTGGGTCATATGGTATTTTATTTTTAAGTTTTTGAGAAACCTCCATACTGTTTCCACACTGGCTGCACCAATTTACATTTCCACCAACAGTGCACACGTGTTCTTTTTTCTCCATATCCTAATACTTGTTATGTCTTGTCTTTTTGATTCTAGCCATTGTGACAGGTGTGAGGTGATATCTCATTGTAGTTTTGATTTGCATTTCTTTGTATAGTGATGTTGAGTATCTTTTCATGTGTCTGTTGGCCATGAGTAGGTCTTTGGAAAAATGTCTATTCAGGTCCTCTGCCTTTTTAAAAATCACATATATCATTTGCAAGTACATTCTTCCATCCAGTAGGTTGCTATTTTGTTTTGTTGATGGTTTCCTCTGCTAGGCAAAAAGCTTTTCATTTTTGTGTAGTCCAAATAGCTTACTTTTGCTTTTGTTTCCCTTGCCTTAGGAGACACATTTAGAAAAATGTTGAGATAGGTGATGTCAAAGAAATTACTGCCTATGTTTTCTTCTAGGAGTTTTATGGTTTTAGGTCTCTCACATAGGACTTTAATCCTTTTTGAGCTTATTTTTGTGTAGGCATGGTATAAGAAAGTGGTTTAATTTCATTCTTTTGCATATGGCTGTCCAGTTTTCCCAGCATTATTTGTTGAAGAGGCTGGTTCTTCCCTATTGTATACTCTTGCCTCCTTTGTCATAGATTAGTTGACCATATAAGTGTGAGTCTAGATGATATCCTTATACTTTTATTGCTTCATTTATCAATTTTAAACACTATTGGTTGACTCCCAATCATAAATGAAGACTTCATTCTTGTGTATCCTTATCCCACATTTCTACCCATCTCTGATATCAAAATAATGTTATAGTATTGGGTTACACAAACAGCTAATGTACATATAAATAGCTAATGTAAATACTGTAAGCAAAGAAGTGAACTAGGACCATGTCTGTTATCTCCTGGAGTTAATAACTGCCTCATTTTTTTCACCCATCTAGTTTCTAAGTACTTAGTACAATTATTACAACACCATTGCTACATGCAAATCAATATTTTTTTCTATATGCTCAAACATACCACTTTCCTTTCTTTCCTGGAGAACTCCTTTGTTTGTTTGTTTGTTTGTTTAGAGAAGCTTGGGGGGGGGCAGAGGGAGAGAGTGAGAGAGAGTGAGAGAGTGAGAGAGACAGAGAACCTTAAGCAGACTCCACGCGCAGCATGGAGCTGGATGTGCGACTCCATCTTACAACCATGAGATCATGACCTGAGCCGAAAACAAGAGTTGGAAGATTAATCAACTGAGCCACCCAGGTGCGCCAGGTTTTTCTTTTAGAGAATACAACGTGGAGCTGATTGCCCTCCTGATATGTTGAATAGCAGCCATGCTGACATTTTTCTTTATGCCTTTCCAGAGCAAGACCCCTTCATTTTAGTCTCTTTCTCTTTCTTATTTAATCACCTAGAGAAATCACATCTTCCAATAATTTCATAGGCATCAGTCCATGGAAAGTATTTTTTAGGGAAGGGGGAGCTGCTCTTTCAACCATCACACTTGATTTGACTGAGTACAAAATTAGGTAATGAAATTGCTTCCCTACAATTTTGAAGAAATTGTTCCACAGTGTAGTTGTGGAGAAGTCCAGTGCCATTTAACTCTTTTGGGTGTGAACGATCCCTATTCCTTGCTCTTAGGAAGCTCTCACAACCTTTTCTTTATATGCTTGGTATACTGAACTTTTGTGATGTTTTCCTTTGGTGTGGGTCTTTTTCATTTATTGTGCTGGATATTCAGTGGGCTCTTTCAAAGTAGAGACTCGTATCCTTCATTTCTGAGAAATTTAAACATATTAGTTTTCTAAAAATTTTTTGTTCATTCTACTTTTTCTGTTCTTCATTAATAATGAATAATATGATGGGCCTCCTGGGTTAAGACTTGAATCTCATGTTTTTTTTGCCTTCTGGGTTTCTTTTCATCTCTTTGCTTCTTGCTGTATTTTCAAGGAGCTCTTCCTAACTTTCTCTTCCAGTCTATTTAAGTTTATAATTAAATTTTATTTGTTATTATATTTTTAACTTCAATGTTCTGCTTTGTCTAATTTTAAAAATTTAAATAGTACTTTATTCTTGTTTAATGGATACAACAGTTTCTCTGATTCTTTGAAAATATAGTTTGTCTCTAACTTACATATGTTTCTTTTTCTTTTTGTATTTTAATCTTCTAGCTACCTTCACTGTCAGTTTCTTCTGGATCACATTTTACTGTTTGATTAGGCTTATCATGTTTTTCTTGTTGGAGGACTTCCTCAATTATTGGACAACTGTTGGAGTGAACTATTGAACATTCACTCATATTAAGAATGAAGCACCAAAAGGAAGTGTGTGGGTATGACCTGTCCATTGGTGGGCTTCACTGAGAGTTAATCAGGTTAATAAGATATGGTGTCCTTTTTGTATGGGAATCTCCAAAAGTAAACATCTGAAAATCTTTTGTTCTGGGAATATTAAAGTGCTATTTGACAGTAAAGTGCTATTTACTTACTTTTTTTTGTTTTTTTTTACTATGCAGGTTTAAACTGTATTTCGAGTAGTCTTTCTAAAACCTACAGCAATCTCAAAGATATTTCATAAATATATTCACCCAACCTGAAGTATAAAAATTATTTTATAATTAATTCTGAATACAATCTTAAGTAATTTGTCAATTTAAGATGCTTTAGCTAAAATAAAGTTCAAATGATTTATGACATCGCAGATTTTCAGGATATGTTAGACATATTTTATGCATCCTTCTTACCTCTAAATTCATTAGAAAAAAGGATGACACAGCATTTTAAAATTCAAGTTTTAGATAACTCTGACTCAGATATAGAACTAGAAAGGATTTTGAGCTATCATTCCAAATAAACCATCTTATGTTGTAGAATAGGGAATAGCATTGGCATCATTCTTTCGGGATATTAACTAAACTGGAGAATCATGACTAGCTAACTATTTTTATATGAGATGCCGATATGTAAATAAACTTTTTAAAAAGTAGCCATATATTTATTTAAAAATTTTTCTAATGTTTATTTTTTTAAGAGAGAGACAGACAGAAGGCAAACAGGGGAGGTGCAGAGAGAGAGGGAGACAAAGAATCCAAAGCAGGCTCCAGGTCCTGAGCTGTCAGCACACAGCCCAACATGGGGCTCGAACTCATGGACCACGAGATCATGACCTGAGCCAAAGTCGGCTTAACTGACTGAGCCACCCCAATAAAGTAGCCATATATTTAATGCAACATTCTCTTACTTGCTTTTGTCTGGACACAACCTACACACCTATAGAATTTGGTCAATACTAAAATTTATTAGTGGTGTTCAGTGCTTTTGATTCAGTTATGTAAGAGAGTAAAATCTTTTTCTAAACTTTAAAGCAAAAATTTATTCTTATTGTAAATGGAGAAATGAAAGGCCTTTCAAATGATATTTAAATCACAAATCCAGTATGATGTGGTAAAAGAGCACTGAAATGGGAATAAAGGAATCTGAGTTCTAATTTGGTACTAATATTTTGAACATGGGGAAATCAGTTAACCTCTCTGAGCCTCAGCGTCCTCAAGTATAAAAGTGTTAGATTAGATAATCTCTCTTAGGACTTCTCTGTCACTGAAAGTTTCATTTTCAACAGAACTATTTGCACAGCAACGATATTATTTACTAATTGATAACTTCAGTGACAGACTTAGTTTTGCAATTCTGATGTTTAAGTTCTGTGTAATTATTCATTTCGCCATTACCACAGAAGAGGAGCTTGACCTTAAAGGCTGGGAAGAGAACAGGGTATGTTGGGGCCCAGCAAGCCAGGGAAGAGGTGAAAAATTCCACACATGTCCAGTGAACATTTCAAGAGACCATGGGAGCAGAGGGGTCATAAGAATCTCCTGGAGAAACAATGCATCCTATGGGGAAGGGCACAAGAATGACTGTGTCTGCACTTCAGGTTTTCTGGGGAGAGTGGACATAAATAGGACACTACTATGGATATTTTCTCTGCACACACCAAGGCCTAGACATCACACTACTTTTTCTAATATTCTCACATAAGAAACTTAACAATTATCACATCTACATATTGACTTTAAAAAAGTTTACAGAAAATATTTTGGAACAGTATGCTTAGGAAATCAACCATTTACCCTGTACCAACACATCCCCCAAGCACAGTCTCTAATTTTATAAATTATAGATAATCTATGTGGAGTATAGCTAGTCTCAAATATGCTGAAAATCATAATTCAAAAATGAAAAAAATTCTTTTAAAATTACTTTTCAAAAACTCTATTAATGAAGTTACAAAGTATTAATCTGGCATGTAAAAAGAAACAACACAACAGTAGAAGAAACTGCATTCTCAGAGATTTAGATCCCAAGAGAAGCTAGAGGTGCATTTGAACTGCTGCCTCCACCTGAAACCTAAATAAGTTGTTTAATAATCCTTCCAAGGTAAACATTTTTTGAAATTTCAAACTCAATGCGTTAGCAATTTTTCCTAAAAGGGTTTACCTTGTGGAGTTCAGCAGACAAAAAATTTGAGGATTTGAATTAGGTACTCTCTCTTCCTTGCCCTTCATATCCATTCAAGTGTCAGGATATACACATAATATATCAGGATATATATTTCTATATCCCAAGCATTCAGATTCCTCTTTGCATTCCTACTGCCTCAACTAGTTCAAACTCACAGTATTTCTTGATTACGTTGGTGTAACAGCTTCCTAACCACCCACTTCATATTGTGTACCATAGTGATCACTCTAAATACAAATTTCTCCATTATTTTTCCTTAGGCAACTCTTCTAGATAAGCCCTGCCATGTACTATATGTTACATTCTTAAAAAGTTATGTGGACATGCCATTTTATGACAGATTTGTTCCTAATGAATTGAACAAAATTACTTGATAAATGTACTTTTTTCTATATTCTGATTGTATTTTAAGCCTGGATTCTCTGGCTAGACTGCCTGGATTTGAACAGGACTATGGACAAATGTCTTTACTTTCAAGTGCTTCATTTTTTGTATCTGTAAATTTAGTATAATAGTTGGAATGTCTCACAGGATTTTCGTAAGCATAAAATGTGTAAAAAAAAATACAAATCTTAGAACTCACATGACACTGTGTATGAGGCCTTAGTGCAGGACCTCTTCTAACACAGTAGGAAATCAGCAAATGTTAGTAGTGTTATTGGCACCATACTTATTACCGTTGTTTTTGCCCTCATTGTTGTTACCTGAGATTTAAGTTTCTTTTCTAATCAGTCTTCTACTAAATAATTTACAACTCACAATCTGACATTTTTATCCATCCATCACACTGTACAGGGCAGAGTGTTAGAAAGGACCTTGAAGGATAGGTAAGATTTTGACAGCCAAATATGAAAAGGAGGATGCCTAAGAAGGGGGGAAAATAACCACAAAAGAAACAAAAGAGGGGCAAGGCAGGAAATATGTAGAGAGCAGTAGAAAGGCCCTAATTGGATGGAGCCCAGGGTAAACAGAGAAATAACAGTTGGTACAGATGGATTTAAACCTAGTTGGAGAATGGGTTTAGCAACCAGAAAAGTTAGTAGTGAATAACACTACGAAAAAGTTTAAGGAAGTCTAGACCTAGTTTGTATCTGATGTATGTGTATGAAGTATGAATGCAAAATCAGGAGAAATGTATTTTGGCTACAATCAGATGGACTTAGGGATCTTGGGCAAAAGATTCAAAGAAAATTAAGAAGAAATTCAAGTGTCTGATAACTATATATAAATAGACTCAATTAAGAAGGACAATTCTTGAATTCAGTAAACTGGACAGAGGATTCTTATATTAAGGATTTTGTAAGTAAGATTTTCTGCTTAAAGAGAGCTACTGTCTGATTTAGTTACTGCTTTGGAAACTGGATAAAACCTCACATTTTAGTCAAGTAACACTGTTGACCCAATGCATGCTTTACTGCCTTCTTTTTAGTAAGGGAGAAATTAAAAGAGAGAGAGCTACATGACCAAAGATTTTCTGGAAGAAGACCCCAAATCTTTAGTGATGGTCACAACAAATGTACCCAGAAAGAGATCCCTGTCTTATCACATTTCGCCTAATTCGTTCATATGTAAACTTTGGTAGTATCAAATTTCTTAACATTTCTCTTCTTCTAGCCAAAATTTCAGCTTCTCCTTTTTCTATTTCTTACTTGTCTAGAACCATTCCTCCCCATCAACCCCAAATTATAAATTCTATCAAATGTATTTTTTAAAAATGTTTATTTATTTTTGAGAGAGAGAGAGAGAGAGAGAGAGAGAGAGAGAGAGAGAGAGACAGAGCATGAGGAGGGAGGGGCAGAAAGACAGGGAGACACAGAATCGGAAGCAGGCTCCAGGCTCTGATCTGTCAGCACATAGCCCGATGCAGGGCTTGAACTCGTGAACTGTGAGATCGTGACCTGAGCCGAAGTCAGGTGCTTAACCGACTGAGGCCCCGGGGAGCCTCTCTATCAAATGTACTGAAACACAGAATAGACTCCTATCTCAGTTTCCTTATTTGTAAAACAAGATAATCCCAAGTAGAATATATCTAAGATTATGATTCTATAGTTCTCTGAAAAAGTTGAATGTTGCAGTTAAACAAATTCTTTTCACTTAACTTGCTGAGAAAATGGCTACCTGAAAGTGTGTCTCTTATGCCTCCATTTCCCAATGCTAGCAGCCTCCACCTCCCCCTCAATGGTCACTAGGTTGGTGATCACCCAGCTCAGAAAAGGTACATGCGGCAAGACCACAGTATATACTGAAATCCTGGAAGGATCAGACACCCACCTTTGCTCCCTTCTGAGGTCAAGAGGGACTAGGAGTTGTGGTTGACAGGCCAGAGGGTAGCACTAAAACTCCCAGGATACTAAGAATCTTGGTCTTTGTTGAAAGTAAGTACATGCTCATGTGTGTAGTCTTAGAAGTTCTGGCTGATGTTTGTGGAAGACTTTCTAAGAAGACATAAAGATGGTCAGAGCTGCTCTCTATTCCTAAAGAGAAATTTAACCCAAATAATCCTGTTACCTGAAAAAAATGGTGAATAAGCTTGTAAACTGGCATATTTAAAGCTCACAGATCAGAGAATGCTGGGACTCTCACCACTCAGAGGCTGCACAGAGACATTGTTAGGCAAAGGGAAATAATAACGTGCCCAAGGGGCCTCAATAAGCACAGAGAGAAAGAACAAATCAAACCCTGAGACTTGGGCAGCACCTAGTGGAATGGAATTGCTGGAGGAGAGAAAAAAAACATTAACAGTAATAATAAAGAAGAATGATCAGCTTTAAAACATACTCTAAAATTTAGAAATCTAATTTTTAAATTTAAAAATAAAATAATTGAAAAAAAAAGTGTGCCACTGTTGAATCCAGAATTACTGGCTTGTAAGACCTTGTGGAAGAAATCATGTCTGGTATTTTCACTGTTAGCATCTTTGCCATAGACATTTTTACTGCGTAACTAATTGGCCGTAAGGTAGTTTTGCCATAAAAGACACAATCATGAAAAACAACAGAGGGACACTCATTGACAGAATGAAACAGGAAAAATGAATAACAAAAAGACTTTGTTGTGAAATACAAAATATTTGAATATATTCAAAATGTATAGTTTCATGGCAGTACTACATAAATAATGGATTTTATTTTCTGGATTGTACCTAAGCACTTACTTTCAAATTCTTTTGTTCACAGTAATGTGTGTGTGTGTGTGTGTGTGTGTGTGTGTGTGTGTGTATTTGTTTTGTTTTGGTTGATTCACCTGCCTGTTCGGCAATGTCCGCTAAAATTTCTTCCTTCATTAAGAGAGATATCAGTTTCCAAATACACGGATGTGTATTTGTAACTGAGCTTTTTTTGCATTATGAAAACTTTTTGCACTGTCTGTTGTTGGCATATTGTTATATGTCAGTTGACAGATGTTCCAAAGTTCTATGGGTAATGTGGGCTCAAAACTCTGCAACACTGTATAGACCAGTATGACGGTTTAGAGTATATAATATAAAAATGGGAGTAGTGCATCACTGAAGAAAAAAACCCAACTTGTCATCCAGTTGATGATACTAACAAACTGTCACACCAAACTGTCAACCAGTTATTTTTCTACCTTTTATGGCAAAATTGCCTTAGGGCCAGTTATCTATGTGGCAAAAATCTTTGGGGTGGAAAAGCTTACAGCAAAAATGCTTGTGGCAAAGATGCTTATGGTGAAACTACCTAGAACCAGATGAAATATTTCAAAATACGGAGCAGATATAGAAAGAGAGGGAAATCTTCAGGGAAAACAGACTTGGAAAATAACTACAAGTGAAGTTTCAGATAAGGAAGATAATAATCATAAAAGGAAAGTAAAAAAAAAAAAACAACAGAGGAAGGTGAGGAATAAAGAAATGACACAAATAAAATTCCCTGATTTAAAGAAGGATTGAGCATGCAAATGAAAGGGTTTACTAAGTTCTACGTAGATTAACCAAAGTAACACATACAACTAGATGTATTTTGGTAAAATTCCTTTATTATGAGGATTAAAAGAAAATATTACAAATTTCCAGAAAGAACATGTTACTTAGTAAAGAAAAAGAATCAGATTGACATCTTACTTTCTAAAGGCAATACTTGAAGCTAGAAGATAGTGCAATACTGAGGACAGAGAGAAAAGGACTGCCAACAAACAATTCTATGCCCAATCAAGTTATCATTCTTCTTGCAGGCTAGAAGAAAGAATTCTGGATATGCAAAGATGAGCTATAATGCCACTCCTCTACCCTATCTGATGAAAATACTCAAGAAAATACCTGAACCATATAGCATAAGAACCAGAATAGAAATCTCAAGATGGAGATGATGAATAGAAAACAGTGTAATAAGCCTTGCAATATATGTGTTAAAACTAAATGGATAATGATTGTCTGACTGGGAATTGATAATATAACTGCCAAGTAAGGATTCTTAAAATAGAAGAGACATATGGCAAGGGAAAAATCTAATGAATCTGGAACCAAATGTATTGAACTATGTCAGCAAAATTGAGGAGTTGGAAGGGGGGTAAAGCAAAGTAAAAGCACTCTAAAGGACAAGGGGAATGGAATGGGGAATTAAAACACTCTAAATCTTTCATCTAGGAAAAGGGAATAGAGTATATTGGTGGAAATATTATTTGGTTTTTGGTTGTTATATAATATTATCAAATTGTGGAGAAATGGATGTTAGGTAATTAGTATCAGAAGTATCAGAATAAAAAAGCACATTATTTGCAGATTAACAAGGCACGACAAAAAATAATAATGCACTGAAAAATGAAATTAATAGTAACTTGAACAAATCAGTAAAAATAAAGAAAAGGGAAAAGAGCAAACAGCAAAATAAATAACAAACAGAAAGCAATATTAAAGAAATATAATGAATGAGATATATAACTTGTCCCTCTACATAGTGATAAGAGGATTTCTCTTAAACATGGAGTTTCAGACTGGGTTATAAGGCAAAATCCAGGTATATGACATTTTACAAAAAAACACACTTAAAAGAAGTTACTAAATATCTTTCTTGTTTTAGTGCTATGAATTTCAGAATATAAATGTAAATATATATATCTCTACACACACCTATCTATCTATCTATCTATCTATCTATCTAAAATTAGGATAAAAAAAGAAGTAGGCATGATAAGTACTAAGTAAAATCAAATTTAGTACAGAGACAGATGATACCTGGTCATTTAGCAAACACACATATTTTTTTTTATATTCCAGAATACTCTAGAGGAATATTTTCTTTATAATATATTAATATATAATATATATAAATATAATATTTATAATATGAATATAATATATTCATGGCAATTTAGATACCTACCTGCATTACCATCGCTTTGCAAATAAATTTTCCTTAGTGTAATGTGAATTTGGGGACAATTTATGTTCATTCAAAATAAGTTAAAAATGGTATGTTTAACTTGATTTTCCCCCCTATGTTTATTTATTTATTTTGAGAGAGAGAGAGAGCATGCATGAGCAGGGGAGGGACAGAGAGGGAGACAGAAAATCCCAAGCAGGCTCTGTGCTCACTGTGAGCACAGAGCCTGACATGGTGCTCAATCTCATGAACCTCGATATCATGACCTGTGCTGAAATCAAGAGTTGGACGCTTACTCGACTGAGGCAACCAGGTGCCCCTAACTTGTTTTTTTTCTGAAAACAGTATAACTTTATTTAAACATGCTTTTTTTTCTATATTTGACAAGAGTGACAAGAAAAGTGAGATGAAAACAAAATGAAGGCAGAAATATCAGACAATGAAAACTTATCCAAATGGAGATGAAAACTTGAGGGTGAACAGGAGCAAATTCATACCTCAATATTCTGAGAATAACTTACTTGGAATGGTATAATATGTAAATGAGGTTTATAAAGTAAACGGCAGTACCAAATCTCTTGAAATATGAAAAAAGAAAATACGCTTTACCTTAAGTGACATTTAATTACCCCAAGAAAAACGTATACAAAGATTCTTCTAAAAATAGGATGGATATGGTCTCCTTTAAGAGATGAAGAAATAGAAATTAAACTACTATTGGATCTTAGAAATAGCAGAAGTAAATTTTTTGGTTTCCTTTATAAATGATTGCATAATCCCTCCAAATTATGTATTCTGAGACATTGTCAATTTTTTTTTAAAAGTAACATTCTGTTATAATACTATCCCCACTTTCTAATTAAAACTGTTGTTAAGCATGGACCACCCAATTCTTTTTAGGTAGCAAGAACAGTATATGAATACATAAAATAAGTTACATTATTATGTCATCCTTTAGATAAGGTTTCACTGTTTCATGCATTTTATGTAAATGAACCAATATTCTTATGTAAATACATGCATGTGCCTGTTAAAAAAAATCATAGTAGCTACAGCCTACAAAACCAGGTTCTGGTTAAAAGAAAATCATATTAGATTTTAATATTCCAGCGAAATCCAAAATATCTTGAAAAATGATGTATGACTAAGTGAAGATTTAAAAAATTTACCAGTCTACCCTCACTGAACTAACCTAGATGAAATGACTGATTACAGATAAAATCTCACTTTCACTCCTGCACAACTTCCTCAAAGATTTGTTTGGGAACTGTCTCATGCTTAGTCATCCTCCAAATATGATTTTTATGAGCAAAAGCAGTTAGCTATTTTTGTGTTATACAAGATGAGAAAAGATGTATGAGTATTCCTTTTTAAGCAACATAATTTGATTTTTATGCTTATTCAATATCAAAAAAAGTGGTTCATTTTTACATTTTAGAATTACCATATGGATATATTTCAATGAAGATCCATTCCTATTGAAAGCCTGGAGAACTTTTGTTTACAATAAGAGGTAGAGCAACAGAGGATAATTTATACATTGTCTATGTATATTTTATTTCCATTCCAATTTTTGAATGGTAGACTTTGAACAGAATAAGTAGACTTAGTCTCCAGAAATGTGAAAACATGAAAGAGCAGATCCTTAAAAACCACCACAATGCACATAAAATTCTGTCTGTATCCTCTAATAATAGTTTTGACTGTTTATTGAGTACTTTCAATGTGCCAGACATTGTCCTGTGGATATCTCATTTAATCCCCATAATAGATCTATGTGGCAAGCATAGTTATTCTCACTTTAGTGAGTAATGGAACAAAGTTAGAGACATCACATGGGAAAAATCTTAGCTCAAAGTCTGACTTCAAAGTTCTTTCACCTAAAATAAAGGCTATTTATCAAAAACATTTAACTCTAAGATGACAATGTGCAAAGTAGTCATTAGCAAATAGTACCCAGAGAGGAATGCACGCACGCACACGCACGCCCACACACACACACACACGCGCGCACACACACACACACACACTCACACTCCTTAGGTTAAAAGGCTAGCATACTAAAAAGATACAATAAAATTTCATTCATCTGGAACCATCAAAGAATTAGAAACTTTAAATAAAAGAGGGTTTTTTTTCAGATAATTAAAACATAATACTCTTTCAATATTTAAAATATTTAAGGACATTTTTCTAAACACACATATATTTTCCTATATTCTTAACAGAATGAACCTTGAAAAACAACATAAATTTTCTTGATAATGCAGGTTTTTCTTTTGAAAATTGGGATTTCTCTGGTTAACAAATTCAGTGAGTTGTGCTGTCATTAAAGTGATCATCTTAGTATGCACAGTGAGTGCAGTGCTATTTGCCCTTATTGTAATAGGACCTGGATGACCATGTTTTTTGATTTCTTAAATCTTTTCTAAGATTTTCCTATTTTCTTTTATTAGTTGGCCTCTATAAGCAAGCCTACCTCTGCCCAGTATGCCCCTCAGTCCATTAAAAAAAATCTCTAAACAACTGCAGGTTAGGAAATAGAAAAACAAGTTGATCTTTCAACCCTACTTCCTTCCTTCCTCTCTTCTGTCTTCAACAAATATTATGTGACTATTTTAGATGTCAGGCGCTGTGGTAGTTGCTGCTTAAAATTAAATTTTATGTTATAATAATCATGAAAATGACCGATAAACAATTCCTCTATAATATTAACTCTTTGGCCTTTGGGACACATAGCTCAACAATGTATAGAGTACCCTATACAGTGAGAGAGCAGCTACCGGATAGGAAAAATTTATAAAGTCCCCACTTAGGCCTTACACTCCTGGAGTGTAAAGAAGATGCTATCTCTTATGTAGAAAGAATGACATTGTGATAATGTAAAAGGTGCATGTGAAGGCTTATAAGCAGAGGAGCCCCAATAAGAGTACAAGTAAGATAAAGGGCATCTATGTAAACAAAAGCAAAGAGAGGGAGAGAGAGTGAGAGAGAGAGAGAGAGAGAGAGAGAGAGAGAGAGAGGGAGAGAGAGAAAACCCAACTTTGAAGCCTATGATTATAATTACATCATAATGTAATTATACAAACTCCTAATATAATCTAGTGGTAAGTCAGAAGCTGCTTGTACTGGTCCATCAGATCACGGACTACAGAGCCACATCCCCATAGCCTTCTTTCGGTCTTAGATTCTGCCTAGGAATGCTTTATTAAATAACTCAGCTAATGCTGATGCTGGTGGTCCAGAATCCATTCAACAGATTGAATAGGATCCATTCAATGGCTGTTCAATACCATTTATAGAAGAATATCAATATTGTAATATCAATATTACACTTGAAAAAGAAAGGTAAGGTTTTACATAAATTGGAAAAAGAAAATGGCTATGGTAGTTCAGGGATGACCTGGGCACAGGTTTGGGTGCAGTGTCTCTCAGTATGGTTCGCTTAACACCTGTAAAATAATCACCCACAGCGCTTGTTAATAAAATGTGGATCCCTCAGTCTTATCCCAGATCTAGTGAATTAGAAAATTAGGCCTAAGCCCAGGAATCTTTGTTTTTAACAACCTCCCTTCTAAGACTCTAAAAAGTAGTCTTTTATAATAAACAGTTATAATGGGAAACTACATTAGAAATAAAATACCCTTGCAACAAGTTAAAATGGATTTTCTATCTTATCTACATACAAAGACTATTCCTTTGTTCACTCATTAACAATCTATGGAACACTCATTATACGTCACACAGTGTATCTAGATGTTGATAGTATAAAGATGGCCAAGAGATAGTCCCTGAACTCAAAAAGTTCAGTCTAATGTTTGCAAGGACAGTAAAATCAACAGTCTTTTCAACTAATAAGTTTTAATTAATTCCTATCAAAGAACATGGACAAGTGATCATTGTAATCAATTAATATAACTTGACCCATAAATCCTCTTTAAAAGACAGCAACAAAATAAGTCCTTTTGAATGACCTCTATACTGCATTCTAGGACAAAGAACTCATTCATCTCTTATCGTGAGATGTTATGGATGAATATAGTTTTTAGGTAAGTGAAAAATACTTATAAAGTACCAAATTACTTTGACTCTAATCACCTTTGGTATACTTTCTAAAATTTAATACAAATTACCTGGTCTCCCCAACTTCACCCAGGTGAATGATTAACCATCATTAAATAAGTAAATTCCTGCTTCTGCTCACTCTGCAGCATGGTGCACAAGACAGAGCTGGATAGCAAATCAGAGTCTGCAGTTTGGCGGGTCCATCCTTGCGACTTTTGATTGGAAATTCATATTTAATATCTCTACTTTCTGTCTTCATACATATGCTTGTATCTCCTGATCAGGAGTCAAGAGCACCTTGTTGGTATGGTAATTTTTGTCCCTTGAGTTTCCAGAGTAAATTTTCTTTATATTACGTATTTTATGTTTTCAGTTAGACAATCTCAAACAAGCATTTGAAATTTGCTGAAAATTTTCTGCATGCTTGTTTCTAAGTATCTGTATGGTAACAAACAGATATATCCCTGTTACACTAAACAATATATCAAAAATAATTTTGCATGGTTTCATTGACCTAACCTAACTCATCACTTACGGTACCATTCTATAAAATAATGATACTCTAGAGGCATCTGAGGTATACAGAGTCATTGCTATACTGTGTCAACTTCAATAAGTACAGTCCTTCTAATGTGATTTGTAGGAAGAATTGAGAGTTGCCAGGAGAAGCCAGGAAATAAAATTTATTTAATCAACTTAACTAAAACTTATATTAAAATTTTACCAAAATTTTGTATTAATATTTTTTAAAAAAATTGTAGTAAAGGTAATAGTCCTCTGTTTTAGGACAAAAAGGATGAGTTTTGCCAAGAAATAAGCCTATGCTGATATCGTCAATTAATCCAAAACAAAAAAGGCAAAAATATACAATGGGGAGAAGACCATTTCTTCAACAAATGGTATCTGGAAAACTGGACAGCTACATGCAATAGAATGAAATTGGACCACATTCTTACACCATACATACACAATATTAAACTCAAAATGGACTCAAGACCTGAAATCTTTATAAAACTCTTAAAAGAAAACATAGGCAGTAATTCCTCTGACATCATCCATCTCAACATTTTTCTAGATATGTCTCCCAAGGCAAGGTAAACAAAAGCAAAAATAAGCTATTTGTACTATACAAAAATAAAAAGTTTGCATAGGAGAAGAAACCATCAACAAAACAAAAATGCAACCTACTGAATGGGAAAAGGTATTTGCAAATGATATATCCAATAGGGGCTAAATATCCAATATATAAGAACTAATACAACTGAACACCAGAAAAACCCAAATAATCTGGTTTTAAAAAGAACAGAGGACCTGGATAGACATTTTTCCAAAGACCTACCCATGGCCAACAGACACATGAAAAGATGCTTAGTATCACTATACAAGGAAATGCAAATAAAACTACAATGAGATATCACCTTACACCTATCAGAATGGCTAGAATCAAAAAAAAACAAGAAATAACAATTGTTGGAGAGGATATGGAGAAAAAGGAACACTTGTGCACTGTTGCTGGGAATGCAAGTTGGTGGAGCCACTGTGGAAAACAGTATGGAGGTTTCTCAAAAACTTCAAAGTAGAAATACCATATGACCCAGCAATTCCGCTCTTGGGAATTCATTTCCCAAAGAAAATGAAAACACGAATTTGAAAAGATATATGCACCCCTGTGTTTATTGCAGCATTATTTACAATACCCAAAATATGGAAGTAACCCAAGTGTCCACTGATAGACAAATGGATAAAGAAGATGCGTATTTATATATAATGGAATATTACTCAGCCATAAAAAAGAACGAGATCTTGCCATTTGCAACAACAGAAGTTGATTTAGAAAGTATAATGCTAAGTGAAATAAGTCAAACAGACAAAGGCAAATATCATATAATTTCATTTATATGTAGAATCTAAAAACAAAACAAATAAATAAAAAGCAGAAATAGACCCATAAATAAATAAAAATGATGCAGCCAGAGGGAGGGTGAGTCGGGGGGGGGGCGGTGGACAGAAGGGGTGGAGAGTGGGAGATACAGGCTTCAACTTATGGAATGAATAAGTCGTGGAGATAAAAGATACAGCATACGGAATACAGTCAATGGTATTGTATTAGTGTTCTAAGATGGCAGTAACTATACTTGGGAGCATAGCATAATGTAGAGGCTTATTGAATCACTATGCTGTATACCTGAAACTAACGTAACACTGTGTATCAACTATACTTCAAAAAAGAAAAAGCCCATGAGATTAGAAACTAGTTTCCCTAAATGTTTAGACACTTTGTTTCTAGATCCAACTTTCTATAAAGGAGCTATTTCAAAGTTGAAGGAAGCCACCAAAATGTCTACAATGCCACAAAATTACTTAAATTTGAAAACTGTATTTGAATCACAAACATTTCAACAATGAAAAAATCTTATTAGTTCAAAACTTTGGAAGTGTCAATTAGGGAGGCAGTCCAAAGATCAAAATGGCATTAAATAATATTTATTCTACAGACACAAGTTAGTACAGAAAGTAAAAAAAATTTAAAGTGTTATTTAACAATAAATTAAATATGAATAACATATTCTGCATTTATGTATGCAATTATCCAGTAAAATATAATGCCTGAGCTAACAGTTTTTGTAGTGTACTGCCACAAAAAAGCAAAACAGATGTAGAACTAATAATTAGTTTGTCCCCACATTTCAACATTTTCAACAACTGCCATATGCTTAAAACTTATTAACAATGAAATGTTCCCTTTTGTTACTCTTTAAATACACGTGACAACCTTCTTTGTACAATGCATCAGCTATATTTCCACTGAGCCTATCTCTTTACACATAAGACTATGATTTGAGTCACTATTTTGGTTAAAAAGTACCTTAAGTTTCCTTCAGCCATAGTTTGTATTCCATTTTCCTCTTAAGGACTGTTAACAGTTCTTTACTGTTTTTCATTCTTCTGGAGTGTAAGATCTTTAAAATTGGGGTTGGAAGAGTAAAGTCATTTTGGAGATCATTATAAAACTGACAAAAAGCAATCTGAAATTGCTAGCCTAAAGAAATAGACCTAAAGATTCAACTGTTATGAGATCAAAACTTTGTGCTAAATCTTACAACTGTACTGATAGGAAACATTCAGTCTGATGCCAGAACTTTCTTCTTAAAGAAACAGGAATTGTGCTGGTATAATGCATAAGGATAAGTGCAAACATTTACACACATGAAATCCATTAATTATAAATAAGGCCTTCATAAGACAGAGGTGGAAGTGTAGCTTTATATATTTGCTGCTGGTAGAACAGTTTTCAGGTATTTAAAGAGTGGCTCAGTAATACATGCATGTCTGTAGATAACAGTATGTGTATTAAATTTATGCATTCCTTTTTGTGCTGATTGTTATTTTCAGTCCATTACATAGCAGGGTGGTATAAAGGAAAAAGGAAACTTGGGATTTACTTTATGCTCCAAGGGTACTTCATGTGTAACTTTGTCATTGAACTTCAGGCTGCCAGGACTTTTTCTACCAAAGATACAAGGTTACTGTGAGGATCCATGACATGTGTACTGTATGTATTACATTTATGTCAAGTAATATATGTAGACATGCTTTTCAAAGTAAGGTTTTTCAATAAGATGTCACAATAATTTATTACAAATAATTAAGTACTCAAGTTTGCAACACGTTACTTATTCTTAATGTAAGAAGTATTCAATACACCCTTATACTATAAATTATGTTCTGTCTCTCTTTCAACTAAGTGTATTCTGACACGCTTTTTTGAGGAAGGAATGTGTTGTGTATGTGACTGCCATCCATCACACGCATGGTCATGTTGGATAAGAGATTGGCAACTGCTCTTTAAGTAAAATCAGTTAGGGGGAAAAGATGATATTATCCCTATTATTAAAATAGCCCAGGTTAGGGGCGCCTGGGTGGCGCAGTCGGTTAAGCGTCCGACTTCAGCCAGGTCACGATCTCGCGGTCCGCGAGTTCGAGCCCCGCGTCGGGCTCTGGGCTGACGGCTCAGAGCCTGGAGCCTGTTTCCGATTCTGTGTCTCCCTCTCTCTCTGCCCCTCCCCCCTTCATGCTCTGTCTCTCTCTGTCTCAAAAATAAATAAACGTTAAAAAAAATTAAAAAAAAAAATAGCCCAGGTTAAAGGCCTCCTCTTAACGTTATAACTTATATAGTTCATACAATATAACTCATACATTCTACGAAATGTAAGTACAAAGCATTGCTTTTTTTTTTTTTTTTTTTTTTCCTTTTGGCATGTGAGGAGTATGGGAAGTAAGCACCTGGGAGAAAGCACTGACTATGTATAGTGGGAGATAGCATAAACACTCTGGTTATCAATATGGAAAGTAATATTTAGCCATCTAATAACTAAAATTATATTTCTCCATTTAAAACCTTAAATAAATTTTCCTTTGTAAGGTACCTACCTCTTGACCTACAATTCTCAATACCCTGGTTGGGTAGATAATAAATTCCTTGAACAGATTTTTATTTTAGTTACTGTTTAGTACAGAAGAAAGCATGCAGTTTTATGCCAACACATTTTTCATTTCCTTTTAAGATAGTCATATAGCTTAGTAAATTTCTTTTTCTTTTTCTTTTTTTTTTTAGTGTAGCAAAAAACTTTTCATAGTCAATCTTGAAAAAATATTTGGAAATATTTTAAGAATATTTCACATCATGATTCACTCTTTCGATATTTACTGACCTATTAAGTGGCAGCTAACTTGTTTTGCTATCTACACAGTGCCAGACCTTAAGGAAGCCTAATACGAGAGACAGAAAAATTAACAAGGCATCTTCAGCACGGGGGGCTGTTGGGCTATGCTGGAGACACCTTCAAGGTTGAAGAATGTCTTCCAAGAAGACACCAAAGGCGAGTCCTGAAGTCAGTGTGGGAAAGTGAAAATTCAGAAAGGGTATTTGAAGCTGAGGGAATATCATAAGAATTTATATCCTACATTACATGTTTGTCATGATCACATTTACCTTTTAGAGAGATGACTTTAATTGCAAGATAGAGAATGGATTAGAAAAAGGCAAAAATAATATATTAAACACTATTCCATTATCATAATGTATGCAAATTCACAATGTAGCCTGTAAGAACTTACATGAAATGAAATAAACACAACATTTAAGGTAGAAAAAGAATGTTCATTAAGCCATTTTTGGTGATAGTAAAAAGCTAAAAACAAAAATCCTTCCAAAACATAATAAACAACAACAAAAATCCCTAAAATGTAAATAAGGGAATGGTTAAAGAATTATGAAATTCAGCCAAGAGAAAGAATTCACTAGTATATTTTCAGAGTCTAAGATAATAGAAATGGAAAAATATAACCTGTATTCAGAGATGTCAAAAACTAAAAAGTACCTCTTAGATTGATGAAACATGCTAATTATATATATATATGAATTTCTATATTTCAAAAACATCTTAAATTTAAAAGCATGTTCTAACAGTATATATACCAAATCACATTACAAATTTGACCAATTGTAGACCACTCACATGCACATGGATGCGTGTGCACACACACACACACACACACACACACACACACACACCCTTAAGCAAAGTATGCAACATAGAAGCCAAACATGTATATTTGTATATACAGAGAGATACAGAGATATATAAACATACAGAAAGAATATTATAGAACACAAACTCATATTTGTGATATTCTTTTGCCACATAGTTACTCCAGTAATGTGATTAAGATGAAAATAATGTGGGTGGAAGAAAATAGAGTTGCATATGGTAAGGGTAGGTGAATCTAAAGTGGAAAGATCTGAGGAAGTTATAGAGACAGCTGTGATGTGTGCAGGGTTTTAGAAATGAATATAAAAACCGATAATGGGAATTATAATAAACATTTCTAAAATATTGCTCATGGAGTCTAAGACAAGCAAAACTGTTGAGTTTTCAAAAATGTATTTAAACTTCAGACTGTCCTTTGACTTCGATCATATTGCAGGACTGAGTCATGCAAGTTGCAATTTATAAGAATTGTATTTATCAGTGGGAAAATTGAAATAAAAGGGTTTTGGGAATGATTAAGTTTATTCACTTATTAAAAAAATAACTGTGTATGTATATACACATATATACAAATATTTATATACACAGATATATATGGACACACATATATACTAATCCCACTTGTATATTTTATACAATATGCATATTATGTGTTTGTATATACTTATTACATATATATTTCTTATATTTAAATAAATATATTTATAAATATATATGTACTTTTAAAACTCACATATGTTTTTTCTATTCCTTGATTTTCAGATGGTAACATTGAATACTAGTCTTTCTGAAAAAAAAATCCATCAAATTTGAAATATACATCACTTGTAAGACATCCTAATTTTAGAAATATTAAAATATGAAGACTTTTGTATTTATTATTATACGAATACAGTAATACTTGAATATGTAAGAAAATGATTAGAAAGATGAAAAGAAGTTTAACATTTAATACTACAGGGAAGAATGCAATCAGGAGAAGGGCACTTATTTTTCACTTTCTGCCCTTTAAAACTCTTTCAGTAATTTTTTTTCAAGTTTTTATTTAAATTCTAGTTAGTTGATATATAGCGTAATATTGGTTTCAGGAGAATTTAGTGATTCATCACTTACATACAACATTCAGTGCTCATCACAAGTGCCCTCCTAATACTCATCACCCATTTAGCCCATCCCACGCCCACCTCCCCTCCATCAACCCTCAGTTTGTTGTCTATCAGTAAGGGTCTCTTATGGTTTGCTTCTCTCTCTCTCTCTTCCCACCCCCCCTTTCCCATATGTTCATCTACTTTATTTCGTAAATTCTACATATGAGTGGAATCTTTTGGTATGCGTCTTTCTCTGACTGACTTATCTCACTTAGCACAATACACTTGAGTCCCATACACATCATTGCAAATGACAAGAACTCATTCTATTTGATGGCTGAGTAATATTCCATTGCATATAAATACTACATCTTTATCCATTTATCAGTCGATGGACACTTGGGTTTTTTCCATTGTTTGGCTATTTTTGGTAACGTTGCTATAAACATCAGGGTTCATTCGCCCCTTCGAATCTGTGTTTTGGTATCTTTTCGGTAAATACCTAGTAGTGCCATTGCTAGATCCTAAGGTAGTTCTATTTTTAAGTGTTTGAGGAACTTCCATACTGTTTTCCAGTTTCCATTCCCACCAAAAGTGTAAGAGGGTTCCCTTTTCTCACATCCTCACCAACATCTGTTGTTTCCTGTGTTGTTAATTTTAGCCATTCTGACCAGTGTGAGATGGTATCTCTTTGTGGTTTTGATTTGTATTTCCCTGATGATGAGTGATTTTAAACATCTTTCCATGTGTCTGTTAGCCATCTGGATGTTTTCTTTGGAAAAGTGTCTATTCATGTCTCCTGCCCATTTCATCACTGGATTATTTGTTTTTTGGGTGTTGAGTTTGATAAGTTCTTTATAGATCTTGGACACCAACCTTTATCAGATATGTCATTTGCAAATACCTTCTCCAATTCTATAGGCTGCCTTTTAGTTTTGTTGATTATTTCCTTCATTTTGCAGAAGCATTTTATCTTGATGAGATCCCAATAGTTCATTTTTGCTTTTGTTTCCTTTACTTCTGGAGACATGTCTAATAAGAAGTTGCTGCCTGTGTTCTCCTCTAGGATTTTGACGGGTTTTTGTCTCATATTTAAGTCATTTATCCATTTTGAATTTATTTTTGTGTATGGTGTAAGAAAGTGTCCTGTAAAAGATATTGGGCTGTAATGTTTTTAGTGGGGTCTTTGTGTAGTTTTGGAATCAAGGTAATGTTGGCCTCATAGAAGGAATTTGGAAGTTTTCCTTCCATTTCTTTCTTTCTTTCTTTCTTTCTTTCTTTCTTTCTTTCTTTCTTTCTTTCTTTCTTAATGTTTAATGATTATTTATTTTTCAGAGAGAGACAGAGTGCGAGCAGGAGAGGGGCAGAGAGAGAGAGACACAGAATCCAAAGCAGACTCTAGGCTCTGAGCTGTCAGCACAGAGCCCAATGCGAGGCTCGAACCCACGGAATATGAGATCATAACCTGAGCCAAAGTCGGACACTTACCCAACTGAGCCACCCATGTGCCCCAGAAGTTTTCTTTCCATTTCTATTTCATGAAACAGTTTTAGAAGAATAGGTATTAACTCTTATTTAAATGTCTAATAGAATTCCCCTGGGAAGCCATCTGGCCCCGGACTTCTGTTTGTTGGGAAATTTTTGATTACTTATTCAGTATCTTTGCCAGTTATGTGTCTGTTCAAATTATCTATTTCTTCCTATTTTAGTTTTGGTGGTTTGTATGTCTCTAGGTATTTGTCCATTTCTTCCAGATTGCCCAGTTTTTTGGCATATAATTTTTTGCATAATATTCTTTTATAATTGTTTGTATTTCTATGGTATTGGTTGTGACCTCTTCTATTCATTCATGATTTTACTTATTTGGGTCCTTCTCTTTTCTTTTTAATAAGTCTGGCTAGGGGTTTATCAACTTTATTAATTCTTTCAAAAAACCAGCTCTTACTTTCCTTGACCTGTTCTACTGTTTTGTTTCCATAGCATTTATTTATGCTCTAATCTTCATTATTGCCCTTCTTCTTCTGTGTCAGGCGTTATTTGCTGTTCCTTTCCTCACTCCTTAAGGTGTAAGATAAGGTTGTGTATTTAAGACTTTTCTGGCTACTTGAGGTATGCCTGTATTGAAATATACTTCCCTCATAGGACTGCCTTTGCTGCATCACAAAGGTTTTAGGCTGTCATGCTTTCATTTTCATTTGCTTTCATGTTTTTTTTTTAATTCCTTCTTTAATTTCCTGGTTAACCCATTCATTCTTTAGTTGGATGTTCTTTATCCTCTGTGCATTTGTAGTCTTTCCAAATTTTTTCTTGTGGTTGACTTCAAGTTTCATAGTGTAGTGGTCTGAAAATATGCATGGTATGACCTCAATCTTTTTGTACTTGCTGAGGGCTGATTGTGACCCAGTATGTGATCTATTCTGGAGAATGTTCCAAGCACATTAAAAAAGAATGGGTCTTCTGCTGCTTTGGGATGAAAAGTTCTGAATATATGTTTTGAGTCTATCTGGTCCAGTGTATCATTCACTGGATAAAGTCCCCTACTATTATTGTACTATTATCAATAAATTTCTTTATGTTTGTTATTAATGGATTTATATATTTGGGTGTTCCAAGTTGGGGGCTTAAGTATTTACAACTGTTAGTTCTTCTTGATGGATAGATGCCTTAATTATGATATAATACCCTTCATCTCTTGTTGCTGTCTTTGGTTTAAAATCCAGTTTGTCCTTTCAGTGATTTTTAAAATAATATAATTCATTACTCATCAAATTAGAATTTCTTAAAAAAAGATCACTATGGACATTTATGTTAATTGCTATCACTGAAGTGATCTGTCCTTTGTCTTGTTGGATTCTTCACTCGTCCTACTTTCCTAAGTGTTCTACCCAATCTCCTTCACTGGGACCCCTTCTACTGCCCAATTTTACATGTTCCCTTCACATTTCAGTTCTTAGCAATCTTTTTCCTGCAGATACTTCCCTTGGAAACATTATCTATTTAATGGCTCATAATCAGCTCATATCTATGTGTTCCTTAGGCCTCACCTCTCACATGTGAATACCAGATAAATAAAATTGGAAATAGTCTGTTACCAGGTTCTCTGATGGACATATCTAAATGCATATCATATAGTCAACACAAAATGAACATATTCAAACACAACCCATTTTATTCATTCTCATTCTTACTTTGACAATTGCTTTACATCTTGAGTAATCTATCATAAACTTCAGAATGCTAGAAACTTCAGAATCACTCCACCTTTTTACAAGATCCCAATCTAGGCAGTCATCAGCCAACAAAATGTTGAATTTATGCCTACATTGCTTCTAATAGTCTCCTCCTTTTAAGGTCCTATAACTTGCACACATCTCTCATTTAGATTAGAATAACATTCTGAGTTCTCTCTAATCTCCCCATGTCAATTCATACTAAAGTCATTTTCCCAAAACATAGTAAATCTATTCAGTTGATACTTCTAACTTAAAATTTGGATAAGGTTCCCACACTATAAAGCTCATACTCTTTAATTTTTAATATTTCCACAAATGTTTAGTAAATACTTATTTTGTGCCTATATATGTGATAAACAGGAGAAATACTTCCAAATAACATTGGGATTGGAGGTAAAAGCTAAGGAGAAGAGTAGCACTTGATGAGACCACAAAATTGCATATTCTTAGCTATTACTACATATCACTCAACTCTCCATTGTCCACCTCCACTTGTCTATTGTTATTCTTCTCTGCCTTCAGCCAACTCATTTGGCTCATATATGGACTCTCATATTCACCTATCCTTCTTTAAGGGATATAGAACAGTAAAACATAGCTTTAAAGGTAATGAAAATGGCTAAGAACAAACTCTATAAAACACTTAACAGTTTACAGAGATTGCTTTTACATTCACTTAATTTAACATGATCATTGACCATTACTTGACATTTAGAGTCTAAAATAGCATAGTTCACTGATTACAGGCAAAAAATAGTCAACCTAATGAATAGGTAACCGTAAATCTTATTTTCATCAAGTCATCCTATGGAAAAGTTACAAAATAAAATACTTAAATTACATAGTTTTTAGTAAATGAAGTGTTTGACATCAATAATTTTCTAAGTAACTGATATTTACCATTTCAAATGTCAAACTTAAAAAAATTAACTACTTTTGAAGAGAAGCATTATAAAATATGGGCATACATCATTTCATTGTACTTTGCTTTATTGTGCTTTGCAGATATTGTGTTTCTTTACAAATTGAAGGTCTGTGGCAACCCATTGCTGAGCAAGTCTATTGGTGTCATTTTTCCAACAGCACTTGCTCACTTCATGTCTCTATGTCACATTTTGACCAGTATTTCGAGCACGCTCATTATTATTATATTTGTTATGGTGATCTGTGATCGGTGATCTTTGATATTACTATTGCATTGGTTTGGGGTGCCATAAACTGTGCACATACAAGACAGCAAACTTAATAAATGTGTATGTTCTGACTGCTCCACCAACCAGCTGCTTCCCCATCTCTCTCCCTCTCCTGTCAATACTGATAGGCAAAATTAATAATCCTACAATGGCCTCTAGGTGTTCAAGTGAAAGGAACAGTTGAATGTATGTCACTTTAAATCAAAAGCTAGAAATGATTAAGCCTAGTAAGGAAGGCATGTCAAAAGTCAAAACACGCCAAAAGCTAAGCCTCTTACACCAGTTAGCCAAATCATGAATGCAAAGGAAAAGTCCTGAAAGAAATTAGAAGTGCTACTCCAACGAACACACAAATGATAAGTGAAATAGCCTTATTGCTGATATAAAGAAAGTTGTAGTGATCTAAACAGAAGATCAACTACCACATTGCTTCTCAGCCTTTTGGCTAAGACCAAATGCAAACCAACTACCACCTTTCCTTAAGCCTAAACCAAAGGAAGGTCCTAACATTCCAATTCTATGAAGGCTGAACAAGGTGAGGAAGCTGCTGAAGAAAAGCTAGCAGAGTTTGGTTCATGAGGTTCAAGGAAAGCCATCTGCACAACATAAAAGTGCAAGATGAAGCAGCAAGTGCTGATGCAGAAGCTCCAGCAAGTTATCCAGAAGATCTAGCCACGATAAGTAATAAACTACACTAAATAGATTTTCAATGTAGACAAAATAGCCCTCTACTGAAAGAACACCACCTAGAATTTTCGTAGGTAGAAAGGGGAAGTCAGTGCTTGGCTTCAAAGCTCCAAAGAACAGGCTGACTCTTGTTGGGGGCTAATGCAGCTGGTGACTTTAAGTTGAATCCAATGCTCACTGACCATTCAGAAAATCCTAGAGCCCTTAAGAATTATGCTGAATCTACTTTGCCTGTGCTCAAAACATGGAACAAATAATTGTGAATGACAGCACATCTGTTTACAATATGGTTAATTGAATATTTTAAGACCACAGTGGAGAACTACCGCTCAGAAAAAAGGATTCCTTTCAAAATATTACTGGTCATTGACAGTACACCTCGTCACCAAGAGCTATGATGGAAATGTACAATGTGATTAATATTGTTTTCATGCTTACTAATGCAACATCCACTCTACAGCCCATGGATCAAGAAGTAATTTTGATTTTCAAATTAAAAAAAAAAGACCTTCAGGTCTTTGATTTTCAAGTATTTAAGAAATACATTTAGTAAGCTGTAGCTTCCATAGATAGTGATTCCTTTGATGGGTCAGTTAAAGTAAATTGAAAACCTTCTGGAAAGGATTCACCATCCTGGTGCCATTAAGAACATTCATGATTTATGGGAAGAGGTAAAAATATCAACATTAACTCTTCCAGGAGTTTGGAAGTTGATTCCAACCCTCGTGGATGACTTTGAGGGGTTCAAGATTTCAGTGAAGGAAGAAACAGGAGATTTCATGGAAATATTAAGAGAATGAGAATTAGAAGTGGAATCTGAAGATGTGACTGAACTGCTGCAATCTCATAATAAAACTGACAGATGAGGAGTTGTTTCTTATGGATGAGTAAAGAAAATGGTTTCTTGAGATGGAAATTACTGCCGAAGATGCTGTTAAGATTATTAAAATGATAACAAAGGATTTAGAATATTATATAAATTTAGTTGACTGCACGGTAGGGTTAGAGAAGATTGATTCCAATTTTGAAAAAAGTTCTATTGTGTGTAAAATGCTATCAAACAGCATCTCATGCTACAGAGAAAAATTGTTCATAAAAGGAAGAGTCAATTGATGTGGCAAACTTCATTATTGTTTTTACGAATTTGCCACAGCCATTCCAACTTGCAGTAACCACAACCCTCATCACTCAGCAGCCATTCAATCTTGAGGCAAGATCTTCCACCAGCAAAATGATTACAACTCACTGAGCATTCCAACAAGGGTTAGCATTTTTTAGCAAGAAAGTATTTTTTAATTAACATATGTATCTTGTTTTTTAGATATTAATGGTATTGCACACTTAATAGACTACAATATAATCATAACTTTTATATGCACTAGGAAACCAAAAAATTCATTTGACTCATTACATTATTACAAATTTAGTTTTACTGTGGTGATCTGGAACTGAACCCAACTATCTTCAAAGTGTGCCTGCATACCATACACATTCCTGCCTTAATAAGTAGAAAAGTAAAGAATAATTTTAACTTTACTAAGTAATTGCAGCACATCTAAAATGATACACTGTCATAATATCATTTTGTATCTCTAATTTTTTTAGATTCCTCTTTAAGTGGAGGTCATTTCTCTTCTATCCAAATCTTTTACAAATCTCTACATTCAAGTATTGTTTCCTAGCTTTTTTATTCTGGAAAACTAGAAAACTATGTTAAGAGTCAATAAAGCTAGTGAACATCTAAAGAGAAAGGGAGTTGCTTTAATGTGAGAGCTTTGTGATAAGTATTTTCAGTGCTCTGGGTCTTCATATTATTTTATATCTGTTTTAGGAGCTGTACTCAAATGGTGGCTTGTGCTAAAATTCATTTTCCATCAAAAGTGGGGAGGTCAGGTAATACTAGAATTTTTCTAGGTAGCTAAAATAATGATTTAAAAAATGGGATTCAAATTTTACAAGATGAGAGTAAATCACATACAATCACTGTTCATAAGGAAATTGACATGCTGAAATTGATGCTTTCATCGTTGACTCCAAAGAAATCCAAAGAATTTCATTTTGAAAATTCATCTCAAATCTATATATTGAACTCATAGCAACAGGAAATGAGAAAACTGTATCTGTATATCTGACATAAAAAGCCTAGACACTTAGTTCTTTAAATTTTAGGATGTTCTTAATGAATCTAGTCCCCCATGGGAAGATGTGTTGCTTTTCATAGCTATTCATTCATGTTCTCTAAAGAAGTAGTTTAGCTAAACTAAATATCAAAACTGAGGATGTGTCTCTGAAGCTTTTTTACAGACATGGTACATGGCTTTTTAAAAGAAACTTGATCTGAAGAACTGAAGTCACCTGTAATAACAGGCCAGGCATAAATACAAGCCAAATTAATTTAAAAAATTTCCAAAAATTGAACAAAGGTTTCTGAATCTCGTATTATCTGATTTTGTAGGTGCAAAGTATGTAGACTTAGATAAGTCTGTTTGAATATTCTTCTACCAAGAGGAATATGTGCATAAAAAACAAAAACAAAAACACTGAGACTAAAATAAAGCTGTGAATAACATGACAATTTCTTAAAGAAATGCCTTCTATATATATGTGAAAAAATATATTGTGATTAATTTGTGCATAAACGATGCATACTCCTAATAACAACACATGGCTGTGTGCTTACAGTGGGGCCAACAAGTATTCTAAATGCTTTACTTGTAAATAGTTCAACCTTTAAAAGGCCCTATAAGTTAGGTACTACAATCAGTCAAACCCAAGTCTGCAGATGAGGAAACTCAGGTGCACAGAAGTTAAAGCTGCCCAAGTTGACACAACTAGACAGTGGAGTCACGGTTAAGAGAAAGTAGAAGAGCTGTTAATATAACTTAAGGATATTTTAGTTAGGACAGTCTCTATATGGTATGACTTCTGAAATACAAAATGTTGAATCCAGTGTAAAAATGGAGTAATGGGTATTTTTAATTCAATAATTTAAACATTACATGGAACAAATTAGAAGAGAAATTCCTCAACCTGTTAAAGACACCCATGAAAAAACCACAGCTATCACAATACATAATGGTGGGAGATTGCATGTTTCCCCTTCTTAAGATGAGGAACAAAATGGGGCACCTGGGTGGTTCAGCTGGTTAAACACCTGACTCTTGGTTTCAGCTCAGGTCATAATCTCACGGTTTGTGGTTCAAGCCCCGCATGGAGCTCTACACTGACAGTGTGGAGCCTGCTTCAGATTCTGTCTCTGTCTCTGTCTCTCTTTGCCCCTCCCCTACTCTCTCTCTGTCTCTCTCAAAATAAATAAACTTAAAAAAAATTAAAAAAAAAAAAAGGTGAGGAACAAAACTTTTACCACTTGTATTCAGTATTGTACTGGAGTTTATAGCCAGAACGATTGGGCAAGAAAAAGAAAGAAAAGATAGCCAGATCTCAAAGGAAAAAGTCAACTGATCTTTATTTACAGAGTACATGAACTTATATAGAGAGAATACTAAGGAATCTACTAAAAAAAAAGCGATTAGAATAGAAGAGTTCAGTAAGATAGTAGGAAAAAAGACCAATACACAAAAGTCAATGGTATGTGTCAACACACTCACTAGCAATAAACAATCTGAAAGTGAAATTAAGAAAACTATCCCATTTACAATAGCATGAAAAAAAACTTAGAAATAAACTTTTTAAAAGGTGTAAGGCTTAAGATTTGATAACACTGTTGTAGGATATTAAAGAAAACCAAAATAAGTTGAAGGATATGCTATATTTCTGAACCAAATACTTAACATTGTTAAGACAATAATCTTGAAATTGATCTACAGATTCAACACATAGGTATCAAAATTCCACCTGTCAATTTCATAGAATTGAAACCTGATTAGGATTTCACATGGAAATGCAGGAATAATCAAAACAATCTTGCAAAAGAAGAATAAAGTTAGAGAACAGATGCTTCACATAATCAAAATAATGAGGTACTGGCATAAAGATAAACAGACATTAGATTAATAGAACAGAACCATGAGTCAGGAAATAAACCCTTACATTTACAGTCATTTGATTTTTGACAGAGATACTAAGGCCATTCATTGGGAAAGAAGTATCTGTCCAACAGATGGTGATGTGTTTAATTAGAGATCCACATGAAAAATAATGAAACTGGACTCCTTCCTCACACCATATACAAACATTAACTCAAAACTGATCATAGACTTTAGTGTAAGAGCTAAAACTAGAAAACTCTTAGCAGAAAACAAAGGAATACTGGTACAGCTGGGTGGCTGGGTTAAGCGTCTGACTTCGGCTCAGGTCATGGTCTCATGGTTCCTAAGTTCAAACCCTGAATCGGGCTCTGTGCTGATAGTTCAGAGCCTGCTTCAGATCCTCTGTCTCCTTCCCTCTCTGCCCCTCCCTGCTCTCTCTCTCTCCCTCTCTGTCTCTCAAAAATAAACATTAAAAAAAAAAAGAAAACAAAGGAATAAAATTTTGTGACCTTGGCTTAGGCAAAGTCTTTTTTATTTTATTTTACTTTACTTTATTTTATTTTATTTTATTATTTTATTTTATTTTATTTTGTTTTATTTTGTTTTATTTTATTTTATTTATTTTTTTAAATGTTCATTTATTTTTGAGAAAGAGACGGAGCGCAAGCAGGGGAGGAGCAGAGACAGAGGAGGGACACAGAATCTGAAGCAGGCTCCAGGCTCTGAGCTGTCAGCACAGAACCTGACATGGGGTTTGAACTTCAAGCTGTGAGATCATGACCAGAGCCAAAGTTGGACACCTAACTGACTGAGCCACCCAGGTGCCCCTATTTTATTAACAAAAATTTTTTTTAATGTTTATTTATTTTTGAGAGACAGAGAGACAGAGCATGAGTGGGGGAGGGGCAGAGAGAGAGGGAGACACAGAATCGAAAGCATGCTCTAGGCTCTCAGCTGTCAGTACAGAGCCCAATGTGGGGCTTAAACTCATGAGCAGTAAGATCATGACCCGAGCCAAAGATGGACGCTAACCTGACTGAGCCACCCAGGCGTCCCAAGCAAGGCAAAGCCTTCTTTAGATATGACACCAAAAGCACAAGAAAAACAAGAAAAAAATAATAAATTGGATTTCACCAAAATTAGGAACTTTTGTGCTGTAAAGATGATACCATCAAGAAAATGAATAGACGATATATGGGTGGCAGAAAAATTTTGTAAATCATGTAACTGATAAAGGACAACTCAAACGTCCACCAACTGGTGAACGGATACACAAAATACAGTATATCTATATATTGTGATATTATCTGTCAATAAAAAGGAATGAAGTTAGGATACATACTACAACATGGACAAACTTGAAAACATTATCTTAAATGAAAGAAGCCAGTCACAGAAGATCACATATTGTATGATTCCATTTGTATGAAATGTCCAGGATAGGCAAATCTATAGAGAAAGACAGTAAATCAGTGACTTTTTAGTTTGGGAGGTGAGGGAGAAAGAGAATAGGAAGTGACCACTAATGGGTACATGGATATTTGGGGGGTTAATTAAGACATTCTAAAACAGATTGTTTTGTCATACAGCTCTATGAATATATTAAAAACCATTGAATTGTTCACTTTACATAGATGAAATACATGATATAGGTTATATGTCAATAAAGCTGTTAAAATAACAAACATAATTTTTTTTTACCTTATATAAACTACTTCATGAATAAAATCTTAGATGGTGACCCTGGGAAATGCTCCCTTTGTGAAAGACAACAAAATGTTTAAATCCTCTTCATCACGTGCTCCCTAGTTTGATCAACACCAAGCAAGAGCAGTTCTAGTACTGAACTATTATCAGATAAAATAGTTTAATATTAATCAATGTAAAGCTAAAATTACTAACCTGTAATAGTTTTTCTTGAAAATATAATCGACTTAGAGCAACAATTTAATACGGCAAATTAATTCATTTTTGCAAGTTGGGGGCACATTTTGAAACTAACTTATTTGGTAGAATGAGACTTCGTCACCCATCATTTTAGTAAGTCCATGGGAACATTATCAAAGAGATTCACTCATTCTCTGTGAACATTTATTGAGTACTGATTATGAGCTTGGCACTGTGATAAGTACTGGGTATCTGGTGGTAACCTTTCCTTGAGGGCAAATAGTGGAATACTGGTAATGCCTACTCTAGTAGTAAGCAGGACAAGATACTTTATGGTGTTTTATGCTTTATGGTAAAAATTTCCCAGGACTCAGTCAACATTGTTTTCCTGTGTGGTAGAACTCTTTTTTAATATTTTTAAATATTTTTACTTTTTAAATATTTTTTACTCTTTTTAAATATTTTTACTTTTTACTAAAGGTGCAGCATGCTATAAGGACGCATTTTTAACCAACTGAGTCACCCAGGCACCCCTATGGATGCATTTTTAATTCACTTTGCTTGGTTTTATTTTTTCTCTGTGTCTTAATTTCCACATCCACAAAATGGGGATAACTGAATCTACCTTGTTAGGTTCTTATGAGAATTAAATGAGATAATCTATTTAAAGCACATAGGTTATTACCTATGTGCTTGAGTAAAGATTCAATAAACATGATGATGATAATGATGATGATGGTGGTGGCAGTGGCAATGGTGGGAATTTACATATATGTATATATACATACACATACATATTCCTGTATGTACAGAGATGAATTCTGTCTCCCTCTAGGTCTGTGTTCTGGTTCAGCTATTTATTTAAAAAGCACATAATTTTATCCTTTGTTCATCTGGCTTTCAAAATTATATGGATATATCCTGAACTAGCAACTATGTACAACTGGTTTCAATCCGGCTTCTATGCTATATCTGGTTATAAGAAGTGGTATGTCAGATATTATTTGAAGGTCATGTGATTTGTCCATTCTTCTATGTATTGTAAATTCTATGGTTGCATAAAACATAACTCCCCAAATGCTACAAAGTTGGACCATATATATCTTAACCCTTTGCAGAAACTCCATTTTTCAATTGAAAAAGTAAAGAATAAACTGCCATAAGAAATCTATTTATGCACTTGTATTTGAAATTATGTAGAAGCTATAGCTATGTACCTCTTAATCATAATCTCCAAAGATGCTTTCACATTCTAGAAATGCATTTTTTTCGCTTCTCTTGTGAGTAATTACTTTTAAAAAACACTAAGAAATGATATTTGTGGAAAATTATTTGTAAGGTATGTATTTTTCAACTCCTTTAGGTACAATTCTTAAATAAACTTTCACCACCAGAAGGCTATAAACTCAAACTGTATTATCTATTATATAAAAAATATAAAATAACAAGGAATGATTTATTTGACTATTGTAATGCATACAAAGGACTGAACTTCTTTCCTACAAGTTTATCATATTCAGTAGTAAAAATTCACTGTTTCCCAATGCTCTCCTGCCAGGGAACCTTTGTAGCCAATACCTACCTATGTGCTAAAGCTCAACTGAGACAAAAGTTATTAATAGACCTATACAAATAAGGATTACTGGATATAAAAGGAGAATCAGCAGTTTATTTTTATTTTATTTATTTATTTATTTTAAAGGGAAGAGCAAGGCTACAAATGTGCTATTAGCACACAATGCATGCAAGAAACAGAAGTGATTGAAATTGTCTAATTTTGTTTTCAGTTATATTTGAGAGGTACTGTGTCAATAAAACAAGAATATACTACCATAGAAACAGAGCAATTAACAGTAAAACAGCAAAAAAAAAGTTGTGCTAATCTATAATATTTCCCAGGACATGAAATTCAGAATTTCTCCACATACTCAGTTAATCTGATAGGCAATAGACTAAATCCATTATTATTTTTATTTATAATTCTTATATGTTAGTTTTCAGTTGTTTGTTGTTGGCAGAAAGCAATGATAACATTCAGAGTTCTAGTAGTGCATTTCAAAGTAAAATAGGAATTCATTGTTGAGGGAAGTCCTGTACACTAAAGGAGTCTGGCAGACATCCCTGGCTCCTGACCACTGAATACCAGTAGTTCTTTCTCAGTCACAGTGAAAACCTAGAAAGGACATTACCATTACCAATATGTCCCTCGGGGGAGTAGAGGAAGAGCATACCAGCCGTATTATTTTTTTTTTAAATGGAGGTAAATATTTAAGCGTAGAAAATAAAAATGATAAAATCTATAAAACAGAATATAAGAAGATAATTTTACTACCTTGCAGTAGTGATTTCCTTTCTTACCATGACATAAAGACCAGAAATCACAAAGACTGACACATTTGACTAAAAAAAAAAAAAAAAAAAGTGAAACTTAAATCCAGCAAATTATGTAAAACAAAGCAAAATTATGTAACAAAAGCAAACAAAGTAAATTATGTAAAACAAAGCAAAAATGAATTGGGAAAAATATTTATATTTACAAAAGAGACTAATTAATAATCTTAATATTAAAAATTCTTCCAGGGCACCTGGGTGGCTCAGTCTGTTAAACTTTTGGTTTTTGATATTGGCTCACGTCATGATCTCACGATTCTTGAGATTGAGCCCTGCCTCAGGCTCAGCGCTGTGTACAGCCTTCTTGGGATTCTCTCTGCCTCTTTCTCTGCCCCTCCTCCCGCAAATAAATATATTAAATATTAAAAAAAAACTATTCCATAAAATCAGTGAAAAAGAAACTATGTAAAAGAAAAATAAACAAGTACATAGTAGCTGCCTTACATGAATTTCCTCATAATTTTCTAAAGTAGTTTTTAGAATCACATCAATTTTATAGTAAGGTCAATTAGCTTGCCACTGTTACACAGCATGGTAGTGGTAAAGGTTGGGATTCAAGCTCTAATGTTAGAGCTCAGAGTCTTCACATTGCTCTCTACCAATAATAGACAATTTCACTGCTGCAAGTATATTAATTTTATATAATTATTAATAAAGCAAATAGATACCTATATGAGACAGAATCTGTACTCTCTACTTGTAATCGAGAAGAAAAAGAAATAATCTAAATAATTTCCAATAGGGAATTTACTTACTAAAATATAGCATATCCTTAACATGTAATATCAGACAGAAATTAAAAAGAGTGAGGCAAATATATATGTAGCAATATGGGAAGATGTTAGTAATATGTTGGTAGATTTTTTAAAAAGCAACTTGCACAACAGAATTAGAGTATAATCTCACTTGTATAATTTTGAAAATTAAATATATATAATTATATACTTACATAACTTAAGGAATAATTAATAATTCCAGAGAGGAATTTTTACTTTCTTGTGTTTTATATTTGTACGGTTAGATTTTTTTAAATAGCATACATATATTTCATTATTTACAATGAGCAATAAAAACACCCCTATGTTGGAAAAAAATAAGGGAAAATTACATTAATCAAATAATTTCCTATACAGAAGCTTATAGTTTTTATATATTAGTAAAATGTCCAATGCTGTCACATAGCTATCACTTTTATTTTATATTGAAAATTCCTAGTATGTTATTCCTAATGATAGCAGGTAATAACTTATTCTCACCTCCAGATCATTAACCAACAATTTTACAGCTTGCTAAGAGGTTATCTAAAGTTCTCAGACAGTATTTAAACCAGCTACCTTCTGGGGTGCCTGGGTGGTTCAGTTGATTAGTGACTGACTTTAGCTCAAGTCATGATCTCACATTCATGGGTTCAAGCCTCATACTGGCTCTGTGCTGACAGCTCAGAGCCTGGAGCCTGCTTCATATTCTGTGTCTCCTTCTCTCCTCCTGCCCCCTCCCCATGCTTTGTCTGTCTCTCTCTCACAAGTAAATGAATACTAAAAGAATAATAGTAATAAAAATGAACCAGCCACCTTCTGTATTGATTTTGTCTAAAAAATAATAAGCTATTTCAGTACAGAGTGCTTTAAAAAAGTAGTTGAGCAATATGTTTCAAAAAATTAAAAATTTCAATCCTCTTTCATCTAGCTATTACATGTTTTAGTAAGAAGAATTGTGCCCGAAGACTTATTTCCTGTCATTAGAGCACTAGTATAATAAAAAATTTAAATCAACAATGGGAAGCTGTTAAAGTGAACTACACAACATTACACAGATATATAAAATAATAATGCAGAAGAAAATTAAATAACATGGGTACATGTTTATAATGTACTATTCATGAAAAAATTCAAGTAACAAAATGGCATATACAATATGAACTCATTTAAAACATAAAAATCCTTAAAGAGAAAGATCTGGGAGTATAGGCACCAAAATGATTATCTCTGGATGATATAATTACATGTGATTTTTATCTTCCTCTTGTGTATTTTCTTTTTTTCCCTCCTATATTTTCTAAAAGAAATAAATATTACTTTGTATTAACAAAATTAGCTTAAAAGTAGAAAAAAATCAAAATTGTGTGTTGTGACATGTTTACCAGATAGTATACAGTCATCTTCAGATTATTCCTAGAGAGAAGAAAAATGGGATACAAAGGCAAAGTGATGGGCAATCATTTATTAATCTAGTTTTGCCATTCTGTCCTACTTTTCTTAGCAGTCCTTTCCATGCTGAAAATTGGCTGTTCACAACAGAATAAGGTGTATTTAGGCTACTAACATTCTTCTGCAACATGGGAAGGTAATGAAATGGTGTCTCTATGCATGTCATTTTAGGTTTCTCTAAACCTCTAACAAAACTGGTGATGTCAACAACATTTTAATTAGAGATTAGAAGCTGTTAACAGCAAATGCCAAAAATATCAACAGTACAAGTTTGAGAGCAAGTACTATAAATTAAAAAGTTTAAACAAAAGTTTTCAAGGTAATATTCCCAGTAGATGAAATACAATGTGCTTGCCATTATCTAAGAGTTAAACTTTATGTGCAAAAAGGAAGCACCAATTACTGGATCATTGAATGAATTATTATAAAATGTAAGAAGCTTCAAGTTATACCAGTTATTTCTCAAGCTCAAACTCACCTCAAGCATTAGAGTTGGAGAGGATTTGTTTAATAAAATGAGCAAGCTGTTTAGGTTTCAGAGTGAACAACTAGAGACTGCACACAAGAAATGGGCATGACTATGACCGTATGATAGAGCAGAAGTAACATTGGTGATTCTTACCTACGTATCTTGTCTAATAAAGTTTTCAGAGTACCAAACAGACACAGACATTTAGATGAACAAAGAGATGCCCGAGTTTCAGAGAGTCAGTGGCAGAACTGGGCCTCCTAAGATTTGAGACTGAAAGATTTTTTTTCTTCAAGTTCATCATTATAATAGTAGACCAACTGTGAATGACAATCCATAAACAGAATATGATGGAAATCAAATTTAAGTAAGAATTAGATAAGTGGATAGAAAAGGAAATAAAGAGAAAATAGATGAGTCAATATTAAGCATTTAAAAATTGTAAACTTGTTAAAAAATAGCATGTTTGATTCTTTTTAAATTAAGTATCAGAAACTATGAATTGCAAAGAGGTATTATCATGTGATAATATCTCATGCTTATTTTATTTTGCAATGTGTGAAAATTCACAAAGACATATTCATTTTGCATCAAGTATAAAGTATCTGGTACCAGAGTTTGTTAGGCCATTTTGGAAAACATTTCAAGAAAAGCTAATAAAAAGTATAGTTTTTTTAAATAAGGAAAGAATATTTTAGTTCAGGATATTTATGAGAGAACAAAACCTCCCCCAAAAAGTACACATGCTTAGATTTCTGGGGGAATAGGATTTCAGTAAAGCCACTAAAGGTTCTCACAAATGCATATGTGTACACACATATGCACAATTTCTTATAAAAAAACAAGAACTAAAACAAATTGTTAGAGAAATTATTACTGAGGAGATGTACTTTTGGGTATAAGAAAGCTAAATTTGAATATTTTTGACACTATATACAAAAGTTACCAACATAGATTTCACTTTTCTAACCTGAAAATTTTCAAACTTAGGAAAAGTTCCAATAATAGTATCCCCACAGAACACCCAATTACCTTTCACCTAATTTAATGATTTTTAACCTCTTGCAATGTTTGCCCTTCCTCTGTCTTGAGTATCTGCTCCTGTGTGCATATCTGTGTATATATATGTGTGCTTTTTTTTTTCTGAACCATTTGAGAGATAGTAGTATACAATGTGATGCTTGACCCATACATATTTCAGTATGTATCTCTTAAGAACAACAATATTTTCTACACAATTGTGATAATATAATTATGACATTCAGGACATTTAACATTGATATTTAATATGATATCATTTACAACCCAAAATTGCATTTTGTCATTTGTCCCCAAAGTATCCTAACCTTTTGTTATTTTTGCCTTTATTTTTTGTTTCCAAATTAGGATTCAATTAATATTCATTCTGCTTTCATCTAGAGCAAATGCTCAGTCTTGTTCAGCTTTTCACATTAGTCACATTTTGGAAGAGTCTAGGTAAGTTGTTTTCAGACCATTTCTCAATTTGAATGTGTCTGGCTAATTCCATTTCATGATTAGATTTAAGTTCCACGTTATTGGTAGGACTACAACAAAAGTGGCAGCTTTTCCTTCTGAAGTGTATATTAGGAGGCACATGATGCCAGATCATCTTTTATTGGTGTTCTGAAGTTTAATTTGGTCTATTTGGTTAAGATGATAATCTTATGGCAAGAGCCCAAATGTCCATCAGCTGATGAATGGATAAAGACGATGTGGTTTATATATACAATAGAATACTATTTGGCAATGAGAAAGAATAAAATCCTGCCATTTGCAACAATGTGGATGGAACTGGAGGGTATTATGCTAAGTGAAATAAATCAGTCAGAGAAAGACAGATATCATATGTTTTCACTCATATGAAGAACTTGAAAACCTTAATGGAGAACATGGGGAAGGGAAGGGGAAAAAATAGTTTCAAACAGAGAGGGAGGCAAACCCTGAGAGGCTCTTGAATAAGGAGAACAAACTGAGAGTTGATGGGAGGAGCGGGGGAGAGGGGAAATGGGTAATGGGCATTGAGGAGGGTACTTGTTGGGATGAGCACTGGGTATGTAAGCAATGAATCACGGGAATCTACTCTCAAAACCAAGAGCACACTGTAGACACTGTATGTTAGCAAACTTGACAATAAATTAAAAAAAAAAAAAGGGATACTATCTGCCAGATTTCTCCATTTTAAAGGTACTACTTCCTTTCTAATTAATAAGTAATCTGTGAGGTGACACCTTGAGACCATGTGAATATCCTGTTTGCCAACAGTCTTTTATTCAACAATTTTAGCATCAATTGGTGACTGTTACTTGATTCAGTTATTATAACTGTTGTACAATAAGGTGATTTTCTATTTCTACAATTCTTTCTACATTTATTACCTGACATTTTTCTGGCTAAGAAGCACTTTACATTCACCCCTTCTTCTAATTTCTTTTAAGTATCAATGTGGACTCATTGATTGCTATTCTTAACTCATTGTGTTTAATCCATTTCTATCATTATTTGATAGTCAAATTGTCCCAGATTTGTCTAGAGGGAGCCCCTTTAAAGCTGGCTCCTGTACCCTGTGGACATGTCTCCTCAGGTTTTGAGCTTGTCCTAAAAAACACTGTAGAAATATTGACTTATTTCAAAACAGAAGTCAATATTACATCCAATAGTAGAACCCTACTAGAAGTATTCCCTCCAAACTAGAAAACTGGAAAATTCCTTTAAGAATATGAATTATTATTAATATTAGTTTTGAATATTTTTACAAATGCAAAAAAGGAAAAAGAAGCACAATGAATTAATATAACATAGGAAGAGGCAAAATATTATTTTGATAAAATGATTGGATGTTATGAAAGAATCAGCACAGAAGTTAGGAGAACTAAGGAGTTTAATACATTTTCCAGATATAAGTTAAATATATTAAAGTAATATCACCAAATAATAACTAACTAGGAAATACAAAGGGAGAAGAGATTTCATTCCAAGGAAAAACTGCATTATTTAGAATGTAACAGTGAGAGGTACATTTAATCTTTATGAAGAAAACCATTACATTTCATTAGGAAATTTAAACTATGACCTAAATAAATGGAGAAAATGTCATATTCTTGAATGGGTGGCCATAAATATTATAAAAATGAATTTTTTAGTTAAACATAGTGGATTACACGTGTGTTATCTCCACTGCTTCTTGAAGTCACCATTTAAATAAGAGTAAATATATTTTAAAAAATTACAATACTATACAAAAAACAAAAACAGGTAAAATATATCAACATAATTTTGGAAACTGGAAGTTGGATGGATTAAAGATAACCCAAGGGGTGAAAAAAGGTATAGAAGTGAAGGAAAAGAGAGAGGGAGAGGGGGATGAAGGGAAAAGGAGGAGAGAGAATGCAATTCTATTGCAGAACCTCACAAAAGCTTAAATTGTCCTTCTGGATATAAGGGATTAATAGAGAAGGGCTTTAAGTGTAAGTATCAGTTCACAATTTTTTTTAAAAGTTTATTTATTTTGAGAGAGAGAAGGTGTGCACACTTGCCCATGTGTGTGGAAGGGGCAGAGAGAGAGGGAGAGAGAGAGAATCCCAAGCAGGTTCTGCATTGTCAGCATGACGCCAGATGTAGGGCTCGAACTCACAAAAAGTGAGATCATGACCTGAGCAGAAGTCAGACACTTAACCAACTGAGCCACCCAGGCGCCCGTGTTCACAATTCTTTAGTAGAGAACTAATCTCCTTCCCTAATCTGGAGCCAAGTGACTACTCAAATAGGTGTGGAGTTTTATTCTCTAGAAGGTTGAACCAGAGAGGCCTCATTGTGAGACACCCAGAAGAGCTGACAGTGGAATAATGTGCCTTGTTTAACAACTGGATTTAAGTAAAAGTTTATTATACCACCACTACTTTTCCATTCATTGCCTCCTAGAATGCTGTCATCCAGGCTTTTACCGCAGAGGCAAGACACTGGAAAATTCCTAAGTATAATCTGAACTACCCAAGAGTAAATACTTTGAGATACTGACATTTGGTGATCTCCCAACAAAGAGATCACTTCATTGCTCACTCAACTCTTAGGAAAACTTTTCAGTCAACAGCTCTGCCTATTGTGAACAGGATTCAAACAACTGAAAGAAAAACAGTAAACTTGGAAAAACTGATACAATTCAGGAAACAGAAGAAACATCAAAAAAATATATTTAAAAACCTCACACAAATAAGAAAACTATATTATACTCAGGAAATAAGAATCAGAAGCTTATAGGAAAGAAACTTTCAGAGAACAAAGAGCAGGAAAAAAAGCATAAATGTATAAAAAGGTTCAAAGATAAAAGTGAAGACTGCTTCTACAAGGTAGAACAAAATAATAGAGAAATGAACAACAGGATACAAAAGATAAGACAATTAGAATCTAAGAGGTCCAATATCCAAATAATAGGAGTTCTAGAAGGATGAAAAGCCAACATCACCAACAAGAGCAAAATTAGAAGACAAGAAACTATCAAAGAAATAATGCATGAGAAATTTCCAAATGGAATACCTAGGTCAAAGGATAAAAATACAACAAACAAAAAGGTGAATCATTAAGAAAGTATAAAACACTATGGAAAAAGAGAAGATTCCAAAGCTTCCAGAGATTGTCAATGGGGATCTCCTATGTAGAAGATAAGAATCTGAAAGTTATTGGTCTTTTTAACAACCACACTGGAAACTTAAAGATAATGATCTTTAAAATTCTGAAATAGACATGATATTAAGGAATTAGTGCAAACTAATGTTCGTTCCTGTTAATATTTCCTGTTAACAATTATAGAATAGTTTTAGAAACATTAACAGAAAAAGCTCAAACCAGAAAAACAACCAAATAAACCTGAATTGCATTCTTGCTCAATCTCTTACTAGCTCTGTAGTTAGTGATTACTAAGAAGCTAATTACTTAGCTTCCTTAAACCCGTTTCCTTCTTATAAAAAATAATAATGCCTAATTCATAGAGTTGTCCTAAGAATTAAATAATTTTTACAAAATCACAAAGAGGTACTTAAGAAATTATGACTATTATTATTATCTCCAGAATATTCATTTGTATTATTTAGTTTATGTCCTAGCCATAAGAAATAAATGCTAAAACAGTAAGTATTTAAACAATTGGACAAAATATATTAAATTTTAGTAACTAAAGAATACAATATAATGTGGTCATCAAATTGATATTTGCAAAGCCATTTAGAAACTTAGAAAAATTATTAGAAAATCCCAAAGAAAAAGGGAGATCACAAACTATATGTATAGGATAGTTTAACTACAGAAAAATGTATGTGCTAAGCATTATAGAGTTGAAAAGTCAATATGCAAAAATAGTTGTATTAGAGTATTGGCATTATAAATTATTCTTATTTAAGAATTTATTACGTGGCATATTATCTATTTTTAATAATGTTCAGAACACTGTAGAAAATACAAATAAGTAAAAAGAAAATGTGTTAAAAATCATGCAAAACCTCATTTGCAAGAGCTATTACTTTTAAACTTTTGAGACCGATAATGGATATATATACTCCATTGTTTTAAAAAAATTAGATTGTTTGTTTATTTTAGCTTACAATCATATCTGTTTCCCTTCAATAAAGTATCATGAACTTCTTTTGATAGCATAAATATACTTCAAAGACATTTTTAAAAATAGCTATTTAGCATTTTATTATATGGATATCTCACATTCAACCCATTCTCTCGTGAGGCAATTACTTGTTTCCATTATTTTAATTTTCTATAAAGTGATGAAATGACCACCCTTGTCGATAAACCTCTGAACATAACTTTAATTCTTTTCATAAATTCTTATAGGTGAAATTTATATGTCACAAATATAAATATTTTAACAACTTGGATATACACTGCCAAATTGCTCTGCATAGGAGTTGCAGCAATTAACTTCTTGCCAGTAAGAGATATGATGGTATCTAGATTCTTGAATGTATGTTAACTTGGGGTTTCCAATTCTGTTTTCCTTCCTCCCTCCCTTCTTTCCTTTTCTTCTTTCCTTTTCTAACTTGATAAGAATTGTAGTATTGTACAGTTACTTCCACCTGTATTTCTTGAATGACTAATGATTATGAATACGTGAAATATTTGTGTCTGTTTGTTCTTTGTTCAGTTACTTCTTGAAGCATGTGCTCAATGTCGATTTGGGATTTTTGTCTTGGCTTAGCTATTTACAAGCTGTATAATGGACTTCTATACCCTGTACCATGAGTACCACTTAAAGACAATGAAATAAAATAAGAAATATAGGGAAAAAAATCTCAAATAATCCCATAAGCTAACAAAAATGTATGGAATTCTGATAAGATTAAGTGAAGACTGATAAGGCAGGTACTAAAATTGTCTTTTACCTTAAGAATATTTGCTGAAGCAGTTGGACCTGAGTATTAATTTTGTGGCCTCAAAAGGTAGGGTATCCAACAGTAGACCCTCCATAGTGCTGGGACCATAAAGCACTACTCAGTGTAAGATTAAACCAGACAGGATAATGATGATCATGATAATAATAGGAAACATGGATAGAACTTACTGTGTTCTAAGTGTTTCAAAGATATTAACTCATGTAATCCTCACCAAAATCACTGAAAGGCACCATTATAATCTTTATATTAAAGGTCAAGACAGTGAAGCACAGAAAGGTTAAGTAATTTGTTCACAATTAGTAGTACATCTAAAACGCATATTCAGACAGTCTGGGTCTAAGGACAATACTCTTAAGCACTATGCCATACCAACCCCCCTACTCCCCCCCCGCCCCCCACAAATCCCACCCAGAGAAACTACAAGGAAAATTGTACATACAGATCTTTGGCACTGGGTGGTTGGGAAAAATAAGTCATCTCTGAGAATTTGCAACCAGAAGCTAACCCTCACTGAAGTCTGCAGTCCAAAGACTTACTACTCATTTGCTTCATAAAAACTCAATCCACGAATTTAAAGTGGTCCTAGATCAATGGTATCATACTGATAGTGTTCTCAGGCATCTAATGGAAGGAAACAAAGGTAAACTTTGAAAAATCCATCTTCATCACAGATAGTTCAAGATTAAAAAAAAATCCCCCTAATGTCAGGAACAAGACAGGGATGTCCGCTCTCGCCACTGTTATTCAACATTGTATTGGAAGTCTTAGCCTCTGCAATAAGACAACACAAAGAAATAAAAGGCATCCAAATCGGCCAGGAGGAGGTCAAACTCTCACTCTTCGCATGATGACATGATACTCTATACAGAAATCCCTAAAGATGCCACCAAAAACTGCTAGAACTGATTCATGAATTCAGCAAAGTTGCAGGATATAAAATAAATGCACAGAAATCGGTTGTGTTCGTATACACCAACAATGAAGCAACAGAAAGAGAAATCAAGGAATCGAGCCCATTTACAATTGCACCAAAAACCATAAAATACCTAGGAAGAAATCTAAGAAGGTGAAAAATCTATACACTGAAAACTACAGAAAGCTTATGAAAGAAATGGAAGAAGACACAAGAAAATGGAAAAAGATTCCATGCTCCTGGAAAGGAAGAACAAATAATGTTAAAATGTCAATACTACCCAAAGCAATCTACATATTCAATGCAATCCCTATCAAAATAACACCAGCATTCTTCACAGAGCTAGAACAAATGATCCTAAAATTTGTATGGAACCAGAAAAGACCCCGAATAGCCAAAGTAATCTTGAAAAAGAAAACCAAAGCAGGAGGCATCACAATCCCAGGCTTCAAGCTACACTGCAAAGGTGTAATCATCAAGACAGTACGGTACTGGCACAGGAACAGACACTCAGATCAACGGAACAGAACAGAGAACCCAGAAATGGACCCACAAACGTATGGCCAACTAATCTTTGACAAAGCAGGAAAGAATATCCGATGGAATAAAGACAGTCTCTTCAGCAAGCGGTGCTGGGAAAACTGAACAGTGACATGCAGAAGAATGAACCTGGACCACTTTCTTACACCATGCACAAAAATAAACTCAAAATGGACAAAAGACCTAAATGTAAGACAGGAAGCCATCAAAATCCTTGAGGAGAAAGCAGGCAAAAACCTTTTTGATCTTGGCCACAGCATCTTCTTACTCAACACATCTCCAGAGGCAAGGGAAACAAAGCAAAAATGAACTATTGGGACCTCATCAAAATAAAAAGCTTCTGCACAGCAAAGGAAACAATCAGCAAAACTAAAAGGCAACCAACAGAATGGGAAAAGATATTTGCAAATGACATACTAGATAAAGGGTTAGTATCCAAAATCTATAAAGAACTTATCAAACTCAACACCCAAAAAACAAATAATCCAGTGAGGAAATGGGCAAAAGACATGAATAGACACTTCTCCAAAGAAGATATCCAGATGGCCAACCAACACATGAAAAAATGCTCAACTTCACTCATCATCAGGGAAATACAAATCAAAACCACAATGAGATACCACCTTACACTTGTCAGAATGGCTAACACTAACAACTCAGGCAACAACAGATGTTGGTAGTATGTGGAGAAAGAGGATTTTTTTTTGCATTGTTGGTGGGAGTGCGGGCTGGTGCAGTCACTCTGGAAAACAGTATGGAGGTTCCTCAAAAAACTAAAAACAGAACTACCCTACAACCCAGCAATTGCACTACTAGGCATTTATCCAAGGGATACAGGTGTGCTGTTTCGAAGGGACACATGCACCCCCATGTTTATAGCAGCACTAGCAACAATAGCCAAAGTATGGAAAGAGCTCAAATGTCCATCGATGGATGAATGGATAAAGAAGATGTGGTATATATATATACCACACACACACACACACACACACACAATGGAGTATTACTCGGCAATCAAAAAGAATGAAATCTTGCCATCTGCAACTACAAGGATGGAACTGAAGGGTATTATGCTAAGTCAAATTAGTCAGTCAGAGAAAGACAAATATCATATGACTTCACTTATATGAGGAATTTAAGAGACAAAACAGATGAATATAAGGGAAGGGAAACAAAAATAATATAAAAACAGGGAGGGAGACAAAATAGAAGAGACTCATAAATATGGAGAACAAACTGAGGGTTACGGGAGGGGTTGTGGGAGGGAGGATGGGCTAAATGGGTAAGGGGCACTAAGGAATCCACTCCTGAAATCATTGTTGCATTATATGCTAACTAATTTGGATGTAAATTAAAAAATAAGTAAATAAAATGAAGCAGAAAAAAAAGATTAAAAAAATCACTTAAATACATAGAAAACAAAGCACTCTATTGTAAAATAAACAAACAAAAATATGTATTAGAATCACTCCCCAAAATTTTCCAGGTATCAGAATTACTACACACACAATACACATATGCTTAAGATGCTCCAATAAGCAAAAAAATTAACAATATAAGAAAAGAACACAAATTCTGAAAAAAGAAAAATCTTAATTTTTAAAAATGTAAAACATGTTAATTAAAACAAAGGAAAAATCAATCAGTAAATTAGGCAATAATTTTAAAATAGCTGAAATGAGAATTAGAAAACTGGAATAGACAAATTAATACTATGTCAAATGTAGTCCTCAGAGGTAAAGGGGCATGGAAAATATTGTGAAAAGATCTAACATGTATTTGAATTGAAGTTCTATCAAAAACAGAAGGAGGTGGAGGCTATACTGGAAGAGCAAAAAGTGTAGAAAATACAAGGGAAAAAAAGATCTCAAAAGAAAACATAGAAAAAATAAATTACATTCAAAGGATTGACAGACGAGTAGTTAAATTTTTGAAACATATAAACACCAGAAGACAGTGAAATAATACCTTTCATAAGCTAAAAGAAATTCACCAATAACCTAGAATTCTATACTCAAAACTATTCTTTTAACAGTGTGAATGAAATAAGGTCATTTATAGATAAAGACTGAGAGACTTTATCACTCTTATATCCTCACTGAATATACTTTCAAGCAAAAGAAAAGTAATACCAGATGGAAGATCTGAAATGCCAGATGAATGATGAGAGGAAAAAAGTGGTAAATATGAGCAATATTAACATTACAAAATAATGCTAATTTCTTACACAATTAAAAAATGATACAATTAAATACATAAAATAAATACATATAAACTGGGAAACAGTAAGCAGAGTTACAATGTTCTCTTCTAAGTTTCATTTTGTATGAGCAGAGAGTAAAGGTAATTTTAGAAGTCCAATGCGCTATCCATTGCGCTACGGAGCCACCTAGTAAAGGTAATTTTAAATGACACCTGGAGTAATCAAGTAAAAAATAGATAATATAACTTCCAAACTAGCAGAAAAACAACAACAACGACGATGACGATGACGACGACGATGACAACAACAACAAAATAATGAAGTATACAAAAAGAAGGCAATAAAGGGAAGAAAAAGAAACAAAGAAATGGTGGGAAAATAAAAACCCAGAATAAAATAAAAGTGAACCCAAATATATTAGTAATTACAATAAATGTGAAAGGACTGTATGTTCCAGTTAAGAGATAAAAATTGTCATTTTGCATTAAAATGTTTTAGCTATATTGTTTTCTTTTTTAAAAGATAGATACAGGGGCGCCTGGGTGGCGCAGTCGGTTAAGCGTCCGACTTCAGCCAGGTCACGATCTCGCGGTCCGTGAGTTCGAGCCCCGCGTCAGGCTCTGGGCTGATGGCTCAGAGCCTGGAGCCTGTTTCCGATTCTGTGTCTCCCTCTCTCTCTGCCCCTCCCCCGTTCATGCTCTGTCTCTCTCTGTCCCAAAAATAAATAAACGTTGAAAAAAAAAATTTAAAAGATAGATACATAACATAAATAAAAGTACAAAGTGGACAACTATATTAACAGAAAATTATTGCAAAAGTTGTATTAATGTAAGTGAAAATGTATTCTCAGGCAAAAGACATTATTAGAAATAAAAAGGACCTTGGGGCGCCTGGGTGGCGCAGTCGGTTAAGCGTCCGACTTCAGCCAGGTCACGATCTCGCGGTCCGTGAGTTCGAGCCCCGCATCAGGCTCTGGGCTGATGGCTCAGAGCCTGGAGCCTGCTTCCGGTTCTGTGTCTCCCTCTCTCTCTGCCCCTCCCCCGTTCATGCTCTGTCTCTCTCTGTCCCAAAAATAAATAAACGTTGAAAAAAAAAATTAAAAAAAAAAAAAAGAAATAAAAAGGACCATTTTTAAATTCTCCTGGGAAGATAACAATATCCAACTTATATGCAACTAATAACATAACTTCAAAATACATAAAGCATAACTTGACACGGAGAACTAAACAAACACTGCAAAATGGAAGATTTTTAATATAGCTTAGTAATTGAAAAGTCAAAATGGCAATGTCATAAGCACATAGATTTGACCTATTACCTTTACCTAATGGACATATATATAAAATGGCAACACTAATTATAGAATACACATTATTTTCAAGCACATTTCCAAAATAGTACATTTTAAAAATCTGACCACAATCTACACCACAAAAGCAAGGTTCAGCAACTTTTAAATAATTGACATTATACAAATCACATTCTCAAACAAAATAAGATTAAGATAGAATTTAATAAAAAGAAGATGACTAGAAGTAACTTACTTGATTTGAAAATAAAAAGCATAATTCTAAATAACTCAAAATGGAAATTGGCATTAAATATTCAGAACTAAATGACAAAATCTAACATGAAAATTTGTGGTATATAGCAAAAGCAATAATTGAAGAAAATTTTATAACCTTACATGCCCTACCATGGAAAAGGATGAAAATTCATGTCAGAATCCAATAAAATGGGTTTGATAAGAGAAACAAAATAAACTTAAAAAAAGCAGAAAAGGCAGGGCGTCTGGGTAGCTCAGTTAGTTAGTGATCAACTCTTGAATTTGGCTCAGGTCATGATCTCACGGTTCATGAGTTTGAGCCCTGCATTGGGCTCTGTACTGACAGTGTGGAGCATGCTTGGAGTTCTCTCTTTCTCCCTCTCTCTCTGTTCCTCCCTACTTGAGTTCTCTCTCTCTTTCTCTGTCTCTCTCAAATAAATAATAATAAAAAAAGAGTCAATTATGTCTCAATAAAAAATTGTAAATTAAAAAAAAGTAGAGGACAAGAAATAATTAAGAGAAATTAGTGAAATAGAAAAAAATTAAAATAGACATGATAGCAAAACTAAAAGTTGACTGAAAAGTCTAATAAGACTGAAAATGTCTGGAGAGGTTTAGCAAAAAGTAGTAAGAAAGGAAGGAAAAAGGGAAGCTCTCGAGAGAAGGAGAGGAAGAAAAGGAGAAAAGCATGTAGAAATAGCTAATGACAAACTACATTAACTATAGATGCTGCAGGCAGTAAAATCATAAGAGGATATTAAAACAACTTTGTGCCAATACCTTTGAAAACACAGATGAAATGGACATCTAAGAAATTTCTAGGAAATATATATCTTACTGCCACTGATTTAAATTCAAATAGAAAAATCTGAACAATACTATTAAAGAAATTGGATCAATAGTAAAAATCTTCCCAAAAGTTAAATTCCAGACCCAGCTGTACAACTAAGGTGTTATTTAATTTCTGAATCTTAGTTTATTTAATTATAAAATGGGATATTATAATATACCATTGTATTATCTCATAATTACTATGCTATCTCACAAGCATTTAATTTGAGGATTATATAAAACATTACATGAAGACAATCTGCAAACACTGAAAGGTTATAAAAAAGAGGATTATTTATCCAATTGTGGATTTAAGTCAGGAAACCTATAACTTTAAAAATAGATACATTCCAAAGAATCCACCAAAAAGTCAAGTTTTCACCATAAGGAAAATCTTATTTTGCGACTGTGTTCATTAAATAACTAAGGGCATTTTCTTTGGGAGGAAAACTGGCCACAAAATAATACAACTACAAATTAAGAATCCTGAAAAAACTTTAAATTCATGTTTTCAAAAAGTCACTATTGTGTGTTTAAACCTTACTGACATAGTTATAAATAACAACTATTTTTTTTTAGTGCAATAGGCTCAAGATCCAAAATCCAAAAACAATATTGCAGGATGAAGAAGAAACATAACGAAGACACTAGTTCAATGTTTCATTGGTAATGAGTTAATGCTTGTTTCTTCCTGAAACACCGTCTTTTATGAATGTGTGCTTCATAAAATACCTGTAAACCTATTCATATTCATTTTTTTCATGTATGCATTCATTTAACAAAGATATTAGTGCTTACCAAGTATCATGCACAAGATTAGTTGCTGAAGATAAAAAGATGAAAAACAGTGAGGTTTAGAATAATTTTACAGTCCAGTGAGAGAGGAAGAGATAAAGTACTTGAGTATGTACAGAGTGCTACAGATGTTCACAGGAGAGGTACACTTAATGTAAAATTAAAAGATCAGAGAATGTTTCCTGAAGGGATGACTCCTAAGTTGTATATTAAAGAAGAAATTAGAGTTAGTCAGGGGAAAGGGGGGAGTTGGATGGCATTCCAGAAGAAGGAAACTCAGGCCACTGCTGTCATTGCTCCTATGTACATATATGTTATACTACACTGGTCAAGCATGGTGACTGCTATAAAAATTATTTCACAAAGAACAGGGTTTTAAATTCACTACTGAATAATGTTAAATATGAGTTTTAATGATATGAGTTATATAATAAATCATTCTAACTCTGAAAAAGATACCTTAAACTCATTTTGAAATCAAACTTCAGAGATCTATGTTTGACTAAAATACAATAAAATTTAAAAAAACAATGCTCATCTTGCTTCATTTTTCTATGCACTGGCATAGCTAGAAATTATAAGAAAGAAACCAGGGAATCTATGTTGGGATGGGAAAATTGGTCATATCTGGTCCAGAAACAAAGAAAGGGCACTTTACTGAATTGAGCTGACTTTCCAAACTAATTCATGTACTAACTTGCCACCTTACCACGTAGCATGTGAAAACATCAATAGGTTATATGGCTTCCTAAAAAGATTCCCTAACTACAGCTACTGTCCTGGCTCTTCCTCCAGCAGTGACTGGCTTTAGGGAATTTTCTTATACCACTGTTTCTACCTTAACTTTTTTATGACTCCAGTAATATTTACCCATGAGCCACTACATTAAATACTAAAGTATTTTCAAGGCTGCAGTGTTTTCAATTACATTAATTTTGATCTCTGTAAGAAATGCAACCCCACCGTTAGGGATATATGTTACTCTGAAGAGGAAAAAAGTCACTGATGGAAAGCAAAAATAATAGAAAGAAAGCAGTAAGTAGCAACACAGCTGGAGTCGTGTTTGGCTTTGGTACAATAAAGAAAAACATAATAAAAGTGGATAATGTACTTTTTATTTTCTTGATGCTGCCTACATGGATATGTGAGGAATTTATTGTAAGGCAACAGTTTGATTTCTCACAGAATGTTATATTTTCTCACAGAAAACTTTTTATGTTCTGATTAAATTTTTCCATCTATCTTTTTCTTAGTGAGCTGGAATGTTCTGGTCTTGTATAACATAATAAATTATGCTATTTATACTTTCTTTTGTATAAATTTTTGGTGATAAAAAGACCTTAAAATTTTTGATTAGCCAATGAATAGACTGAGCTCCTAGTAGGGCCAATGTTCTTGTAAGTCTTCTGTTCCTACAAAAAGCCCTATATAAACAATCCAGATTTATATACATATGTAGCTGAATAAAACAAGGAATATAATTCTGATCATTCACATAAATATTAAACCAAAATCAAAGTAATATTTACCTGAGAAATATTGTAGAAAAATTACAAAACTGAATGAACATAGTATTTGGACTTAGACCTAGCCTAGAATCTTACTGTCACCACTATTTCACAGCAGTGTAACAGACAAGCTATTTCATTTCTTCCAGCCTTTTGCTTTCTTTACTGTGAAATAGAGAAAATAACACATAGTATTTTGAGTTGTTTTGAGGATTAAATAAGTTAACAAATGCACAGAACCTGGCAAAAATAGTGGATACCACAACTTTTCAACTCTACTTTTCATTAAAATAGACTGGTCAGAAGGTGTTTTTTTTTGGTCAGAGATTGCCTAAAATTTGGCTAAGTAAGTGAAAACTATATCCTGCTTAACTTCATGCCAAGCTCAAACTTATTCCTACCATATTTTTGAGGCAGAAGAAGGGAGGATGAGATAGATTAGAATAGCAAACTTGACATCAAGAATAGATACATGATATTTTAAACCTTTGTTTCTAACTTAATTAAGACCTCCCTGGATCATTTTAAATCAGAGGATGCAGTGGATGGATAAGATAAGTGAAACAAGAAAGGGCTTATTTGGGGATTTATAGCTATTATGAATGTATATATTGTTCAACACATTTGTGTATATATATACATGCAAGTGTGCACACGTGCATGCACACGCACATCTTGCACAAACATATATAATTATGTGCATGAGAAAATCAGGACCAACCAAAGAAAAACAAACAGAAATGTAATGACTTGTACTTTTAGCTTTAACATCTACTTTTACAGAAAGAATACATTTTTTTTGAAGTTTAGTATTCTTTTTTATTATACTGAGGCTAGTAGACAGCATAGTGCAATGAAACGAGATTCAAATAACAAACCTGAAACCGTCTTACCTAGTTAGCAGACTTATAAAGATGATAAAGTCGTACTGAAGTTCCTTTATACTTAAAATCATTTTAGGTTCTGAGAGGATGCTCACTTAATTATATTTGTTTATATGTGTAAAGTGACAACAACAGCAGTAGTTATAGTTCTGCATACAATCATTAAAAATCTTTAATTTCCAATGGAAGCATAATTTTTCTTACTACTACTTCAAGGTTTCATTCTGCTTTTATACAAAGTGGACAGGGTGGGGGCTACTAACACTTATACCTCAAAAATAATGTCAAAGACATTATGATTGCTAACATGTAAGCTATAAAGGGCCAATTAGTGACTCTTACTAGTACAGTGGAACATAGATTCATTCTTATTTGTGAATATTCTTAAGTGAGGAGTGTGCAAGAGTATATTTTCCAGGGGCACCTGGGTGGCTCAGTCAGTTAGGCCTCCAACTTCAACTCAGGTCATGATCTCACAATCTGTGAGTTCAAGCCCCACATCTGGCTCTGTGCTGTCAGTTCAGAGCCTGGAGCCTGCTTCAGATTCTGTCTCCCTCTCTCTCTCTGCCCCTCCCCACTCATGTTCTGTCTCTCAAAATATGAATAAATGTTAAAAAAATTTTTTTAAAAAGAGTGTATTTTCCAAAGATGTTAACCAATCAATCAATTCTTTCCCATATCTCTTCTTATAATGTGACTAACACTCTTCCCACTGGGAGGTAGGTTCTATGTCCCTTCCCTTGAACATGGGTAAGGGCTTAGACTGACCACTCCAATAGATATATTATGATAAAGATGATGTTATATAATTTCTGAGACTAGGATATCAAAAGGACAAAGCTTCTACTTAGTTCTTTCTTGAGATGCTTGTTCTGGGTCTTGGTCACCATGCTGTGAGAAAGCTCAAACTAGTCCTTGACAGAGCATATGGAGAGGCCCTTTTTGAGAAGAATTAAATTCCCTAGTCAATAGTCAGAATCAATGGTTAGGTGAATGGACAATGACACAGATGATTTTGGTTCTCCCAGTCTTCCAGACCTAAAGTTGAGATTCCAAACATCATGGAACTGAGACAAGCCATCTGTACTATGCCCAGACTCTGAGTGTAACAAATGTTTATTCTGTATGTTTGAGTAATTTGTTATGCAGCATTAGATAACTGGAACAGATTCTTCTATACACACAAGTTTGAGACCTTGACATTTGAGGGCTATATGTAGAGGTTTATACTCACAGGAAAATCAACATACGTCTGATGATAGAGATAGGGAAGACAAGGGGAGGTTAAACTCTCATCTAATTTTCCTAGTCAGTATACAGCTGTTTGCTTTCTCTTGTCTTAAGAATGTTCTACTCTAACTATTCCCTGAGCCTGAACATTTATCCTCCCCAGTGACCCAACACTCTGATCTTCACTTGGCAAATTCCTCCTCTCCTTAAAGGTCTTACGTCTCTCATGAAATGTCACATTCTCCCAGAAGACTCATCTTACTGCTAAGGAATAGGTTTGGGTGCCTTCTGCAAGATTATAATGATTTTATCCTATTATATTTCAGTTGTTTAATTATCTGTCCACCCCACCAGCCTGTATACTCCTGAGGGCAAACATATTCTTACTTACTACTGCATACAAGCAAGAAATAGAGCTGCATGATCAATAAATATCAGTTTGATGAATGAATTAATGCTCCTTTCTACCTCTACCCTGGTAAAGCACATGGACTGAAAGAGTAAACCTTGGAAAATTAGAAGAGGATATTGAGAAATTGCAGTAGGTGAACAGAAATGAACACACTGAAGTTAGCAACTTTCCAAATAAGTCTTTCTAATTGAGAGCACCCAAAATATACCAAAGGCATCATGTTTGATGAATATCAAGAGGTAAAGCAATCTCCATTCTGGTTCCAGAAAATTTGGCAAATCAGACACAGTTCTCCCTCTGTTCCTGTCTCTCCTGACACTTTGTCTCACTTCCACATGTTACCCTAGTCTGTAGACTTTCATGATAACCTCCAGATTCCAGTCTCCTAATTTATCCAGATTTGCCATCATAAGTGCTCTTTACTTAGGATCAAACACCTGGTAGGTTTCAAGACAATACTGATTTCATACATTTTTTTTTTCTCCATTAATCTAAACCTCAGTCTACATGAAATAACATCATTATAAAAACTATCACATAAACATATTCATGAATCAAAATAAGTGTGAGAGAGATTCCAAGTGTTTGGAGAGAAAATAAGGACATTTGACTAACAATTCCAAAATTACTCTCTCCATTTCTTTTAAGTTTTTACTTCCACTCCTTAATGCTGATTCAAACTAAATATTGATTTCATTATAACAATTAACTCTAGAGTGCAAATCACTTTAGCCCTCCTGGAGTTCACAACAGGAAATAAGAGACTTGTTTACTTGAATGAATCACCTACAATGAATATGAAGAATTACTTTTGAGTTAGGAAGGTCTGTCAGTATTTATTGTTTACTCCAGGTATTCTATACAAAAAGTCTCTCAGGAAGTACAAACTCATGCCTTTTTGCAGGTTCCTATATTTACCTGTCTTTCTTGCTGTCATCTACTAGGTAACATCCTCTTCAAAAACCCCTTTCGTATTTTATTCTCTGTTACCTGGTTCAAAGGTTTTCCCTCCTATCCAAATATTGCAGTCTACCAAAGTAACTTCAGTATGCTACATGAATGATCCCATACTTATATTCTGTTTCTCGATTTTTGTTGGTGATTCAGTCAACCATTTCCATAGACATTCCTAAATGTCATACTGCTAATACCCTCAAAATAATACATTCAGACATTCTGCTCCAACCATGGCCTCCTAGCTGTCTAGCATTCTCTTCTAATTACAATCCAATATATAGATCTTCCAGGCAAGTAATATCCAAAGTAGGATATGCAAGATGATATAAGCTTATATAAAGCATATTAGCATAGAGGTAAATACATATAATTTATAATTACACATATACGTTGGTGGTATGCATTTAAAAAAATTGGAGACCACTTCAGACGCTACTTTTTCCATATCTACCTTTTATCCTTTTTCTTCACTGCCTTTCCTACTCTGCTTTTATCACATTGTACATCACTTCAACCTGTCAATATTTTCAATTCCCCTGCCTCTGTCCTTCCATTGTACCTAGGTCCTGAGTGCTTCAAGGAGAATAATGGCAAAATATAAAACTATACAGACAGTGGCCACCATAAATTCTTGATCAGCATCGTCTGGGCCCCAAAGATGCCAGGTAATCCTATTAGCTTTCTCTATTTAGCCCTCTATTCTTCCACCGTGATTATCTCAAATATTCATCACTTCTCTAAAAACTCTTACCCCGTGCCTAGCAGCTGATATAAAGTGCTGGTTAACGGAAAAAAAATAATTGCCTTTAGATGAGATGAGACTTCAACTCCCTCAATTTTGTACCATCAGTGCTAAACACTGACAGATGGATTTCCAACATTTCCTTCTCCCCTCCTCTTATAATAGAAAGGTGTTTCTCTTTCTGTGCTGTGCCCTTCTAGTCTCACTACTCCCCTTACCTGTTTCTCCTTTCTGATACTAATTTGTTCATACCTCTACAGCCCTTAGCAGTTAAACTTGCTCAGGTTTCTCCCATTATAAAAAGAACCCTTCTCCAACCTCAACTTCTCTCCAGCTACTATGCTTTTTTTTCTCCTCCCTTTCATAATCAAACTCCATGAGAGACATCAAGACTCCTTTTCTTACCTCTCATTTAGCAAATTACAGCAATGAGGCTTCCATGACCATTAATTTAAGCCATCATTTCATATTTATATTGGCAAACCCAATGACACTTTTTGATCATTATTTTTCATTACACTTCAGCAATTCTGATTCAGCTTATTCTTTAAAATTTTTCTTTCTTTGGCCTTGGAGACAACAGATAGTTTTCAGCCTATGTCAGTGATTATTGCATGTTAGTGTTTTCTTCATTCTCTGGCTAACCCTATATCTGCGGTTTTCAATTTTGGCTGTACATCAAAATCACCGGGGAAGCTTTTGAAAATATAGGATATCTTAGGACACACTGAGACCACGTGAATCACAATCCCTGGAGTGTGGACACCAGCTACCATTTTTCAGAAAATCATCAGGTGATTCAGATGCACTGTGAAAGTAAGAATCTCTGTCTTAAATCTTGTCTGCAGGGCTCTGCCACAGGTCCTCTTCCCTTCTTACAGTGTGCATTTGCCTTATACAAATTTACCTCATCTGGTGGCTTCAGTTATGATCTATATACTGATAAACCCCAAATCTGTATCTTCAGCTCAGATCTCTCCTCTGATCACCAGACCTAAGTATTCAGCTCTTTTGTTTGGACACAAACACTTCGATGTCTTGCATGTCTCAAGCTCAACATGTTCTAAACTGAACCAGTCACTCCCCATTCCCCATGTAACCCATTCCTCATTACTGCCCATAGAACAAACTACTAAACTTCAACCGTTATACCTTTTAAATATCTCCCCAATCTATTTCTTTCTTCTCATTCCTTACAAAGGTCACCATCACTGCTTAACTGGACTGATGCTAGAGCTTCTTAACTGGCCTCCCATCTGCAATTTTGCTCTCCTCCAATCCACACTCTTCACTGCAACCAGAATGATCTTTCTAAAATGCAAAGTTTATTACACATTACTATACTCAGATTACTGAAACTATGTCATGGTTTAAACCATCCAGTGGCTTTTCATTGCCTTCAGAATAAAATACCTTAACACACCTTATAAAGTCCTTCATGACTGTGCCCCTGTTTATCCCCTCCCCCCACATTCAATGTTCAAGCACTTAATTTCCAGTACTTTGAAGAACCATCCTTCTCTCTCCTCTAGGTATTAGCACAATATTATTTCTACTTGAAATAATCTCTCTCTTTCCAGGTCTAGCTAACTACTTCTTATTTTCCAGGTCTCAATTTAAATACCACAGCGTCTAGAAAAACCTTTCCTGACTTGTCTAAACTGTGGTAAAGACCAGTGGCAGTGCTAGTGCTCAACAAATAGTCAAATGTAGCTGTTCTGCATTTTCTAGCATTTTCAGTTAGGTTGTAACAATGAGGCTGGTTGCTGGACAGTAAGATGTGCGGGAAAAACATATAAATCACTTACAAGACTGGTCTTTAAAAATGTCCAATGGGATTTTCCAGCTCTCCCTTTCACTGTCATGACAACTGACAAAGCCACATGTTTCTTTTTTTTTTTTTTAATATTAGTTTCATGTGTACAAATGAGTGACTCGACACTTCCATACAACACCCAGTGCTCATCACAAGTGCTTTCTTTAATCCCCATCACTTGTTTAACCCATTCCCTCACCCACCTCCCCTGTGGTAACCATCAGTTTGTTCTCTACACTTAAGAGTGTGTTTTTTGGTATGTATGCCTCTCTCTTTTTTCCCCCATGGTTGTGTGTTTTGTTTTGTAAACTCCACATGAGTGAAACCATACGCAAATCATATGGAAATCATAGTGAAATCAGTGAAATCTTTCTCTGACTTATTTTGCTTAGCATAATACTCTGAAACTCCATCCTTGTTGCAAACGAAAATATTTCACTTTGTTATGGCATATATATATATATGCCATATATATGTGTATGTGTATATAGACACATATATGCCATATATATGTGTATGTGTATATAGACACATACATACACACACACACACATATATACACATATATATGGTATATATTATATGTATATAATACTCCATTATATGGATATAGATGTAGATATAGATCACATCTTCTTTATTCATTTATCAGTCGATGGACATCTGGGCTATTTCCATAATTTGGCTATTGTAGATAATGCTGCTATAAACATCTGGGTGTATGTATCATTTCTGATTAGTATTTATTTTTGGGGGGGGGGAGTAAATACTTAGTAGTGCAATTGTTGGATTGTAGAGAAGTTCTATTTTTAACTCTTTGAGGAAACCTCCATACTACTTTCCAGAGTGGAAAGCTACATGTTTTTTGTAAGATGGTGGAGGACAAGTAATTGAACATCACTCAAGTGAAAAAAAAAAAATCCTTTAATGATGAATTATGGAGATTTCTGATTTAATTTGTTAGCAAGTTTAGCCCAGCCTACCCTTACTAATAACAATACAGGTCTTCAGCTATATACACCTACTGGACTCCTTTACTACTTAGCACAATTTGTTATTGCTTATCTGCTTTCCCTCATAAGGCTATTAGCATTTTAAGGAAAAGTTTTGTCCCTACCTTGCTCACTACCTTGTCCCTAGAATCTAGCATAGTACTTGAAACATAGAAGACATTGAGAAATATGCTACATGAATAAATGCATCAATATAATCTGCTGTATTAAATGGAATGCTGTAGTACTACCCTCTGAATTTATAAGTAATATTATACACCAGATATTTTACCTGCCAGTATTTTTCCTTTCCTTTTAGTTAAAAGCTGCCATATAAATTTTGTATCTTGTTTTATTTTTTTTTACTTAACATAGGATGTACCTTTGTGATCACACATTCATCAGAAATATCATCTATAATGAGTACATAATATTCCTTTATATATAAATACTGTCATGTACCCAAACATGTCCTACTCTTGGACATTCAGCAGATTTCCAGCAAACAATTTTATTTATTAATTTTTAAATATTTACTTTGAGAGAGAGAGAGAACACACAAGTGCGTGAGTGGGGAGGGGTAGAGAGAGAAGGAGAGAGAGAATCCCAAAGAGGGATCTCTCAAGGAGAGAAGAGATTCTGCACTGTCAGCACAAAGCCTGATGCAGGGCTTGATCTCATGACCACGAGATCATGACATGAGCCAATATCAAGAGTGGGATGCTCAACTGACTGAGCCATCCAGGCACCCCTCAAGCAAACAGTTTTAGATGCAAGATAGTTACCTTCTTTGTTCAACTTAAATTTTGAATAATTTCTCTCACATTTTAAAGGTTTCATTTTCTTTCATCCTGTAGTTTCTCTGAAAGCTAGAATTTCATCTTTAAATTCTTACACCCTTTTCGTATGCCTTGTTAGATGCCTTGAACTGAATAAACATGGATAATATACATTAAATGTTTAATGTAGAAAAAATTGAAGCTATCAATTCCAAAACAAAGGGTACTTTAGATATTTTATAAGCAAGGGGACATCTGAACAAACTAAATATAAACCCAATTACACTGTAATTAAGAGAAACAGAAATGGAGACACACCATTGACTTTGATAATTCTCTTGCTTTTTTAATCCATTATTCTCCAAAATTAACTGAAGTTGTGATTCTAAGAACAATGAGAAGCAAGGGAAGCAAACTAACTCAAAAAGTCAGGAGATCCAAGTTCAAGTTTCGGCTACTTCATTTAGTAGTTGTGTGGTGTTACACATATCTCCTTGTATTTCTATTATTTTGAAATAAGGGGAATATGTCTCTTTCTAAGACACAGTTTCTTAACCTAACACTATTAACATTTTAAACTAGAAAATTCTTTGTTGTTGGGAACTGTCCTGTGCATGTATGGTGTTTAATAACTTCCCTAACCTCTACCCACCAGATGCCAGTTGCAACATCCTGATTCTCTCAGGTAAGGACAATCAAAAATATCACCAAACACTGTCAAATATGTCCTGAGGGGCAAAATTACCCACAGTTGAGAACTACTGCTCTAAAATAAGAACAATACTTCTGCAGCTTTGTTATTTCAACAACTTACCCCTCAAATTTTTTCAGACCTCCTAACAAATTAGTAGGTTAAATGTTTATAGTCTGTCTGTAGTATTTCCTTTTCTTTCTCTGTAATTTCCTTTTCCTTGTCTGTTCTCTTATAATTTGCTTTTAAATAGTCAAAAGCATATCAAAGAAAAAAAGAAAATGGAAAAGTGTAAATGTTAAACTGATTATACAATTTGTCCTGGGGTAATTAAATATTGATAATATTGCTCTTTTAACTCTTAGCAGTATTTCAATTACTTTTTTCCTATATTCTCTTTTAAGAAGAAAGGACTACCTCAATTTCCCTTCTCCCACACATAAGACCATTTAAGGTGGCTTTATAGCTCAGGGATTCCAATTAACATTTAACATTGCAAACACTGAACAGCACCTAAAACTGCTTCTCATTCAGAACATTTTTTTTTTCAAGTCTGTTGAAGGTAGTAAGAAGACTCCAAAAAGAATCTAACTCATAGTAAAGGAATTCATTAATTTATTAAAAAATTGTTTTAATGTTTATTTTTGAGAGAGAAAGAGAAAGAGAAAGAGAGAGAGACAACACGAGTGGTGGAGAGGCAGAAAGATTCTACACAGAATCTGAAGTAGGCTCCAAAGGTCCAAGCTCTCAGCACAGTGCCTGACACAGGCCTCAAACCCACAAAACAGTGAGATCCTGACCTGAGCCAAAGTCAGACACTTAACTGACTGAGCCACCTAGGCGCTCCAGTGAAGGAATTAATTTAAATATGAGTATTATGCATAGAGACATATTGCTCATAATAAGAAATTTGTATTTATACTATACCACACACTCTCAAAACACTATAAATGTTAAATCTAATAATTAAACATTCCCACCTTTTATAAGAGGGGAATAAATTTTAAGCATCTGAAAATGAGTCTTCAAATAAAAGTATCTTTTTTAAATTTTTTTTTTCAACGTTTATTTATTTTTGGGACAGAGAGACAGAGCATGAATGGGGGAGGGGCAGAGAGAGAGGGAGACACAGAATCGGAAACAGGCTCCAGGCTCTGAGCCGTCAGCCCAGAGCCCGACGCGGGGCTCGAACTCACGGACCGCGAGATCGTGACCTGGCTGAAGTCGGACGCTTAACCGACTGCGCCACCCAGGCGCCCCTAAAAGTATCTTTTTTAAAATACACTCTGTATTACTACAGCATTTTAATGGTAACTCAAACACACTTTTACTTAAATCCAGATTGTATATATTAAAGGTATTATAGAACTAACAATATATAGTATGACAAGCAGTCAACTATAAATCATTTCCCAGCAATTACGTTTAATTTTATATTTCCTTCAGTATCTAATGTAGAAATAACATAAAGAAGTACTGTGGTTTTAATTTCTAAGGCAATAGAATAAGGGAAAATTTTTTCACTTACAAATATTTATTTTAAGGTGTTATCTTAATATTCACTGTGTTCTTTTAGGAATCTGAAAATGAACATTTCTATGACAAACAACCTTTTTCCACATATTAAAAAGAGTTGCTGAATCTGTATTTCTTAACCATGATCCAATATTTTCAACTGATTAGGCATATGCTGGGAGTAATGTCAACCTTTTAACTACATTTAGTGAGTAGAGAGCAATCAGTTGCCATAATTATATTTATTCATTTATTATTTATACTGTGCTAGCTTCCAATAATGACTTAAGATGATTCACCTGTTTTTTTATACATTGGAATTATAAGGCAGCACTGAGAGAAAAAGCACTGTTTTGGAATCAGACACACCTAGGTTTGAATCCTGTCTTTGTGGCATAGTACTCATGGAACTTTGGTCAAGTTACTTATTCTCTGAATAGCATATTTTATGGCTATTAGAACTATTAACTCAAATATCTGTATATACCTGGTTTATGGCAAGCATTCCATAAGCTGTATTTCTTCTTCTTCAAAGATGTTTAGAGTTTCAGAAAATTAAACATGCTAGTTTTCACAGTATTCTATTCTAGATCAAAAAAGTTAGGGCACTGGTACTGTGCCTGATAAGAAAAACATCAGTATCTGAAAAATTAACGCCGATGCCATTCTGGACTCATTCTTTTTTTGAACGACTTTATATGTACTCATACCATTAAATTTAGTTAAATACTACTTAAAGGGTACATATGAAAATTACAGTGTAAATTAATATTTCAAGACAGATAAAATATAAGTGAGATTTTGAAAATACTTCAAAGTCCCTGAGTGAACCTTATTTTAGAGCAGTGGGCTTCAAATACAGGGTTCTATATTGAATTTTCCTTCTAAAGATCTGTAGGAGATACTGGACTATGCTAATCCTTAGAATGCCAATGCACGTCTTTGATCAAGCTTTGTCTACAACTTACTAAAAATTTAATTAATCTTTGGAACAGTTCATCTCAAAATAGATTCAAGGAAATTCTAAACTTCCTTAGAAATTAGCATAATGTAATTTAAAAAATACTTTTGGAAACCAAGTCTTATGATATTTAAGCAGACAAAATTATGTTCTCAATTACAGGATTAGCTATATTGACTCTCATTAGAGGTGTACATTTTTGAAATTTCTACATGTACGACAATTTAAAAAATATATTGCTAACAAAATCATGTACAGAAAAAAATACATTTTAAATATGGCAGTCTGGCTTTAAACAAAACAAAACTGATAATTCTGACAATTGATTGGTACAAAGTCTAAATGTGTGGTTCTGAACCAGAATCACTACCTGGAAAGCTTATTAAAACAGACTGCAAAGCCCCACCTCTAGAGTTTCTGATTTAATAGGTCTTGGATAAGTTCTTGGAATTTACATTTCTAACATTTTCAGGTGATGATGTTGGCTAGTTTAGCATGCTATGAGAATCACTGCTGCAAGGATCCCTAAATGTTTATTATTCCTAATCTTCTTTAATCTGAATAATGTGTTATGTAATTTTCTTGACCTAATTTATTCATTTGTTCCTACAACAATTTCTTGGCTAGGTTGTTTCAGGTTCTGGTAATAAAGTGGTGAACAAAATAGACAAGATTTCTGCTGTCATGGAGCTTACAATCCACTGGTAAGAGAGATAATAAACATATAAACAGGAAATGCTGGATTGCAGTAGGTCCCATAAACAGAATTAAAACAAAGTGATGTGACTTGAGTGATTTCTTGAACTTTGGTAGTGGTTGGATAAGACCTCTCTGAGGAATTAACATTTAAGATGAGACCTGACTGGACATTCTAGGCAAAAGACACAAGTCATATAAATGTCTTGACGGAGGAATAAATTCTGTGTGTCAGGAGATAGGTCAATTTGGATTATACATGACAGCGAAGACAGTCAGGAGTCAAATCAATCATATAGGGTCATTTGGACCAGGGTAAAGAGTTTGGAGATCTCCACTATACCATACTCAAAAATTTCCATTAAAATATAAACAATGAATTCTGCAATTGATCTGCTGGCATCATATCTGTAAGGAAATGTTTCACCATATAGATAACAGAATATACTTTTAATTGGTCAAAGGCTCATGCCCGTAGTAGTAGGCACAGTTTAAGAAATTTAGAGCACTTTAATCATAGAGGCCATATACAAAAGACCCACAGCTACTATCATCCTCAAAGTCAGGAACACGACAAGGATGTCCACTCTCATCACCTGAGAGTACTATGTGTTCAACATAGTACTGGAAATTCTAGTCTCAGCAATCAGACAACAAAAAGAAATAAAAGGTATTCAAAGTAGCAAGGAAGAGGTCACACTTCCAGTCTTCACAGACATGATACTCTATGTAGAAAACCCAAAAGACTCCACCAAAAAATTGGTGTAACTGATAAATGAATTCAGCCAAGTTGCAGGATATAAAATCAACTACAGAAATCTGTTGCATTTCTATACACCAATTATTATGCAGCAGAAAGAGAAATCAAGGAATTGATTCCATTTACATCTGCACCAAAATCCATAAGATATCTAGGAATAAACATAACCAAAGAAGTAAAAGATCTGTACTCAAAATTATAGAACACTTATCAAAGACATCAAAGAAGGCACAAAAAAAAATGGAAAAACATCCATGCTCATGAGTTGGAAGAACAAATATTAAAAAGTCTACATTATCCAAAGCAATCTATACCTTCAGTGCAATCCCTATCAAAATAACACAGTATTTTTCACAGAGCTGGAAGAAATAATTCTAAAACCTATATGGAACCAGAAAAGACCCCAAATGGCCAGAGTAATGTTGAAAAAGGAAAACAAAGCAGGAGGCATCATAATTCCACATTTCAAGCTATATTACAACAAAGCTGTAATCATCAAGACAGTATGGTAGTGGCACAAAAACAGATACTCAGGTCAATGGAACAGAATAGAGAGTCCAGAAATGGACCCACAAGTATAAGGTCAATCAATCTTTGACAAAGCAGGAAAGAATATCCAGTGGAAAAAAAGACAGTCTCTTCAACAAATGGTGCTGAGAAAAGTGGACAGTGACATGTAGAAGAATGAAACTGGACCACTTTCTTACACCATACACATAGGTAAATTCAAAATGGATGAAAGACGTAAATGTGAAACTGGAAGCCATCAAAATTCTAGAAGAGAACTCAGGCAGCAATCTCTTTGATGTAAACCATAGCAACTTCTTATTAGACATATCTCCAGAGGCAAGGAAAACAAAAGCAAAAATGCTTATTGGGACCTCATCAAGATAAAAACCTGCACAGCAAAGGAAACAATCAACAAAATTAAAAGGTAACCGATGGAATGGGAGAAGATATTTGTAAATGATATATCAGATAAAGGGCTAGTATTCAAAATCTAAAAAGAACTTATTAAACTCAACACCAAAAAAAAAAAAAAATCCAGTGAAGAAATGGGCAGAAGACATGAATAGACATTTTTTCAAAGCAGACATTCAAATGGCTAACAGACATAAAAAAAAAAAAAAAAAAAAAAAACAAAAAAACATTGCTCATCATCAGGAAAATACCAATCAAAACCACAATGAGATACCACTTCACACATGTCAGAATGGCCAAAATTAACAGCTCAGGAAACAGCAGATGTTGGCGAAGATGTGGAGAAAGGGGAACCCTCTTACAATGCTGATGGGAATGCAAACTGGTGAAGCCACTCTGGAAAACAGTATGGAGGTTCCTCAAAAAGTTAAAAATAGAACTATCCTACAATCCAGCAATAGCACTACTAGGTATTTATCCAATGGATACAAAAATACTGATTTGAGCGGGCACATGCACCCTAATATTTATAGCAGTGCTATCAACAATAGCCAAATTATGGAAAGAGCCCAAATGTCTATCAACTAATGAATGGATAAAGAACATGTGGTATATGCACACAAAGGAATATTATTCAGCCATCAAAAAGAATGAAATCTTGCCATCTGCAGTGATGTGGATAGAACAAGGAATGTATTCTGCTAAATGAAATAAGTCAAAGACAAATCTCATATTTTACTCATATGTGGAATTTAAGAAACAAAACAGATGAACATAGGAAAAAGGAAGGAAAAATAAGATAAAAACATAAAGGGAGGTAAACCATAAGTAACTCTTAACTACATAGAACATACTGAGGGTTGCTGGAGGGGAGGCAGGTGCGGGATTGGCTAAATGGGTGATGGGCATTAAGGAGGGCACTCATTGGGATGAGCACTGAATGCCATATGTAAGTGATGGATCACTGGGTTCTGCTCCTGAAATCAATACTATACACTATATGTTAACTAACTTGAATTGAAATAAAAACTTGGAAGAAAAAAAAAAGAAAAAGAAATTGAGAGCAGTTTCAGAAAAAGTCAGAAACTCAGAAGGCTTTGCTACTCATTAGCCATGTGATCAAGACATGGTAGCCTTCAATTTTTTGGACCCCAGTTTCTTCCATCTTTAAAAGAGAGCAAGTATCTCTAAGAATTGTTGTGAATATTAAATAGTATAATGAATACCCAATAATTACCTGTTATTTTGTGGGTACTTAATAAACAAAACTTACAAAAATGTTATTTCAGATCAGTCTCTTCTGCTCTTCCAGATATATTAATCAGTTCAAAGAAATGAAAGAATGATTGAAACAAGCCAAGTTTTGAAGAAAACTTTCTTTTGTATCTCAATCCTCATAGATTCAATTTCCTAATGATGTCATATCGTATACGTGTCTATATGTGAATGTTTAAATACACTTGTGTAACAACAAACCTAAGAATAAAGAATATGTATTTTAAATCAACATACAATAGCCTATACACAAAATAAATGTTGCGCCATTCAAGTATAGGATTACAGGGCTACAACTGTTTCAAATAGCTTTGAACCTACTCTAGAACTACTATAAGAATCAATTTAAACCTTCCCCTGCCAAAATCTGCTTTTTTAGCTTTCACTTGTTTTTAACCAAGAAAGAAACAAACAAAACAAAAACCTTCCTTATTAGACATTACTTAGAAAGACAGTTATCTATAAATTCTAAGTTAACTCTCAAAAAATGACTAATAATACAGAAACATTCAAAATATGGTACAGGCTGTGAAGACAACCTAAGGAGTTCCAAAAGTATTTAAGCAGAGCAGCAGCACTGAAGTGAGTGCATAGCCTCTCATGTGATTACTAAGAATACTTGTTTGAATAGTTTCTAGGATTTGTTTAAAAACAATCTACCAATGTGTGCATTGTTTGTATTGTACAACACACAGTAACTTGAAAGATCTTTTATAGGAAAAGGGTCCAATGGGAGTATTCCTTAGGAAACTGAATGTCATATAACTAATAATCTGCAAGAAAATCAAGTCATGATAGACAAGAAGTCATGCTTCCAGCTTTTCTAACTTCTTGGAGGTAGTACTCCAATATTCTTTCGACCCAGCCTCAGTTACTTAATACCTTTAATTATCTATCATATATATTTGAGTAGAAACTATTAGCCTTCCTTATGAAAGGAAAATTGAGATACATAGAATAGAGTTAAGTGGACAATTCAAAATCAAAGATAAGGTGAAATGGTAGATACGAAAGAAGGAAACCTAGTCCTATTACTTCCAAATAAACAGAACTACAAGAGGACATATATGAGAAAGGACTTACATAGGGCAGTTCCTACAGTCCACAGAAGAAAAGAATGCAAACAATAGTGAAACTATGATAAGCAAAAATAACAAAGCAAACAAAAACAACAACTTATTCCACCCTGCATCCTGTCAGTTAAAGGAGACTTTAGCAATGGTCTCAGCCTATTGGAAATCTCACCCTCTTTGCATGATAGGATAAGTGAGCCTCAGAAGTCCTGGGAAGACTCCTGTGAAGACTGCAGTAGGGGTGTGTTTATTATCCTTGAGGATGGGCCAGGCTAAGGTAAAGGAGACAGGTATAGTCTAAAAATATTTTCCATAGAAACACTGCCATAAGATCCATAGACCTGTTAATATCATGTTTTATGTACATTATAGATTGATTAAAGGAACATAATACCACCAGGCACAACCACCACATAAAATAGCATATCTATGATAAACAGATTCTGAGAAAACTGATAGACAAATTAGAGACTATCTATATTAAGCTTTTCAGGATGATGAGGCATATCACAGTTAACAGTTACTAAATATGTGACTCCAAGGTCACATGATTGAAACTACTATTGGGCACAATATCTCTCACTCAAAACCCCTGGGGCCAGCAAAATTTCAGAATTGATATACATGTATTCTTTTTTATTTTAGAAGTTTAAACTAAGAAATATATACACTATATAATTATACTATATATGATATAACATCCCCCAAGGTAACTGGAGCAGCATCTGAGAATCAAACATTAATATTTCTGGAGTGAAATATAGGAATATTTACTATGGGAAATATAAAGTCTATTAATAGTCTCATATAAATTCAGCTGTGGATTTGCCACCAAATGACGTAATTTCAAGTCTGAATTTGCTGCATGAACAAAATGTACTTTTACTTAATTTTTTTTTCTTATAAAAAAAGGGTCTCTCTCCAAACTGAAGATAGAGGACTTATATAGAAAGGGACTATGAACAATTATAGCAGTATTTGTCAGTGTTATTTTCTCAACATCCTCATGTGGATGATCCACTGTCACCTTTAAAAAATAAAATTTGGGGGCTTCCTAACTAACTAAAGACTAATTGACAATAGATGAAAAGCTTAAAAAAAACCCTGAATATCAGTAATTGTTGTTCTAGTGCCCAAGGATTCCTGAAAAGGTTTCAAAACTTGAAGTGATGGGAGGAGAACAAAGTTTTTCTTAAATTGAATGTAAGAAAATGCCATTATCCAAAATACGAGATTTTGATTAGCCTCTCTGCCACAATCAACAATAATTACTGTAATAATGATAATAATGATGTGGGTAACTCTGCTTTATACTCCCTGCCAACAAAACCTGCCATTCCTTGTTTCCTCACACTCAGGTGGATTGCCCTGAACCTGGGCAGTGTTGCTCAACCCTGCCCTTGTTTCAGTGGTCATGACCTGCTGCTGTGTTGCTTACATAGATGAAATACATTTACATGGCACAGAGGATGCTATACCTGGGTTAATCAGCCTAGTGTTTCCTTCTCCCTCCTTCCTACTGACCGCTTTTGTGCCAATTTCTATATCTATACTTGGAATCTACTCACTTCTGCTGTCAGGAACTTCTCTGACTTCAAATTAGACTCTACCTTCTATTGTTTAAGAATTTATATTCTCCCTAGGGGTGGCTAGTCGGTTAAGTGTCTGACGTCAGCTCAGGTCATGATCTTGTGGTTTGTGAGTTTGAGTCCTGCATTGGGCTCTGTGCTGACAACTCAAGGCCTAGAGCCTGCTTTGAATTTGGTCTCTCTCTCTCTCTCTCTGCCCCTTCCCTGCTCATATTCTGTCTGCTCATGCAAAAATAACTAAACATCAAAAAATTTTAAATAAAAGAATTTATATTCTCCCTAAAAGCAAAAATGAACTATTGGGACATCATCAAGATAAAAACTTTTGTACAGCAAAGGAAACTATAAAACTAAAAGGCAACTGACAGTATGGGAGAAGATATTTGCAAATGACATATCTGATAAAGGGTTAGTTTCCAAAATCTATAAAGAACTTATTAAAATCAACACCAAAAAAACCAAATAATCCAGTGGAGAAATGGGCAGATGACATAAATAGACACTTTTCCAAAGAGGACATCCAGATGGCTAAGACACATAAAAAGATGCTCAACATCACTCATCATCAAGGAAATACAAATCAAAACCACAAGCAGATACCACCTCACACCTGTCAGAATGGCTAAATTAACAACTCAGGAAACAACAGATGTTGGTGAGGATGTGGAGAAAGGGGAACCCTTTTGCATTACTGGTGGAAATGCAAACTGGTGCAGCCACTCTGGAGAACAGTATAGAAGTTCCTCAAAAAATTTTAAAAAACACTACCCTGTGACCCATCGATTGCACTACTAGGTATTTATCCAAAGGATATAAATTGCTAATTTGAGGGGGCACATGCACCCCAATATTAATAGCAGCACTATCAACAATAACCAAATTTTGGAAAAAGCCCAAATGTCCCTTGACTGATGAATGGATAAAGAAGATGTGGTATGTATATACAATGGAATACTACTTAGCAATCAAAGAGAATGAAATCTTGCCATTTGCAATGATGTGGAGAGAACTAGGAATGTATTATGCTAAGTGAAATAAGTCAGTCAGAGAAAGACAAATATATTATTTCACTCATATGTGTAATTTAAGAAATACAACAGATGAACACAGGGGAAGGGAAGGAAAAATAAGATAAAAACAGGGAGGCAAACCATAAGAGACTCTTAAATACAGAGAACAAGTTGAGGGTTGCTGGAGGGGAGGTGGGTGGGAAGACTGGCTAAATGGGTGATGGGCATTGAAGAGGGCACTTGTTGGGTGTTATATTTAAGTGATGAATCACTGGGTTCTACTCCTGAAACCAATACTACACTGTATGTTAACAAACTTGAATTTAAAGAAATTAAAAAAAATAATTTTTATTCTCCCTTCTAGAGTAGCTAATGTTCTGAATGAAGCTCTGTGTTTGCTGAGACCCTTATTTTCTATATCCTCTTATCAGCCTAAATCAACTTTAATCCTTGGCTTTTCTTGGCCTACTTCATCTCATGACACTGATAAAAGCAGTGTTAACTTTTCTGAAAGTACTGGTTTATGGTTATAAAAAAATGTCTTCCTTCTATATATCTCTTCTTTACAGATGTCCCATCAACCTCCTTAAATCAAATAAAATGGAAGCCAATAGTCAAATGTTTTGAAAAAAGACAAAAATATTATATTACAAAAAAGGAAAGGCCAAATTTAAAGACGGTCAAAAATATTTAATACAACTCTTTAAAACCCATCATCGATAACTATCAATTTCCAACCAAATAAATAAGGGAAAATGATGGCAACAAGGAAATATTTCCTTGGGTCTGGGGAATAGGGGAGTGGATTGTTGAAGAATGGAAGAAAAAGAACTCAGGAAAAAAAAAAAGTCAGGCACCACTAAAAGAAATTGCAAAAATATTCTGTAAATAGTAACAAGATACCCAGTGTATATATATATATATATATATATATATATATATATATATATATATAATGGCTTTCTTCCAATGAATTCATGGTGATGTATTTTTTAAAGCGAAGGCATTTTTTTTTTTTTGAGAAGATGAGCCAATATGGGATCAGCCTGAATTCCTCTTAAAGTATATGCTATTTCCATGTTGAAGATTAATTACTTGGTCCTAAAAACAAAAAAAGCAGAATCTATTACAGATAGTAAAGATATTGTTTTTCATCTGAGATAAAGATTTCAATAGGCCCAAGTTTCCACTGAACAGTCAATGTAATAATGATGAAAAATATGTACTGAAAAAATAACTTGGAAGTCAACAAACATTGTACTGAAATATGTAAATATTTTAAAAATCTTTAAGAGGTAGAAAATAAGGTAGGTATTACTTGAGATCAGTGTCAAAATTGTTCCACTTTTTCAATGGCTATTATAATACATTGCCTTTTGTATTATTTGTTCTTATTTTTGGGATTAAATTCTACTTGAGTAAATTTTATAATCCCAACATAAAGATAAAGCTTTAGTTAGGCATGTCACAGTGAGTTGGTGGTATCCCATTTAAGAACAGAAGCATGCAAAAGGTTAAGTAATCTGCCCAATATTAATGGTAAAGCAAGGCAGAGTTCTTATTTAATTTCCAGCCCAATGTTATTAAATACTACATAAATCTATATTCGAAAACATAAAACTAAGTATTAAATTGCAAATAAGCAAAACAAAAAAGACTTTATATCATAGCATTTCTATGCCAGGTTTTCCTTTTGCAAGGGAGGTGCAATCTTCATCTAGGGGGAAAAGTCTCCTAGTAGTGAAAATGTGAAGGATATAAAAATATTTTTCATAAGTGATATATACAATGGATGAAAAGGGAACTATTTCAGTAATGGCAGGATGGAATATAGGGCCTTTATTGGGGTGCTTTACTTCTTATTTTTGGATGAAATATGTTAAGTGAATGTTAAAAAGTGAAAAATATACATATTATACTTCAGAGGAAACCATATATGGTGTCTTTTTATCTTCTTGTTTTAAAAAATTTCATCTGTAACAAAGAGAGTTATGTTTGCTGACTCGCAATCAAGCAGAGGTTATGATTTAAAATCATGTATAATACTAACATGCAATCCTTTTCACCAAAACATTTTCCACTTAGTAGTAAATATTTCCCAGGGTCCCCAAAGTCATAACCTCTTTCACAACCAAAACCAATCAACCAAATATTAGGTTTCTGAATATGGTTATATCCTGATTTTTAAAATTAAGATTCCCTGACATTTCATAGAACAGAAATATTGGATGGTTAATAAGAGAAGGGGGAACATAAATTTTACACATTTGACTTTTGATGAATTTCACTAGTGATGGAAATCAGCAAACAGGAGAGAGAATCGAGCTCAGGTTTTGGGACCAAACAGACTTGGATTTGAAATCCCATTTTCTCACTTGGCATCTTAATAACTTTGAACAAATAACTAACTTCTTTGTGGTTGTTTCCTCATAAGTTTGTTATGAGGATAAAAGGAAATAATACCAATAATGGGCAAGAAACACATGCCTAATAAATATTAGTTATAATTACTTATTTTTTAAATTTATTTATTTATTTTGAGAGAGAAAGAGAGTGCAGGAATGGCAGAGAGAGAGAAGGAGAGAGAGAATGCCAAATAGGCTCCATGCTAATAGCATGGAGCCTGATGCAGGGCTCAAACCCATGAACCATGAGATCATAACCTGAACCAAAATCAAGAGTCAGACGCTTAACCAACTGAGCCACCCAGGCGCCCCTAGGTTATAATTATTAATGAGACATTTATAGAGGATAACATACTCATTTTGTTGGAAACATGCCAAATGGTCTTGAAATTGTGCCAAAGCTACCAGCAAGCAGGTAAGATTATTTTATTCTTTTTTTGGGTTGCAAATGTACAGGAAGTTATGTAATAAAAGCGTCCTTCCCCTGAACTCACATGCAGATTCAGTAATATAAATGTAATAGTTGTAGATGTGTGAGCTTAATGTTTTATGCTTCAATTGGACAGAAATCTCCATAAGGGTTTAGCTACGTTTATTTACCATTTATCCTAACACCTAGAATGGCTCTGGTACATAGTAGTGATTCAATAAATACCTGTTGGATGACTGAATAAGTGAATGTGCTAATATCAATCAGAGAAGATATAAAAAGGTCAAAAGATAAATAATGAGAAATATAACCACATAAGAGGAAAAACAATCCAGAATGAGATGCTGGTGGCCCTGGGAAAATGGCAGAGACCTGGGGAGTTTAGAGAACCCGTCAGAGCCAAAAGGAACAGACTTGAAAAAACTGTGACAGCAAGATGGATATATGCTCTAGAAAGGGGAAGATACTACAGGAGACACAGAAGGACAAGAATTGGAAAACTCAGAACTCGAAGTGACAGATGCTATCACATAAACATTCAAGCAGTTCTGGAGAGAGCAGTTTTAGCCCAAAACTTTAGAGGTCTAGGGCTAAAGAAAGAAAATTATGCGGTCTCAGAGTCTAAAGGATCCATGAGAAATGCCTCTGATTTTGCATAAGAAGTGTGAAATATTTTCTCAAAGAGGAAAATATGGAAGGAGAAAACCAAAAAGAATAAGGCTACAGAATAAATGAAAGCAGAAGATTCAGAAGAGCCTCAAGATCATTTACATAGAATCATGCTGAAGTGAATGAAAGGAAATAATGAGTATACTGGTCATGAGCAAGACTAAATGATTTACCAATTAAACTAATGCAATCACTTTCCAAATGAGCAGCTATTTATATTTTATATAGTTTTGTTCTAAGATACCAGGAACTCCCCCATAAAACTACGAGTTGCAGTGCAGTAGGTACCATGTGGAAGAAACAGAAGGGCTAAAGTTGTGATTCTGGGGTAGACCCCAAGAGTAGGTTGCATCAGGTCATCTAAGTATGCACAGAGTGGGGGCCACCTTGAGTTGTGCTGCAATACAGGGTCAATTTATGGAAAGCAGACCAGGATTATGGGATATACCTATCACTTCTCTGCTACTACTGTATCTCATTCCCTTAGAGCCACATGTTTTGCTGTGAGTGAGGGGGATAGAACTCCTTATCAAGATTGATCTTGCTTGGTCCCAAGTTGGGATATTCTCTATAGTTCAAGGCATCTTTAATCCAGTTTCATATTCCTCTGGTTTAATAGCTTAAACAAAGTAAGATGGTGAGGGAATAGGGAACAAAAGTTATTTAGACTGGAACTATCTGTACATAGTTAATTAGGAGTTAATTGCATATCTCTCTCATTTGTTACTTATTCACTCATTCATTCATTCATTCATTCAACATACACTTATTAAGCTCCTACTATGTCCCAGAAATTATTCTAAATACTAGGGATATAACAATTCGAAAAGACAGACAAGAACTCCACCTTTATAGTCTTTATTAAAAGTGTTTAGGGAAATGAGAAGGTTTGAAAGATAATAAATAAGTAAATGTTTATTTGACCCCTTATACTAAAACTTATTTGATACTAATTTTGAAGATTGCCTAGCACCCTGACACTGTGAGCTGTGAGTTGCTTCTTATGCTGAAATATACTCTAAAGATAGTACAGTCTTTTAGGTATATGAACTATCCTTATATTTAATATAAGTGCCTTTGAAACATTTGCCATAATTAGAAGCAGCAAATGCTTTTCTGTATTTAATCTTAGCTTTCTTTATTGCATTTTACAAAAACATATTTATCCTTCTCATCATAAAAGTAACAACCATGTTATAGAAATATTGGAATCTAGAAGGAAAAAAAGGCCCTAATATTAGCAATTTATTACAGCATTTTGATACATTTTCTTCTAATATTTCTCATGATTAAATAGCTATATGTTTACATATTTGCAATACAATATATAATAAATTTGATTTTTTAATTTTATTTTAAACATTTTTCATTACTTCATAACTTTTTACTTTTAAAATTAGTAGACCACATATTAGGAAAAGAACAGCATATGCATTTATCTTTCCCCAAAACCATATAAAAACTTTAAGAATGAAACAAAAAGTCTATTTAAGGGACACCTGGGTAGCTCAGTCGGTTAAGCGTCTCACTTTATTTTATTTTATTTTTTTATTATTTTTTTTAAGCACCTCACTTTAGCTCAGGTCATGATCTTGCAGTCCATGAGTTCAAACCCTTTGTCAGGCTCTGTGCTGACAGGCTGAAGCCTGGAGCCTGCTTCGGATTCTGTGTGTCCCTCTCTCTTTGCCCCTCCTATGGTCGCATGCTCTCTCTCTCTCTCAAAATAAACATTAAAAAAAGTAATAAAACACCTATGCTCTTAAAAAAAAGTCTATTTTAAGCATAACTAGTCTTTAAATTGAGGTCCAATACTAAAGGTTTTAAGTCTAAATAATGCTACGTTCAAAATCTGATGCTAGACATTTTTTTAAAGCATTAGTATATATAGCAAAATGTTGTATTTATATTACCACAATTTCTACTTTAGATTTGTTATTGAATAAAGTTAATGAGAAAATTGATGAGATTTTTCAATAATAAAGATTTATTTAGCAACTAGTGAAATATCAGTTTCCAAACATATAACTCAAAAGTTCAGAAAACTGAAGAATCATATTTTTTTAAAGAAAAGAATATTTATCCAAATTAAACTTCTGCATCTCTCGTGACTCAACATTTCTGGATCATTTTTAAATTATCTGTAAATACGTCTTTAAAAAACTAAATACAGAATAGAGTGAATTTCCATATATACTGATTTTACTGAAGAACTATGATTTTAATAAATCTCTTGCATTACATGATATAAATGTCTCAGCTTGACAATAGCTTACTCATAAATAAGTTTAGTACAGGCCTACTTCAGAGAGATTGTAGGTTTGGTTGCAGACCAAAGCAATAAAGCAGTGTCTCAATAAGGTGAGTCAAATAATTTTTTTGGTTTCTAGTACATAGAAAAGTTATGTTTACACTATACTGTAGTCTATTACATGTGCAATCCACTATGTCCAAAAAACAATGTATATGCCTTAATTGAAAAATACTTTATTGCTAAGAAATGCTAACCATCATCTGAGCTTTCAGTGAATTGTCACTGATCACCATAACAAATACAATAATGAAAAAGTTGTAATAATTGTGAGAATTACCAAAATGTGACAGAGAGGCACAAAGTGAGAAAATGCTATTGCAAAAACAGCACCAACAGACTTGCTCAACTCACAAATCTTTAATTTGTAAAAAACTCAGTATCTGCAAAGAGAAAGAAAGTGTAGCACAATATAATGATATGATACCGCCATATGATACCTGTTTACTCTACTTGAGGAATAGATTAATCCACTAATTCTATGCCTCCAGACTGTACCTTTACCTTGACTCTATACTTCCTCTACACAATGAGGGTTTTTGTTTTGTTTTGTTTTCACTTTGTTTTAATTCTAAAAGATCCACTAAAAATAAAGTAGTATTTACTAGCATGACAACATGATTTATCAAATTAACTAGATTCAGGGATCTGGACACTAATGAAAATAGGCAAATATAGGTTTTTAATAGAGATGAGGGTGGTCACAACTATACTTGAGATGGGGATGAAGTGAATGAGAAGGGACTGCCTCTCAGACTTGAGAATTTCAGGTACATAAAAGATGGTATATTTTCTGTATTCACTCACTAAGCATGAAGATTCTATGAAGCTTCACTTTCTCTAGTTTTTATTAGCAAAACTGACTACAACAATCTCCTCAGAGGCTGTTATTACTGCCAACACTACTGTTACCCTCTAAAACATCTGTCAATCACTGATATAAGACAGGTTGAATGAGGCTAGGCTAAACCTAGTACCCAAAATGTTGGCAATACAAAGGCAGTGGTTTTGAGATTAGAAGACAGAACCCAAACTACTCATAATTCTGCTGACATTCCAAGTCAGCATTTTATGAATTAGAAATGGTATAAGTGGTAATGAATAACTTTAAACACATGATCATTTCAATATTGTTTTAAAAACTTTAATGATGTTGACCTGGAAATGTATTTCAATGGATTACTCAAAATGAAGACAGAAAAGCTATACATGAAGAATAGATGGAAGAGATGAGTTAACAATATTAAACATTATTTTTCTATAAACATGTCTAAGAAGGTTAGCTATGGGGTCGTTTGTTCCAGTCTCTGTAGCATTCATCTCTATGGATAAAATATTTTGATGACAAAATAATTTATGCACTAATTCTTTTATAGTATTAAATTTTCCAACAGAATAGCAGGATTATTGACTAATTCCAAGTTATAGCTATGATACTCAGTTATGTGAAAATTACATTTGTAATTAGCATTAACCAAAAGAAGTTCACAATAATCAAGAAAAAAGCTAAATTTGTAATGTAGAAATCAGAGATATGAAAGGGTCAAAGCATGTGTGTTAAAAGAAGTATCAGTGTGGGGGGGGGGGTGCCTGGGTGGCTCAGTTGTTAAATGTCTGACTTCCACTCAGGTCATGATCTCATGGTTTGTGAGTTCAAGCCCCGTGTCAGGCTCTGTGCTAGCCTGGAGCCTGCTTGGGATTCTGTGTCTTCTTCTCTCTCTGACCCTCCCCCACTTGTGCTCTGTCTCTCTCTGTCTCTCAAAATAAATAAAAGAAGTATGAAGGATAATATATACTTAAACTGGATTACTTTAGCTACAGTAGAAAGGGAAGTCAGTCATATGACCTTGTTATATAATGGTACATTTGTGGTTGAGAGCTGTAGGGCAGTTCACTTTAAGGAAATTAATAATAAAATGACTACATAAGGAAAAAGGCGATTTTAAATGATGATCTCAGAATTACATATAGCAGCAGTCAATAGTCATGAGAAATGGATCATACAAAACCCATAGTAAACGCTACTGCATTCAGTCTACTTTGAGTAATCTGTCAGTCCTAAAACAAACAGAAAGCTGGCAAAATACTATGCCAGCCTGACATGTAAGTCAACTGCACCCAGTGGATACTGCAGGCTATTCAGTATACAAGCTCAGAACCTGATTAGAGTTACTCAGATCCACAGACCCGAGCCACGTCTGTCATCTGGTCACAATCAGTCCTAACACTAGAAAGAACCCTAGGAATCACTTTGAAAAATATGCTTGCTCATTGTTCAGAAATAAACTTCAGTGATTGTGAAATAGTTGAGAGTAATGTTTTAAGGGTTCAAGCTCTGAACACCAGATCTGAAGGAGGATTTTCTCCTCATCTATAAAAATTTGATTCTTATAAGTGACTCAATAGGAAAGAAGCTGACCTTGATCAAGACTAGAATTCCACAGACTGTTGTTAAACAGGTGTTTGTGGCACTGACAATCTACATTTCACCTATCAGAATACCTTAAGTAGACTGAAAACTGGTGTGGAATCTGGTAAAGGCTATAATTGAACATGCAAGAAAAAAAAAATGAGGATCTAACTGAATTTAGCTCTGGTGGTCAATACAAGAGTGAATCAAGTATAAGCTTAAGGCATCTTTTCTCTCATGCTATGAAAGCTACATATTTTGGAGGCTTTGCCTCTGGTTTAGAATAAACCAGATTTGTTTTTATACAATCCTATTCCTCTCAAACTGAATCAGAATACCCTCTTCCTTTATTTTGAACTTGAGTATCTGGGGTGATTCTCACTTGTCCTTGTATCTCAAGTGCCTCATTCATAGCAGGGAATCTATATATAGTCTTTGAACTCTGTATATACTTTGAACCACAGTCTCTTGTTCTGTTTAAGAAATAACTAAAATTATATTCCTTAATACAGTTCAGTCCATAGTACAGAAAATTTTTAAAATCTACTTTTATGTGTATTTCCATTCACTGATTTTAATTTTTTTTATTTTAATTTTTTTAATGTTTATTTATTTTTGAGGGAGAGAGAGAGAAAGATTGTGAGTGGGGGGTGGGGGGGGCGGAGGTGGACACATAAAGTAGGCTCCAGGCTCTAAACTGTCAGCACAGAGCCCAATGTGTGGGGCTCAAACTCATGAACTGCAAGATCATGACCTGAGCTGAAGTTGGACACTTAACCAACTGAGCCAACCAGGTGCCCCTGATTTTGATTTTTAAAGTCCATAAAGTTTAGGTCTTATTTCTCTGAGGACACAGACATCCTCATGGTTGTTTTACTTCCTGTTCTTGACAAATAATTACTTAATATCTGCATATACACATTTTAGGAGACTGACCATCTTGTAATCAACTGTGCAGCAAATTGAATAGGTACTTCATGTCTCCAGTGCCCAGTAACAACAAGATCACTCAAAATACCAATAAAAATCACCATTCCAACAACACAGGAAAACATTTATATTTCCATAGAAATGTAGTATCAGATCAGCAAGGGTGGTTCAATATCTGCAAATCAACATGATACATCACTAAGAGAAAGAATAAAAATCATATTATCATTTCAATAGATGCAGAAAAAGCATTTGACAAAGTAAAAATCCAGTCAGGATAAAAACCCTCAGACAAGGTAGGTTTAGAGGGAATATACCTCAATATAACAATTGCCATGTATGAAATACAAACAGCTAACATCATCCTCAATGGGGAAAAACTTAGAGCTTTCCCCTGAAGTCAGGAACAAGACAATGTTGTTCACTCTTGTCACTTTTATTCAACAAAGGACTGGAAATCCTAGCTAAAGCAATCAGAATACAAAAAGAGATAAAAAGGCATACAAATTAGTAAGGAAGAAGTAAAACTTTCACTATTTGCAGATGACAAGATACTATATATATATATACAGAAAATTACAAAGATTCCACTAAAAACCTGCTAGAACTGATAAATGAAGTCAGTAAAGTTGAAGGATACAAAATCATTATACAGAAATCCACTGTATTTCTACACACTAATAAAGAAACAGCAGAAAGAGAAATTAAGAAAATAATCCCATTTACAACTCTACCAAAAATAATAAAATACCTAGGAATAAACTTAACCAAAGAGGTGAAAAACCTCTACTCTGAAAATATTAAAACTTTGATGTTCATGGATTAGAACAAATATTATCAGAATGTCTATACTACCCAAAGCAATCTACAGGTTTAATGCAATCCTGTCAATATACCAACAAGATTTTTCACAGAATTAGAATAATCCTAAAATTTCTATGCAACCACAAAAGACCCCAAATAACCAAAGCTTTCTTGAAAAAGAAAAACAAAACTGCAGGTATCACAATTCCAGACTTATATTCAAAACTGTAATAATCAAAACAGTATGGTACTGGCACAAAAATAGACACATAGATCAACGGAACAGCACAGAAAGCCCAGAAATAAACCTGCAATTACATGGTCAATTGTACATGGCAAGAATATGCAATGGTAAAAAGACAGTCTCTTCAAGATATGTATGGTGTTGGGAAAACTGGACAGCTACATGCAAAAGAATGAAATTGGACCGCTTTCTTACAACATGCACAAAAACAAACTCAAAATTGATTAAAGACTTAAATGTGATACTTGAAACCACAAAAATCCCATAAGAGGGGGCAGGCAGTAATTTCCCTGACACTGATCTCTGAAATATCCTTATAGATATGTCTTCTGAGGAAACAAAGGAAAAAAAGAAAAAAAACAACTATTCAGACTATTACAAAATAAAAAGCTTTTGCCCAGGGAAGCAAACATCCAACAACCTAAAAAGTAACTTACTGAATGGGAGAAGATATTTGCAAATGACATATCTGATATAGGGTTAGTGTCCAAGATCCACAAAGAACTTCTATAACTCAACATTCAAAAACAAATAATCTGATTTAAAACTGGGCAGAACAAACTGAGGGTTGATGGGGGGTGGGAGGGAGGGGCGGGTGGGTGATGGGTATTGAGGAGGGCACCTTTTGGGATGAGCACTGGGTGTTGTATGGAAACCAATTTGTCAATAAACTTCATATAAAAAAAAATAAAATGAGGAGGAAGGGAAAAAAAAAAAACTGGGCAGAAGACATGAACAGATATTGCTCAAAGAATACATACAGATGACCAACAGACACATACAACGATGTTCAACTTCACTCATCATCAGGGAAAATGCAAATCAAAACCACACTTAGGTATCACCTCACACTTGTCAGAATGGCTAAAAAGAAAAGAAAAACAAAAACAAGTGTTGGTGAGGATATGGAGAAAAAGGAACCCTCTTGCACTGTTGGCAGGAATGCAAATTGGAGTGGCCACTGTGGAAAACACGAGGGAGGTTCCTCAAAAAATTAAAAATAGAATTACCCTATGATCCAGTAGTTCTGCTATTGGGTATTTACCCAAAAACTACATTACCACTAATTCAAAGGGGTATATGCACCCCTATGTTTAATGGAGCATTATTTAAAATAGCCAAACTGACTAAAAAACAGACTTTTAAGCATACAGAACAAACCGATGGTTACCAGAGGGGAAGTGGGTGGGGGAAGGGGTAAAATAAGGGAAGAGGATTAACAGTATACTTATGTCCTTATTTTTTGAAGAAAATTTCAATTTTTTTGGGGCGCCTGGGTGGCGCAGTCGGTTAAGCGTCCGACTTCAGCCAGGTCACGATCTCGCGGTCTGTGAGTTCGAGCCCCGCGTCAGGCTCTGGGCTGATGGCTGAGAGCCTGGAGCCTGTTTCCGATTCTGTGTCTCCTTCTCTCTCTGCCCCTCCCCCGTTCATGCTCTGTCTCTCTCTGTCCCAAAAATAAATAAACGTTAAAAAAAAAAAATTAAAAAAAAAAAAAAAGAAAATTTCAATTTTTTAAGATTTAAAAATAAACAGACTATGAGATCCTGGAGAGAAGGGATGGAATGTATTTTATTCATTTTAATATTTCTATTGTCTAGTCTAGTGATTTGCACATAGCAGCCATTCATTAAATATTTGATTTATGAACAAATGAATGAATAAATGAATGAAGAAATCTGTTAGCAGTCGGGTAACAGAATTATTACTTATAGGATTAGTTATATGTACTGTTCACCAATAGTTGGTTCTTCTCTCTGAGGTTGCATAGAAAACTAACTTCCCATCCTCCTTGTGATTGGATTTGTGACTTATAGGCTAGGCCATTTAATTGTAGATGTAAGACCTTCCAGGGCTCTTTTTTTCTCTGTTTTCAGTGTGATGATCAGCAATGATTGAATGGTGGCTGCTCCATTAGGTCCCTAAGTGACTATTATGAGCATAGATACCTCTGACCATGATGGACATGCAAAGAGAATAAGAAATAAACCTCTATTGTTTCAAACCACTGAGGTTTTGTGGTTATTTCTCACTACCTCATAATATTGCTTAGCCTGACTGATACACTACCAATCACATTCTTATGTTCAGGTTGTATGCAAACTATTTTAAAACTCACACCTCTCTGCAGTACACAGCAGAAAGACAAAAGCATTTTTATCACTCTGCTAAGAAACCAAGGGCTCTGAGTTTTCAAACTAGTTTCTAAGGGTAATCTGGAATAAATCACCAATTATTCCATTTTTGTGACCTGTTTTCCTAACCAAGATAGTATAATCAAGATAATATTTACATTCTAAGACCACACTTGTAGGGCAAATTAAGAAAACAACTACATAGATATTATTTACAATGAAATAAGTTGGATAATTACTAGTGGTTCCTGATTTCTTGCAAACTAGTTATTTTCATTGTTAATGCATTTATGTGAGGACTGTGTAAAAAACCTCAATAAGTACTTTCTTATAAATATAATCACTACAATATACATTGTTATTTTCTAAGATCTCTATGGTTAGAGAAATTATACATATAAGTCTAATCAAGTATTAATCCTGACGGAGAAAACCTATAGATACAGAAACATGAGCACCCTCAACTAATTACAATGTATGGATCTTATTTAGACCTTGATTCAAACAAACAGCCATAACACACACACACACACACACACACACACACACACACACACAAAGCCATAATTTTAATGCAATTGAAAAAAATCTGAAAATTGACTGATGTACAATGATAATTAGGATTACGTCTAACTTTTTAAAGTGTAGTAATGGCATTGTGGTTTCTTTAAATTGAATTGTCTTTTAGATATACATATAAAAATATTTATAGATGAGAAAAGTTCTAATAGCTGATGTTATAACCCTCTCAGAACAATTATTCCCATTTCTCTTAGCCTAGTCTAGAGCATTAGGAAAGAAGAGCAATGAGATAGAGATCAGACAAGGAAAAGAGGTATAGTGGGCAGGGTTCTAGACTCTCATTCTGATTTCAAACAGCGTAAATCAGTTTCTACTTCTGACTGTCATTACCAAACAACAGCAAATAAACAAACCTGATTAAATCTAGTTTACCCCAGTATGCCCTATAGCCCTGTCATCTTTGGCTACTCCCTGAAACAGAAACCTCTCTTCTAGAGTCATCTACAGTCTTCCTTAGTTGCCTCGTTCTACTCTGGCCTTCTTCACTGAGCTACCTTTTAAATAATCCATTCCTGTAATGTTTTTTCTACTGTACCTCTATTACTGCTACTATAATCACCAATTAACAATTTACAATCCCCTTTACCTCATCATCTTGACAAAATGCTCCCTCTAGAGACCTATTTGCCTTAGTAGAAACCCAGAGAACACCTTTTTCTGGTGGATCTTTTTAGAGGAAGCAAGCTTTATTCTCTCAACCCCCTTGTATAACACAAGAATCTGAGGGAAGTAGGAGGTCAGCATTCCTTAAGCCACTCGCGATCATTTCCAAATCATTACTGCCATATCCTCATGTAAAAAGTTCTATTCCATTGAGGTTCATTATTTTACAGTTATACCCACTACTCTTTTTAAAAAGAAATAGCATACCTATAAATCTGTTTAATCAGAAAGCTCACGTTTGTTTTTTCCTAATTTTCAATATTTATTAGAAGTCCAATAAACACCAAGCTACATTATACAGAGGTTTACAAAGGAAAGAGGAAGCATCCAAAGGGGAAAAAAAAGATACACACAGATTACAAATATAAAAGGTGCTTCTAACAATGAGGGACTTGAAGGTAAGCAGACTAAGCAGTGTTACTGATGCTTAGTAGAAGTTAAAGCACCAAGATTGATGGGGAAGGGAAGAAACACAAACCAAAAAATGAAAGAGAGGATACTTTGCGCAGTAGTTTGTTTCCAAAACGCAAAGCTTTATTTACTTTTTCTGATTGGAAAAATCATAAATCTAATTATAAAAAAATTCAAAGAAGAAAACAATTATCTGATATCTTATAAGCCAAAATTACCAGGGTCAACAATTTCATGCAAATAGAATCATATTATATATTGTATATTATTTTTCCCTGTTGTTTTTATAAATAATAAATACTTCCATATTAGCAACAAAGATTTATATAGTATAGTTAATAGCACTGGCTCTGGAGTCATACTTCTGGATCCATAACCTAACTTTTCTTTTTAATAGCCAGGTGAACTTTGGCAAGCTATTTTTCTTTATCTATGGTAAATCATACTTAAAAGTACCTATCTCATGGGTTATTGAGGATATGAGATATATTCCATGCTAATTGTTCAGAATAGTACCCAGAGTATAAGTGCTCAATAATTATTACTAATTTTTACTTTTAAATATGTCATTTTCATATTAATAATTATAATAATTTGACATATGTATATATTGCAAGTAATTACCACAATAAGTTTAGTTAACATCTATCACTGCACATAGGTTTTTGAGAACCTATTTTTTTTGAACTTTTAAGATCTACTTTCTTAGCAATGTTGAAACATACAATACAGTATTATTAACTACAGTCACCACGCTGTACATTACATCCCCAGAACTTACCTAATGTATAACTCTAAGTTTGCCCCTTTTGACCACCTTCACTCATTTTATAGCACCATCCCCACCCCCTTGCATCTGGCAACCATCAATCTGTTCTCTGTATCTGTGAGTTTGTTCTTGTTTTTGTTTGTTCGTTTGTTTTAAATTCTACATAGAAGTGAGATCATACAGCACTTGGCTTTCTTTGTCTGAGTTATTTCACTTAGAAGAATTCCTTCAAGGTCCATCCACATTATCACAAATGGCAGGATTTCCTTCTTTTTAATGGCTAAATATTTCATTTTTGTGTGTGTGTGTATACACATGTATACTTTAGTATATACACACTATATATAATGTATACAAATACATATACATATACATACACATATACATACACATATACATATACATATCTATCTACATATATATCTATATAGATATCGATATACATATATAGAGAGAGAGATGATCACATTTTCTTTATCAATTCACCTGTCAATGGACACTTGTTTCCATGTCTTGGTTATTGTAATATAGTCTACATCCGCCATTTAAAAATGGCTCTACAGGGGCACCTGGGTGGCTCAGTTGGTTAAATATCTGACTCTTGATTTTGGCTCAGGTCATGATCTCACAGTCTGTGAGATCAAGCCCCACAATGGGCTCTGTGCTGACAATATGGAGCCTGCTTAGGATTCACCCTCTCCCTTTCTCTTTGTCCCTCACCCACTCTCTCTCTCCCCTCTCTCTAAAAATAAATAAATAAACTTTAAAAAGTAATGAAGTGGCTATACAGTTTGCCATTATAAGAAAGTGCTGTATGTATTTAAACTATCCTCGGAATGGATATTTAAGTTGCTTCCACTGAAGCAATGTTCTTGGGTTTGTATTTGTTTTTTGGGGGGAGAGGGTACAAGTGAGCGAAGGGCAGAGAGAGAGAAGTGGGGCTCACCTGAAGTAGGACTTATGTTCACCCAAAGCAGGGCTTGAGCTCACCCAAAGTGGGACTCGTGATCACCCAATGTGCAGCTTGTGCTCACCTGAAGTGGGGCTCAAGCTCACCTGATGTGAGCTGAAATGGATGTGTCACAAATCATGAGATCATGACCTGAGCTGAAGTCAGATGCTTAACCACTGGGCCTCCCAGGAACCCCTGAAGCAATGTTTTTACATGTAAGAGCAAGGAAGACAGAGGGATAACAAAGTCATTTTTACACAGTTTTAATTTAATTTATGAAAAACAATGACACTATATTTTAACGTTAACTTCAAATCCACCAATTTTAGCAATGTACCCTCCCCTTAACTCCCAAGAGTTTTATTTGTACAAGATAAAAGGTTTAATGGGCAGTCTGACTTACACCTTACGCCCCTCTTCTCCAAACCCAGTAAATCTAAAATTAAGACAATCATAACCTTTTTTTCTTCTAAACGGACTTTATCACCCCAGTAGGGAGCTTAATCTTATCCATCTTCTTGTCACACAGTAATAAAAAATCATCACTGTGAGAATATCACTCTTCTGAGTGCAGGATATTTAGATTACATCAGGTACTAAGAAACTAAAATATTTCTTCCTGAGGATTCTTGGCCAGTTCTATGGGAGGGGTTTAAGGCCTTGGGTTTGCAAAGAAACCTAGATGGAATATTTATTCCATCTATCACTCCATCTCATCCTTTTTGTTAAAAGGATAAACTTTAGAACTGCATATGTGTATCCCAGAATATTAACAAGATAAAACAGAAATTTGTATTTCTTGATCAAATCACTGTTGTTTAGAAAGCTTAAAGAAAACAAACATAAACATTTACCATGGGTGAAAGGAAATACTATCTCCGTCAGATCCAACCAATCTAGCTTTCTTCATGGGATATGAAAATTTGAATGGTAAAACTTTTGAGTTAATAAATCAATCTGATACATTCATAATATAAGCGCCTGTCATGAAAAGTGATGATCTATTGGCAGAAGAAATCAAATGCCATTTTATTCAGCTTTCAAACAACAGCTAATTCACGTACCCCTTAAGGAATTAAAAGTATTCAACTGGGGTGTCTGAATGGCTCAGTCTATTAAGCGTCTGACTCTTGGTTTTGGATCAGGCCATGATCTCATAGTTCATGAGTTCGAGCCCTGCATCAGGCTCTGCAATGACAGCACGGAGCCTGCTTGGGATTTTCTTCCTCTCTTTCTGCCCCTTCCTTGGCTTGCTCTCTCTCTCTCTCCCTCCCAAATAAACAAACATTAAAAAAAATTAAAAAACAACAGCAGAAGTTTTACCCATTAAGATTAAAGTCTGCATTTTGGCATATACATTTTTTAAATGTTTGATTTCTGGTAAAAGAGAAACCTGTTTTGCATCTAAAACTATATTATCCTGAGGGATGACACTGTTTTTTAAAACTGTTTAAAAGGGCACAATTTAGTAAACTTATTTTTAACTAAATGATGACTCACTTACAGTATGCAGATTTCAGGCAACTATATAGGTTTACCCAGTTCCATTACCTAAAGGTGTTTGTTATTAGAATTTTCAGTAGGTCTCAAGACATTATATCTACTACAAGACATGCTATTATGTTGGAGAGTGTAAGCAAGGTAGAACCTACCTTTCAGTTAGCATACTAAATTTTCTAGGTGAATGTACATCGGCATACAATGATTAAAACATGGAGTACAGACATGTGCATTTCGCTATGATTTATTTCCTCCAGATAATGAGAACACCTGATCATGTGAGACATTTTGTAAAAATGCACTTTCCAATTAAGTTTTAAGATTTTCTTCACATAATCTTTCAAATTTAGTATTAGAACTCACCATGAACATTATTTTAAAACTTAATGATTCCAAAACTCAGAGGATGCTAATTTTTTATTCCATTTTCAACTAAAAAGATAGCTAACATAACATCTATGCAAAATTTGTATTAGGAAAATAATAAACTTTGTTCTTGAAAAGTGTTTAAAACAAAAGGCATTTGAAAGGCAGAGGCCAGACTAAAAGGACTCAGAAGAGAAATGGGTAATACTGAATTATCACAAAGAAGATATCTCAGATCATTTTTTATAAATATATCCTCAAACAGGTGTAGGAACATATTGAGCATATATGTATATATTGGCTACCATATCAGAAAACACTGAGAGACCTGAGTTTGAGCCCCATGGTCTATTTTCTGATGACTGTGTAACCTTGAACAAGTTATATCTCTCTATGTCAGTTTCCTCATCTCAAAAAAAAAAGGGAGGGGGGGTGCTGAGGCGCCTGGGTGGCTCAGTCAGTTGAGTGTCCATCTTTGTCTCAGGTTGTGATCTCATGGTTTGTGGGTTCTAGCCCTGCATTGGGCTCACTGTTATGAGCGGGGAGCCCACTTCAGATCTTCTGTTCCTCTCTCTCTTCCTCTCCCCTGCCCATGCTCTCTCTCTCTCAAAAATAAATATAAAATAAACATAAAAATAAATATAAAAAAGGGGGCTACAAATAGGGCCTATTTCATTGGATTATTAGCAGGATTAAATGAAAATATAAAGTGACTTAGTCCAATGTCTGCTTCAATAAACTGGCCCTCTGGTAACTATTCACGTATTTACATGCACAAATTTATAAATCCACCACCTACTTATATACACACAGAGAAAAAATACATTATATATAAATACCTATGTATGTTTACATATGTAGGACAGTTGGAATTTGTCAGAAAGAGGGGGAGAAATCATAATCTAGTAGGCTAATATTAGTGATTTTAACTTTAAATTAAAATGCTTCTCAATATTTTAGCCTGTATGTCTATTAATTTGTTAAATTACTACCTTACTCAGAATTATCAATTTATAGTAATATTAGTGTTAGTTTTACACTTACACTTTAAAACACTATTGTATAAAGAAAATAGTATTAAGATCTTGATTAATGTTATATCTGTATTTCCAATTTTTATACTAGTGAAGCTGCCAGACTTTTCTGTAATTCTAACAATCCAGAATTTGTTGGGTCACAAGAATAGCATGAAGTCTAACAATACAATGAGCAAAAAATTTTCAATATATGCTTGTGGGCAAGATGGCAAAATGTGAACAGGAGATATGATCCTCAGACTCTCATACCTTTTATCCTACCAACTTCTCCATCAAAGAACCCTGGTCCCACCATGATAACAAACAATGGTCATTTTGTCTAAGGAATTTTTATTGGTTTGTTTTTCTAAGAGATCTCTTAATGGTGTTAAGTTCTAACAATTCTGGTGGTATTTTTGGATAGTGATGTTGGGATTAATTAGTATATAACAAATAGACTACCAATATCAAATTAATGAAATGGATATTACATACACCATGATATAGAGCACCACTGGCTTAACAATCTTACCCCTAGAGTGCTATTCAATGTAGAAAGAAGTTTTAGGGAAGTGTCACATACTTTTGTTCTTTGATCCTATTCAGTATTTTTATTAATTAATGAAGACATTGAAAGGGGGAAAATAGTTTCGTCATACTTTTATAAATGGGAACTGCGTGCTCTCGTTCCCCACAAGCTCCTTATTATCCAGCAATGCAACATAGCTGCTAAACACAGGAACATAGTATAAGCTGACATTTATATAAATATTAAATCCAACAAAAACCATTGGTTGGATGTTCATTTACAGTTTTTTTAAATGTTTATTTATTTTTAAAAAAGAGAGATTCCTGTCAGTAAGGAAAAAACATAAAAGCCAACAATAGTGGATTGGTCAAATAAATTATGGTTCTTCCATTTAGAACTCTATTCTGTATTTTAAATTATGTTGATGAAAATGTATTGACATGGAAATGTATTCATGATGTATCAAGTGAAAAAGGCCTGCGTAACAGTATGCACATTTTGATTCCATTAAAATAGAAATAGATCCATCTCGCTTTCTCTCTCTCTCACTTCCTCCTTTCTTCCCTTCCCTCCCCCTTCTCTGTGTACATACACAGAGTAATAAAAGGCTTGGAATGAGAAACATGAATGCTAACCAGTGGGTACCTTTGAATAATAGAATTATACATTTTGAAACTTTTCTCTTATTTATCCAGACATAGCAAATTTTCAAAACATACATACATTGTTTCTGTAACATTAAAAGAAATTAGATGAGTGAATCCTGCATTAGCTGAAAATTTGGGTTTTAGTTTAAAGTCTTTCCCAATTTTGAAAAATCTGTGATATTTTCCTTTACCTACTAGTAACAACACATCACTTAAAATTATGACCAAGGACTGAAAAGCTTCTTATAAATGACTTTAAAGATCAAATTTTAAGTAAAATAACTGAAGATCTATCAATATAGTATACAGAGCAATGATATAGTGAAAAGTGAATTACGATACCCCAAAAGTGCTAATTAATTACCATTATTTCTTCACCTCTTAAGATGGTCCCTGAAGCATAAAAACAATAAAAAAGGAAACTACCAATGCATTATCAGTGGAAATATTTGATAAATAAACAAATATTGCAACGCACAACTACATCAGACTTTCTCCAACAGAAGGTATTTGTTTTAAGTATTCTACAAACTACTGTGGAAAGAACTCCACAACTCAAGAAGACATGAGTACTATGATCACAAAGAGACAGCATCACTGTGAAATAACTAATCCAAGATCTTTGCTTCTATTCTTTCAATACAATCTCTCCTTAGCACAATTCTGGAAACAAAGTGTAGCCAGATCATCAAGACCCACTAAAAAATCTTCTTAGGTTCAACTGGATGTACAGACTCACAAGACAACCATAGGCTACTCTGAACACCAGTCTATCCAGCATGTTATAGGATAAGCACCAATGTCTGCCAGCAGGGCAGAGTCAGCTTTTCATCTTCTGCAGGGTCCTTGCAGCACTCCATAGAGTGGTTCATATAGTCAGCCATCTGGGAGCTTTCTTTCCTGGACTTCTAGATCATGAGTTTGGTACAGGATAGACCCACATCAAACAGATGAGGAAGTTGCACTGACTTAGACGCCTCATGTACCATCTGTAGTCAGTATCACTTATAACAATTCCATAGGCATAGCTTCCAGGATTCCTCCAAGGGACATTCAAGGAAACCCAAAGATATGGCTTTCTGCTAAGTATTTATAGTGTTATCAGTACAGATGAAGTTTATCAATTAGGGGACATTTTTTCCATAAATAATGTTATCTAGTGACACAGCTGATATACCACCCTTATCACATAACCAAGGATACAAGGTTGGAGAGTTAACAGAGTTAACAGAAGGTCAAACCCTCATGCTGAAGGGGAAAATGTTTTTGTTAAGCCTTTGCCCATACAGGGCAAGATACTTCCTTGGAGCACTGGTGAGAGATGACAGTAAGAATGAGCATTCAGTTACCATGAGATTTTAAGTCAGCTTTGGAGGATGGAGGGATATAGGTGGGAAGGGTAAGAAGTAGGGGGTAGTATAAGACAGGGGAAAAGAAGTGAATGAAATTATTTTGTAATCCTGAACAACACCTATTTCTATTTAATTCTAGTTCGTGTTTGAATAAAAACAGAATCTAAATTCAATGAGTTTATTTTGTAGACAAGCAGACAGAGTGAAATCCTAAATTCTATTTACTTAAGTAACAAGTCATCTGGAATAAATCTATAAAATACAGATTTATCTCTTAAGGCTTGGAGGTATCAGAATTTAAGAAAAATGTATTTATGCCTTGGCAAATGAAATAAGATGTTTACTGAATTCTTGGAGATTGTATCTTGCTCTATGTCTAATGATAATCTGTAAAGAAAATCAAACATAACAAAAATGGCTAACAATTACTGAGTAGCTCTTAATGTGGAGTTCTAAATACTTCTTTGATGTAGATACATTCAAAGCTCCTAAACATGTCAATGTCTACTATAGTGTCTGGTTCAAAGTAAGTGCTCAATAAATGTACCGAATTAATGAATATTCAGAGAGTGTATCTTTTGAGTTCTATTTTTCACAGTTATTATGAATAGAGTCAAAACTTCTACCAACATTAACTAGTATTTTCTTAGCATTAACCAGAATAAGTATAGATATTCTTAAATTTATACTCCGTTCCACAAATACTCATCAAGTACTTCTATGTGCCATGATCTGTACTAGTCACTTGGGAACACCATCTTTGCTCTCTAGATATTTGCAGAAAACTCTAACATGGCTGAGAGTACAATACTGGATGATGCCATTAGGTCACTGAAGGATAAAAGAAGCCTCACAGGATGTCTCAGCCAAACCTTAAGTAATAAGTAAGAAAGAAACAATCACAGGTAAGTGAAATGCATTCTTCATTGAAGGAATAGCTCGAGCAAAGGTCTGGAGGTGAGAAAAAACATGGTATATGTGATAGATCTGAAAACAGCTTAGTATTGCTGAAGGATATATTAAATACTAGAGTGAGAAAGCAGCAAGAGATGAGGTTTCATTTGGAGATGAACAGAAAATATTTACCTATTAACATGTGGCAATAAAGACAAATAAATGTCTTTAAATCTACTCAATGGAAATAATGCTACAAATGTCTCTTGCCCCTCCTAACTCCCAAAGCTTTAACAACACCATGTGCTTAATTTTGGAGCAAACAAATAACAGATATATTTTAGTAACCACATATCAGTTAAATGCTAAGCTCATGTTTTTAGCTTTGCTTTGTATATAATCCAGGCAATGCGTATAGACAGTTCTTCCTACTTTTAAGAAAACTCATACAAGGCTCAGAGTTTATGGTCTTTTCTACTGAAAAAGCCACAGAATTTTCAAATTTAGCATTCTATAACATTCCTATTCCCCACTTTCCATGTCATCCCTGGTTTATCTAAAACACAGTCATTAACTGTAACACACTCAACATAAAAAAATTCATATTTTATTACATTATACTGTGATATCCCTATAATAATTTCCTTTCCTAAGATTGGTTTTTTCCTATATCTTTTGTTGAATGATGATTTCAAATGGTCAGACACTGCTTCGGAAATGTTACTGTTCAAGGAGACAGTCTGGTTTCAACCAATGGACACAGAATGCTCACAGGCTAGGAAAACACAGAAGCACCTCACAAACTCAAAGGTTTGCCCTTCTCAACCAATAGGTAGAACCTCTGGTCCACACAGCCTACTGCTCCCAGCTTCCTCTAATCTTAAAGTTACTCTCATGTCACCTTCCTCCCTCCCTCTATTTTAATAATGCTGGAAAATACCAGGCTACCCAAAAATAAGAAAGCCTCATCATGGGGCCTATAATGGCTTCTGGAAAGAGGCCTTCTAGGCCCCTCTTGGTATATGCTCCAAAGGAAAGCAAAGATGTTTTACCCTTCCCCTATTCCTGCTCCAAGCAGGTCAGGCTTATACATGTAAAACACTAGGGATGAGACTGGGAGTTATCTAGCCCCAAATCTTCCTTTTAGAAAGGGTGATGCCTAAATTTATTGTCTCAGATGCTGGCTGTGCAACTCTATCTCTGTTAGACTCCAAAGCAGTAAAGAATCTCACCTACCTACTAGATTTTGGGGCTTGAAGAAAGTAAGACAAGCATGAACCATAATTTTAGGTATCAGGAATTGACCATAAGGTATAATTTCAGCTCTCAAGTACATTTTCAGAAATACATTAATATAAAAATTGTGGGCTGCAAATAAGTATGAATTGCTGTCAATATTTTATGTATTCTGTTTTTCATACATCAATTACTAAAGGAATAAAGGAAAGAAAGAAGGGAAGAAAATGGAAGGAAGCATGAAGGGATGGAAAATTGGAAAAAGTGGCCTATATCAAACCTCTAATTACTTGCAGTATTATCTAAAAATTATAGCTCCTTTAATATGTTTGTCACTAAGTAAGAGAATAAAGGTGAATTCAGGTTTAAGGCTTGATGGGCCCCTATGCAAAATTGCTGGGAATGGGAATAGTTGGGGCTGGGGGCATTAGCTATCTCAGAGAAAGGTGAATAGCAGCCAAATTAGTGTCCACAGGGTGATGAAGAAGAATGTATATTTGAACCAGGGTAGCACCAATTTCCAAATTATCTTATCTGGTAGTAGGAGCAATATGAAAGGAATCCTTGTGTGGTGGTGACATTTGAAGACAACTGATAGAAGCATAAGTGTCCTCAAGATCTATACAGAACAGACCTGGAGGCATAAGGATTCTCTGCCTGGGCATAATGGACTGCAGTCCCATCAGATCTCAAGAAAAAGAAGTTTACTAGTACTCAACAAGTTATCGAGTCAGACTGAGCAAATAGGGTGGCAGTGGTGGGATAAGGTTATACCTTGTTGACATTAGAGCACTTCTGGAGTCAACCTAGCACCTGGATACTGGGCTAAAAATGAGAAAGATTAATGGCCATGAAAGAATAAGATCACTAACGCCCCGGCTCAGGAACAGGGTTGGATAGATATGTAGGGCAAAAAGCCTTAATAAATAAGCAAGTAGCAATATTATAACTGATACATTGATGGGTTTTTTCAGAATGTATAAACTGTACTGATGGCAAAAGCTGCCAAGATCTGCAACTTTTTTTTTTAATTTTATTTTTTTTAATTTTTTTAACGTTTTTATTTATTTTTGAGACAGAGAGAGACAGAGCATGAATGGGGAGGGGCAGAGAGAGAGGGAGACACAGAATCGGAAGCAGGCTCCAGGCTCTGAGCCATCAGCCCAGAGCCCGACGCGGGATTCGAACTCGCGGACCGCGAGATCGTGACCTGAGCTGAAGTCGGACGCTTAACCGACTGAGCCACCCAGGCGCCCCAAGATCTGCAACTTTTTAAAACAAAGTAGTCCTTGGTCACACATAGGCAGTGTCATCCAAAATATACATTAGCACAGGAGTCAGCAAACTAAGCCCATCATCTATTTTTGTTAAAAAAAAAAAGAAGAAGAAGAAGAAGAAGAAGAAGAAGAAGAAGAAGAAGAAGAAGAAAGAAAAAAGAAAAAAAGAAAAAAAAGTTGTATTAGAACACAGGCATGCCCATTTATTTGTGTATTGCCAATAGCTGACTTCACACTACAAAAGCAATGTTGAGTCTGGTTCATAAAGCAGAAAGGGCCTTACTATCTGGCCCTTTACAGAAAACATGTATTGAGGTGCGCATTAGGGTAATACTATCTAGAACAAATCCAAAGGACCTCCAACTTCCATCCCTGCCATTTATTTTACTTCTACTTCTCAGATACATTAAAACCTGGATTTTTTCAGGTCAAGATTTATAGTAAAATAAAGACAAGAAATGTATAAAGGTTCTAAAATTTCAGGAAAAACATAAATTCAAAACACTTGAATAACAAATTCTAAACAAATGAAATAACATTGGTATACAATGGATCCACAATCCCTAAAGCAAATTCTAAAAATAGTATGTACTTCAGGTTTCTTTAAAAACATTTGTGGTTTTTCTCCCTATTAGTGACCAAGATGATTATTTAAAAGTTGTATTAAAATAGTGAAACAAAGAGTGGCTAAGAGAACTACTTCTCAAACAGGATCACAGGTCCCAAGGAACCTGTGAATATGTTCAGAGAAATTCTTGTGCCTCCAAGACAATGTGTAATTTTGCTTTTGTTTGTACTTTACTTTGTTAATGTGGGGGTGGTAGTTACAGGTATATAGGAGGTATAAGAAACTGAATTCATACCTGCTTTCTAATGATACATATATATGAATTTTTTGAGAAAAGAGTCTACAACATTTTTTTCCTTTTAGTGTTGTACATACAATAGTAATATTTGAGAAATCCTATCAGAGTATGTCAGTAGAAGAGGGAAAATGACATTAAAAAATCATAGCAACATAGTTAAAACTCAAGTGATTTTATAATTTGACTACCATTAATTATTAAAAACTCCTAAACCAAAGTCCAAGCTAGATTTGTTTGCGTGTAACAGTAATCATACATCTGCAAAACACAATGGTTACATGAAATTAAAACAGAAAGACTTCAGCAAAAGTTTATATATATTACTTTGAGCTTATAGAATATAGACAGCTATGTGTTAAATGTTTAAAATACTAAATACACATATAAAATTATACACAATTTGAAAACATGTTAAAGGACTCACATTTTCCATGGTTACTGAAAGCTCTGAAGAGTGTAGTTTAGAAAGTATTCACATTTTGGGGCGCCTGGGTGGCGCAGTCGGTTAAGCGTCCGACTTCAGCCAGGTCACGATCTCGCGCTCCGTGAGTTCGAGCCCCGCGTCGGGCTCTGGGCTGATGGCTCAGAGCCTGGAGCCTGTTTCCGATTCTGTGTCTCCCTCTCTCTCTGTCCCTCCCCCGTTCATGCTCTGTCTCTCTCTGTCCCAAAAATAAATAAACGTTGAAAAAAAAAATTTAAAAAAAAAAAAGAAAGTATTCACATTTTGAATAAAGACTACAAATGCTTTAATAGCAGGAACCATGTCGTTTTTACTTTTTACAAATTAAGATTCTAGGAAATCACATCAAAATTTATTATCTTGCAACTTTCCTTTCACCAAAAAAAAAATCTAAAATAATATATGTGTGTATATATATTATTATATCTATTCATCTCAAGGTTAAGACTGCCAACAAAAGAGATTTTGTAGAACAATTTTTTTTTTCAACGTTTATTTATTTTTGGGACAGAGAGAGACAGAGCATGAACGGGGGAGGGGCAGAGAGAGAGGGAGACACAGAATCGGAAACAGGCTCCAGGCTCTGAGCCATCAGCCCAGAGCCTGACGCGGGGCTCGAACTCACAGACCGCGAGATCGTGACCTGGCTGAAGTCGGACGCTTAACCGACTGCGCCACCCAGGCGCCCCTAGTAGAACAATTTTATAATAATTCTGATTTCAATTTAATATATCAGTTGACCCTTGAACATGGGTTTGAACTGCACTGGTCCGCTCACACATAGATTTTTAAAAGTACAGTACTGTAAGTGTATTTTCCTTACGATTTTCTTAACATATTATTTTCTCTAGCTTACTTTACTGTATGAATTCTGTATATAATACATGTACAAAATATGTGTTTATCAACTGTTTATGTTATGGGTAAGGCTTCTGATCAACAGTAGGCTATTAGTAGTTAAGCTTTTGGGGAGTCAAAAGTTATATGCAGATTTTTGACCATGTGGAGGACTGGCACCCCTCATCTCCACATGTCCAAGGGTCAACTGCGACAAAATGTTAATACCCACACTATATAATATATTTAATATTCATAAATTTAAAAATTAAGGCCTTAATAGAAAAAATAAAAGAACAAAACAAATTTCATGAATAAATATCTTATTAAGATAAAAAGAAGTACCAATGGTAAGGAACACATGATATATTTTACCATCCTGAAGACTAATAAATAAAAATTAAAGATCTTAAAGAGGAGAAAATTCAAAGCTTTCAATTGTACAGTAAGTCATTCTGATATATTGCCAGATGGGATATATGAATCAGTTTCATCTTTCTTAAGCAAACTGACAACATGAGTCAATAGCTTTAAAATTTTTCATAGACTTTGCCTCAGAAATTTCATTTTCAAGAATTCTAGTCTTTGGGCATTGAGATATTGACAGTCTTATGTAAAAAAGCATTCACTGATATGGAATAATGAAATATTAGAAATAATATAAGGTCAAACATTAAAGGAATGGCCAAATAAGTTATGATACATACACATAAGAAATACTACATTTGAAAGTTTTGTATAACATGAAAATATATATAGATACATATATATTTAAAAATTTTTTTCTTTACAGGTTAATTTTGAAAGAGAGAGAGAGAGACAGAGAGACAGAGTGTAAGCGGGGGAGGGGCAGAGAGAGAGGGAGACACAGAATCTGAAGCAGGTTCAAAGCTCTGAGCTGTCAGCACAGAGCCCAATGCCCAATGCAGGGCTCTAATTCATGAACTGTGAGATCATGAGCTGAGCTGAAGTCGGACGCTTAACTGACTGAGTGACCCAGGCTCCCCAAAAATATATTTATGAGAGAGTATATTTCCCACTTTCTTTGAGTAAGAAATACTAGATGAACAATAAGATCTTAATTATGAAAAGGAAACGGTACACACACACACACACACACACACACACACACACAAACAAAAAACCATGCTAAAGTCTTAAAAGTGGTTCTTTCTAATTTTATGTACTTCCTAATTATCAGAATGAGCAGGAAGTAGACTTAAAATCAGAAAAGGTAAACATAAAAAGGAAAAAAATAATTGCCACTGTGCCATTGATCGTTTAAATACTATTACTAGCTACTTATAATTACAATAACCTTATAATTACAGATCAGGCAGATCTACACCTCTAGTAAGTAGGCAAGCAGTTATTTACGATATAGGGAAGAGCATTTTGTAACAGAGTAATATTGTAAATAAAAATTATGGGATTGTGAGCATATTAAAAATGGAAAACTAGTAGAAATTATTAATGTTACTTTAATTTGTAAAAACCTTGACAAAAATCAAACCTCAAAAACTATTTCAAAAATTGAGTCAACTATATCAAAATTGAGATTTGGAAACTATTTTGCAATGGAGAAGAAAATATGTAAAATACAAAGAATAAAAAGAGGGATAAAGAATACTGGCATCAGAAACTAGTCCCTTCTAACCTTTTTAGACTCTTGATGGAAACGTGCAAAGCCTCTTTGGTTAAGTAATGAACAAACAGTAAAATACCAAAGTAACAGGAGGCATCTAAGTATATGAAAGGAGGCAAAAACAATATATATGATTTGACTGAGGTTAGGGAGGTTCTGTCATTAAGGGAGAAATGGCAAAAATATATTTATAGAACAAATAATCATGCTTTATCAGTCATAAGAAAAAGAAACTTAGAAATAAATTTTTCTGTTTCTTCTGTGACATCTTCTATTTAATACGTTAACAAAAGTCTACGTTATTATTAAGGACACTAACAATAAAATATATATTTAACTTAAAAATTTTTAATGAAGTTTGGAATACTTGAGAGCAGTCCACACCTAAGTCCTTAGAATAATCAGTTTACAAGTGTATGCAATATAAACAATTAACCCTCACTACTGTGGAAAGAAAATATAAGATGGAAATTTATCAAGTACCAAAAGAATGAAAGACAAAAACTTGTTTTGAATAAGCCATATAATTAAAAGATTTATAAAGTGGGGCATTTTAAAGGCATGGTTCCATGTATTTGAGGCCTTCAAATGCCCGAAAGCATCTCACCAGTTATCAAGAACCAAGATTCCTCTTGGCACTGTGCTAAAGAAATCCTTTAAAGAATTAGAAGAATTTCCTTTAATTATTTTTTAATTGAAAAGTAATTTTAAATGTACTTAAATTCAGACTATTATACATTTTAATTATACTAGTATATTTGTACAGCTTACTTAATACCAATTATATTTCTACTAGTATCAAGTAAAACAGCTTTACTTATCTAAACTTAAGAGTATGGTGATATGTATAACATAATGACTACAGTTGATAACACTGTAGTGTATAACTGAAGTTTGCTAAGAGAGCAGAATCTAAATGTTCTCACCAAAAAAAAAAAAAAAAAAAAAAAAGACAAATATGTAAAGTGATGGATATGTTAATTAACTCAATGGAGGAAATCCTGTCCCAATGTATATATGTATCAAATCATCACATCATAAACTTTAAATTTTATTTTTAATTATACCTCAATGAAGATGAAAAAAAAAGTGTGGTGATGTCAATAGGATAAAAAAGTTGCTTACTGAGTATTCCATTATTAAATGTGTAAATACTGTAGCTTATTGTATATATGGAAGGTAAATAGTAAATTATACTTTTTTTCAGTTGGCAGAACCAGCTTTCATACATGTGCTAACATTTCATAATAAAAAAAGCCATTTATAGCAGTGCTATCAACAACAGCAAATTATGGAAAGAGCCCAAATGTCCATCAACTGATGAATGGACAAAGAAGATGTGGTATATATACATATGATGGAATACCAGTTGGCAACGAAAAAGAATGAAATCTTGCCATTTACAACAATGTGGATGGAAGTGGAGGGTATTGTGCTAATTGAAATAAGTCAGTCAAAGAAAGATATCATATGTTTTCATTCATATGTGGAAGTTAGAAACTTAACAGAAGACCACAGGGGAAGGAAAAGAAAAAATTATATACAGTTACAAAGTGGGAGGCAAACCATAAGAGACTTTTAAATACAGAGAACAAACTGAGGGTGGAAGAGGGAGGCAGGGGATGGGAAAATGGGAGATGGTCATTGAGGAGGGCACTTGATGGGACGAGCTCTAGGTGTATTAAGTGATGCATCACAGGAATCTACTCCAGAACCTAACAGCACATTGTATACACTGTATGTTAGCTAATACATGTATCTATATATAAAGCCATTGATAACTCTTCAGTTAAATATGTATTTATAAATGATGCTAAGATGCATATATGCAAACTACAGAGTAGATACATAACTTTTTATGCAAGTACATAATACCACCATGGGGGATATAAGTTCTTACGAGGGCTCTTCATTCAAAGTCTTCCTTCCTTGTTGTATTGATAACATTAGCAATATCACAAATGTACACATACAGGAGACTAGATACTACAAAAACTTATACTATAAAAACTTTCATTTATCCATCCATCATTCATCCATCCATCCATCCATCCATCTATCCAAAATACTTCATGAAACACTCTCATTGAGTTCCAATGACTTAATTTAAATATTGAAATAGCCAGAAGTTCTGACCAAATTCATACGAGGCAACTATGTTTTTCTGCAATGCCATGTTTAATACACACACACACACACACACACACACACACAACACATTGTGGCAGGAAGTTTTTAAGCTAATAACTCACAGATTTTGCTTAATAGATATTTTTGAACAAACCTTTTAAAGTCAGACAGAAATAATGAAATCTACCTGAGAAAAACTTTAAGCACTGTGTCTATCCTATAGAGATATTAGAACTAATTGGGGCACCTGGATGGCTCAGTCGGTTATGTGTCTGACTCTTGATTTTGGCTCAGGTCATGATCTCACAGTTCATGGGATTGAGTCCGGAGTGGAGCTCTGTGCTGACAGTGCAGAGCTCTCTTGGGATTCTCTCTCCCTCCCTCTCTCTCTGACCTTCGCCCACTCATGCTATCTCAAAATAAATAAACAAACATTAAATAAGTAAATAAATAAGTTAATAAATGGAAAAGTATGTAGGGAGACAGAATCAAATTTTATGATTACACTTTGCTCATTTTTTTAAATGAAGTAATGAAACAAAAGCTAAATGACAGTAGAGAATATTTAGTAGTAAACAAGTAAGAATTTCTGAAAATCTTTTCTAAAAGCATTTGCAATGCATATAAAAGCAATCTAGAAAGTCAAAATAAATATTCAAATATATTGGGACATGTTAAGCTCTCCATAATTTAAACGTGTTTCTTGGGGAGCCCTGGGTGGCTCAGTTAGTTAAGCATCAGGTCATGATCTCATTCTTTATGAGTTTGAGCCCCACATTTGGCTCTGCACTGACAGTGTGGAGCCTGCTTGGGATTCTCCCTCTCTCTCTGCCCTTCCCCCATTCACTCTCTCCCTCTCTCAAAATTAATAATATATAAACTTAAAAAACTTTAAAAATAAAATAAACTTGTTTCTTAATAAGATCACACATATCACAAAAGATTTACAGAGTAAAACTTATAGAAACCTAAAAGCTGACAACATTGGGGTTAGATGGGCTTGAATTCTGGGTTTCCCCACTTACTAGCTAAGGGATATTGATGATTAAATTTAGCATTTCAGTTAGGTTTTACTATCTGGAATATATAGAACACTACCTAATTTGTAGCATCCAAGAAATAGTTCAGGGAAAACAGTTCATAATACTGTTAAATGATAAGTAAGAGTTAAATGCTACATAAATATAATACATATTATAAGATAGAAGTAGGGAAAAAATACTGACTCAAACTCTGAGGTACAAGGTAAGGAGACGAGAATCATACCCTCCCTTCTTAAAACTGCACTCTAAGAACAATATTCATTGTGGAGTTTAAAGTATTTCAAGTACAAGATGAAAATGTTATCATTGATGTAATAATGTCTCTGGGAATTAACTATGAATAACATTGAAGATTTTTAATGTCTGTTCTCTATAATCAACAAATGTGAACCACATTTACACTAGTGCTTATTTCAGGGTCCAGAAAACAAAACATTAAAAAATAAAACAACAACTCAGTAAGAATTTTTAGAATCCAATTTTTTAAGCATGGGAATGATGTTGTGGTCATTCTCTTCATGCTGCTGCTAACATCTAGGATCTAAGATTCAAGGTGAGAAACCTCAGTAATGATCGTACTACAAATGCATTTTTGGCTAAATTACAAACCCTAAAGCACACTGGATGTACTTTTTTTTTTTTTAGCATTCTGGATTTAAAATTCAAAATCTTTATCCCATGAACATAATGCCTTTAAAATTTAGCAATCAATAACACACAAACAAACAAAGATATTCTTAAAGGCTTGAGGCAAACAAAACACTTTTAAAGAACTCAGAAGTCACTGAAGAAAGCACAATAGAAATCAAAATATATTTATAAGAAGAGTAACAAAACCCTACATTTCAAAACTTGTGGGATATAGTTAAAGCAATATTTAGTGGATATTTAATGGCTTTAAATGTTTACATTAAAAAAGATAAAAGCCTGAAAATTGATGAGAAAGTACCTAAATTAAAGTTTAAAAAGTCAGCAGAATATATAACGAATAAAGTAAAATTAAAAAGTAAAAGAGGGACACCTGTGTGGCTCAGTTGGTTAAGCCTCAGACTCATGATCTTGGCTTGGGTCATGATCTCATGATTCGTGGGATCCAGCCTCATATCAGGCTCTGCACTGACAGAGTGGGGCTTGCTTGGGATCCTCTCTCTTCTGCTCTCTCTGCCTGTCCCCCACCCTCAAAATAAATAAATTTTAAAAGAGGAAGAAAAAATAAAAGATAGTTACAGAAATAAATTAAGTAGGAAATAAGGATACAATATTATCAATAGTACCAAAAGCTAGCTATTTCTTCAAAAAGAAGAGCAAAACTGATAATGCCATTACAAGGTTAATCATGAACAACAAAAACACATAAATAAAAAATGTTGTATATGAAGAGTGGAATGTAACAAATAATGCATATATTAAACAGATAAGAGAATATTAGGAACACCTTTATGCCTATAAATAAGAAAAAACAGATATAGGTAACTTCCTAGAAACTTCCTAATGTATTACCTAAAGAATAAGACTGAATATTCTTTAACCACTAAAGCAATTATATCTATAAAAGTTAAAAACCTTCTCTCTCACACACACAAACACAAACAACAGCTCTGATGGATTACAGATATTTTTCAGCATGCAATCAAACAAAATTCCAACCTTATATAAACACTTACAAAGAATGAGAAAAAAAAGGATAAATACCAACTAATTTTTTAAAAAGGACATATACAAAGCAGTCTTCCTTCATGAAGAGATGCAAAATGCTCAAACTAAACATTTAAAAATCTAATCTAGCGATGTAGAAAAAAGGTGTTACAACATGACTAAGTTGGTTTAAAACAGGAATGCCAAGTTGGTTTAATTTAGAAAATCACTTAAGCATAATTTAAATTAACATTTTCATTAACAGATTAAAGAAGAAAAACCATACAAATAACTCAATAAACTGCATTTAATATATCTCAGTATTTGTGTGTGATAAAAACTTTTAATACTGGGAACATAAAAGGACTTTAAAAATCTAATAAAAGGCATCCACACAAAAAAATTCATACTTAAAAGGTGACACGTAGAAAGAACTCTTTTTAAGAAGCAACATTACAAAGATGTCCATTATTATCAGCACTGGAGATTCTAGCTCCCAAATAAAGGCAAACAAGAGAAATAATAGGTATAAGGCTTGGCAAGGAACAAATAAAACTTCACTATTTGCTGATTATGGTGATCTATTTTGAAAATACTCTGAGAATGTACATATAAATTATTAGAATGTAGAAGAGTGCTTAGTAAGCCTTCTGAATAAATAACAAATATGCAAAAGATAACTGCATTTCTGTACAAAAATGAGATACGATGTATTTTAAAGTACCAAAACTATACTGAAAAAATAAACTGGGAAAAATCTCAAAATTTTGTGAGACATTAAAGACTAAAATACAAGAAGTATCCCATGGTCTTAGACTTAAAGACTTGTTATAATACTGAGGTCAATTAGAATAAAAATCCATTTGAAGTTTCTAATAGACTATGACATTCTGATTATCATATTTCCATTGATGCACTATGTGATAAGGCTTATGCTATCAGCTATCAGGATTTATTTTAAAGGTGTAGCAATTTTATGCAACAGTTAGACAAACGACTGATGGAACACAATAGTAAGTTCAGAAGCTGACCCAAACATATATTAAAACACAATTTAAAACAAATGGAGTATTAAAAATTAATGGTAAAAGGGAATCCATTCAATAAACAATGCTGTTACAATTAGCCACTGAAGGGAATAATAAAATTAGATCCTTATCTCAAAGTCTACACAGAAATCACTTTCAGATGCAGATAGGTATAAAGAAATGTAGAAGACAATACTTTAAAACTTAAAAATATGTTATAGGAAAATTTATTAAACACAAAATAAAAAGAATTAAGAACTTCTTTTCATTGAAGAACCATAAAAACAAAATGTGAAATGGAAGAAGGTATTTGCTACATGCATAACCAACAGATAATTAACATCCAGACATGTAAAGAATTCCTAAAATGCCAAGTGGAATCACAACTATATCATATACCTATGAAAATATATTTAACCCCCCTCATTAGTCATTGAAGAAATGCAAATTTTAAGGTAAGATTTCACACCTACCAGATGGCAAAACTTTTAAAAAAGGGGATTGGGGAAGGAAACATCAAGGGTCAAAGAAACAGCAGAGCAATGGAAATTCTCATACCCTGGTAGTAGGAGAATAAACTGATACAATAATTTTGGAAAACAGAATGAATTTATCTTATAAAGTTGAACATACGTATACACTGTGATTCTGTAATTCTATATAAATCTACCTTAGAGTAGTGCTTCTCAAACTATCCATTGTGAACAACCAGCTGTATTTATTAAAATTTCCAATCTGTTACAGATCAATACTCATGTACAATATAATACAAATGAATTGCTAGATAACTAGTCATGTGCTTGGATGTTGCAACTATTAAAGTTTCTAAACATTTTCAACTTTCATACTTACTTTGTCACAGAACAGTGACAGTTTGCAAATCAGTACTGGTCTGTGAAACACAGTTTTAAAAAGCATTATGTTAGAGCAGTGCTATCCAAGAAAATCTATGATAACAGAAATGTTGTATATCTGAGCTTGAAAAGCTGAACTCAAAGTGTGTTTTCTGATCACAAAGGGGTGAAATTTGAGGTCAACAGCAGAAAGAAATTTGGAAAATTCACAAATATGTGGAAATTAGACAACACACTTCTAAAGTTGTCTAATAGAAAATACTTGAAAACAGGAGAAAATGAAAGCACAACATATGAAAACTTAAGGTATGCAGCGAAAGTTTAGTAGGGAAGTTGAAGGGTCTCCATTTTAGAAAGGCTCCATCTCTGTTGTTTATCTGTGAGGCCCTACTTATTCATGTTCCATATTTTGTCTCTGAATAAGCCAAAGAAGCTGTGTTCCCACTTCAAGGGGAAAGAAAAAAAGTTAATCATTCTCTCAGTTTTGTCCTAGGCCCCAAACACTTGTTAACATCTAAGAAGACCCAGATCCCAAACACATTTCAGGACATTAGCTTCAAAAAACCTCATTTGTGACTGGCTTCCTACCTTCAGTAATTTGTGGAATATCATGTATCTTCACCTGACACTCACCTTTGATTGGACCCTACCGTGGATTCCTGAAGGAACCACAGACCCCTTTCTAACATAAACCCCAAGCTTTAAGAGATGACTCATTCTGCTTTACTTTCCAAGTCTCCCAGAGACACAGCTATTCTCTTTTACTTGCACTGTTCATTAAACTCTGTTTCCATTTTCTCTGGCTCATGTTTAATTTCTAATCTGTGTGAAGCCAAGGACCCTCTTCCCTGATCCTGTGAGATGCCTCTCTGGGTCCTCAGACCCAGCCTGCCAGCATCAAAAGCAATATTAAAGGGGAAATTTATCACTGTAAATGCTCACATTTAAAAAAAAAAAAAAAAGAAAGCTCTCAAATCAATAACATAATCTTCCACCTTAATAAACTAGAAACAGAGCAAAGTAAATGCAAAGAAAAAAAAAGAAACTTAAATAAAGTTTAGAGCAGAGATAAAGAATAGAGAACAGAAAAACAAAAGAGAAAAATCAACAAAATCAAAAGTCAGCTCCCTGGAAAGATAAATAAAATTGACAAACCTTTAGCTAGAATGACCAAGTGAAAACAAAAAGAGAAGATTAAAATTACTAAAATCAAGAATGAAAGCAGGGACATTACTGAGGACTTCATACAAATAAAAAGGATTACAAGAGAATACTATAAACAATTGTATGGCAACAAATTAAATAATGTAGATGAAATGGACAAGTTCCTAGTAGAAAATCTGAATGTACCTGTAACAAGTAAAAAGATTTAAATCAATAATAAATAAATTACTAATATAGAAGTCCAGAACCAGATGGCTTCACTGGTGAATTCTACCAAATGCTTAAAGAAAAATTAACATTAATCTTCTTCAAGCTCTTCCAAAAAAGAGAAGAGGAAAGAATACTCCCTAACTCATCCTATGAGACCATTATAACCTGATACCAAAACCAAAACTAGAAATCACAAGAAAACTATAGACCAGTATCTCTTATGAACATAAATGTAAAAATCATCAACAAAATATAGAAAATCAAATCCAGCAGCATTTATATGGATTATACATTATAATCAAATGGAATTTATTCTAGGAATGCATGGTCAGTTTAACATTTGAAATTCAATGAATTATAATACACCATATTAATAGAACAAAGGGAAAAACCGTATGATCAATACAATAGATGCAAAAAGCATATAACAAAATCCAACAACATTTCATGACAAAAAAAAAAAATACACTCAACAAACTAGGAGTAGAAGAGAAATTTCCTCAACCTGAAGGAGCATTAAAAAAAAAAAAAAAAGAAAAAACAAAAAAACCCACAGATAAAATCATACTTAATGGTGAGATGGTGAAAGCTTTCTCCCTAAGACCAGGAACAAGAAAAGGATCTTTGCTCATGCCTCTTCTATTCAACATGAAGTTCCAGCTAGGTCAATTAGGTAAGAAAAAAACAAACAAACACACACAGTATCTCACTAGAAAGGAAGAAGTTTAAAAAAAGAAAAAACTATCACTATTTGCAGATAACATAATTTTATTGATATAAAACCCTGAAGAGTCTGGAAAAAATTATTAGAGCTAATGAGTTCAGCAAAGTTATAGAATATAAGATCAAAATACAAAAAGCAGTTGTATTTTTCAACACTAGCAATGAAAAAACCAAAGAGAAAATTAAAAAAAAATCCATTTACAATAGCATCAAAAAAAAAAAGTAGATAGGAATAAATTTAACCAAAAGTGTAGGACTTGCACACTGCAAACTACAGGACATTGTTTAAATAAATTAAAGAAAACCTACATAAATGGAAACACATCCCATGTTCATGGATTGGAAAGCTAACATTATTAAGACTGTAATAATCTCCAAATTGATCAATCTATAGATTCAATGCAATTTCTATCAAAACTCCAACAGGCCTTTTTTTTTTCTTTCTTTTCTTTCCTTCCTTTCCTTCCTTCCTTCCTTCCTTCCTTCCTTCCTTCCTTCCTTTCTTCCTTCCTTCCTTCCTTCCTTTTTTGCAGAAAGAGACAAGCTGATTTTAAAATTCATATGGAAATAAAAAGGATCCTGAGTAGCCAAAGCAGTCTTAGAAATTAAAAAAAAAAAAAAAAAAAAGTTGGAGGGTTCACATTTTCTGATTTCAAAACTTACTACAAAGCTACAGAACTCAAAACACTGTGGTAGTGATATAAGGAGAGACATATAAATCAATAGAAAAGAATGGAGAGTCTGAAATACACCCATACATTTATGGCCAATTGATTTTTGACAGGGTGCTGAGATCATTCAATGGAGAAACAATGGCTTCAGCAAACAGTGTTGGGACAATTTGATGTACAAAAGAATGAATTTGGACCTTGGCTTCATACCATATACAAAGTTAACACAAAATGGATCAAAGACTTATATGCAAGAGCTAAAAATATATACTGCTAGAAGCAAAGGTATAAATCTTTGTTACCTTGGATTCGACATTAATTTTTTAAACAGGACCCTAAAATTTCAAGTAATGACAAAAAATAGACAAATTGTAACAATTAAAATTTTTTGTGCATCAAAGGACATTACCAAGAAAGTAAAAGACAACACACAAAATGGGAGAAATATTTGCAAATATATAGATTTGATAAGAATCTAGTGTCCAAAAATATACATAAAAAAAACCCTCTCAAAACGCAACAATAAAAAGAAAATACAGAGACAAATAACTCATTTTAAAAATGGGTAAAAGATTTGAATATACATCTCCGCAAATAAGTTCTGCAAATGACCATTTAAAACATGAAAAGATGTTGAATATCATTATCCCCAGGAAAGTCAAATCAAAATCAAATGAGATACCACTTCACACCAACTAGGATAGCTATAATACAAAAGACACATAACAAGAATGTGCAGGAATGTGCAGAAACTAGAACCTTCATATACTACTGGTGGGAATGTAAATGTTGCAACCACTTTATAAAATAGTCTGATAGTCCCTCAAATGTTAAACATGTTATCATATGACCCAGCAAATTCCACTTCAAGGTATATGCCTACCTATACTGAAAACATGTTTACACAAAACTTGTACATAAATGTTTACAACAGCATTATCCATCACAACCAAAAAAGTGAAAGGAAACCAAATGTCTATCAACTGATAAATAAACAAAATGTGCTGCTATAACCATAAATGAAAAATTATTCCACCATAAAAAGGGCTGCAGTATTGATATACTACCATATGGATTGAGCTAAATAAAATAAGCCAAGACACAATTATATGATTTCATTTATATGAAATGTCCAGAATAAGCATATCAATAGGAAAAGAAAGTAGATTACAGGTTGCCAGGGGGTGGTAGAGGGCGAAATTTTAAGTGACTGCTAACAGGTTTCTTTGGAGTGACAGAAATATTCTGGAATTAGTGATGATGGTCCCACAGATTGTTTATATAACCCAAACTACTGACTACACTCTAAAATGGTCAAAATTAAATTTTATCTCATAAAAGTAAAAATAAATCCTCCCCCCCACCCCCCCCCAAAAAAAAAAAAAACCAACCAACCAGAGCAAGATAAATGCTCAACAAATTTCAGTTTTTTCTTCTTCACCTTCTGGTTTAAAAGATATTGCAATAGGCCTCATAGTTTGGAAATAGTTGGAGCATAAAACAATAGAATGATTATTCTATGACTAGTACATACCCAGAGTTTCCAGGGATTTCTAGTACTACCCAAATTCTTTCCCTGGTTCAAAGGAAAGGTAAAGAATAGCTGACTCTCTGGGATATCCCACCACCTCCACATGTCACATGATTTCTAGCTTCTAGAGAAATAAGGTGCTGTCCAATTTCTGGGTACAAACTACTGGGCTGCTAAGAACCAGTGAGTATACCACCGGGCAGTCGAGCCACAGTCTAGTCAGTCAATGCATCACATGTGTTGTTACCAGAATCTTTAAGCAACCACAAAAAAAGTTGCCAAGAAGTTGGCAACTTCTTACCAACTCCCACAACATGGTCAATTTTACTTTGGCTGCTGGCACCACCTCTCAGAAACTAGTATCACTAATGAAATGGTGTCACTTTGCTCCTCCTGTTTCGCCCACTGACTCAGTGCTCAATGCTCACTGTTCAGAGCACTACCAATGTTTTCTTAGACCCAGGCAAGACTCCATGCCTTATGAGTGGAACTTGTCAGTACCTCAGGTTGTGACAGGGCAATTTTTCACCCTGAGGATTTTCTCTCTTCTCTCTTCTCAAACGAGCAAAGATGGAACTTCCGGCCCTCTGGGGCACTTTTCAACTAGTGAGTTCCACCTGAGAAGATTCAGGTGTATGTTTTCTACTATCATCCTTTTCTTTCAGAGGTTTCATGTCACTTGTTTTTCTCTGAACAACTTATACTGCCTTAACCTTACTTTCCCTGGAAAGCCTCAGTCCTATTCAGCCTCCAACTCAAAACCAGACAACTGTTCATTCTCCAAGTCACAGTTTTCCTTGATGAACTTTTCTAATGCCCCCAAGTAGTTTTGGGTGCTCCTTTCTCAGTTCTTACCTTCTTATAACCTCCCACCCCCACCATTAAAGCATGTGTCAGGTTATAACTGTTGATTCTCAGTATACAGTAGAATATAGTACATATCCTCACTAAATTATAAATTCTTCAAGGGCAGAGGTTGTGCCTGACTCATCTTTGTAATGCCAGCACCTAATAAATAGTAAGCAATCAATAAATCACATCTTAAATATGTGAGATTAAAAAAAAAAAAAGGCCTATCAGGAGTCCTACTGAGACCTTCTTATGGACTAGGCTCTGTGCCAACAGCTCTGTATGCATTCTCTCTCTGAATCTTTGTAAAAACTTGGAGATGTAGGTAAAGATAATATCCCCTTTTTCTGAATGGATAAAATGATGCTTAAATAAGCTAAGTATTTCAGGATTTAAACTCAAATTCTGATATCCAGTTCATGCTCCTATCTACTTTATATTCAAAGGGAAAGGATAAATTAATACAAAAGGATTTTTTTAAGAGAGCATATTTCAACATTTAAGTTGGGAATTATCTATGGTATCTTAATGGAGGCTTCTTTATGAGGCTTTCTAAAATAAACAGCCATTGGTATGAATTCTTGCAAACAATGGTGTCTCTGATCTTGCTGCTTTTGCACTTCATACCTTAGTATATGCTGTTGTTAGTCTACTAAGTCCTTACCACCTTATTCATCTGTAGAATTCCAATTCACACTTTAAAACTTTGTGAGGGCATCACTTTGGATTTGAGGTTTTTCTGCCAAAAATATATTATCATAAGGAGTTTCTATAAATCAGGATTAGTTTATTAATGCAAATTTCTAGACTTTATTTACTTATCTTTCTTATTCACTCTGAATTTTTTCACATGCAGAATCCATTTCTTACTCCTCCTTGTATCTGTAGTGATTGTGTAACACAAAGCCACACATACATTGAGGCATTTAATAAAAATCTTGGCCAACCACATTTCTATGTCTCCATTTGGCCCCTGGGTAGATTTGAGGTATGATTTGCCCCTAACACTGGCCAAGAAGGATGTGAAAAACATCCAGATTTGCTATTGCCCATGTTCCTTCCTTTTTAAAACTTCCCGCTTCTCCACACAAAATGTATCCATTCCTTTTGGTTGCAGAGCCCTTACTTCAATCCAGGTCTGTCTCTTTGCAAAGGTCACGCTCTTAAAGTCTACATATACCTGAGACATGAATCTATTATGGCTTAGGCTAGATTTCAAAGTACAAATAAAAACAAAGCAAGCACTAGAAAATCTTGGGAGTAGTTAGGCACTGAAGGTAAAGAGAGAACTTTATCTGATGATAAAAAAGATAAATGTGTGTGCCATTAACTAGAAAAAGTAAATTAATTTTGCTGGGGGGGGTTTAAGATGATTTGATAGTAACATCTAAATTGGGCTTTAAAGTAAAACATGTTCATTTGTGGGGGGAAGAGGTGGGCAACCAGGAATGGGTAAGGTAAGAGGCATTGTACAGAAGAAAGCATATGTGTAAAGGCAAGGAGACCTGAAGAAGCACAACATACTGTTGAGGAGGAAGCAGTTTGCTGAATTGCAACAAGACAAGGGGAAAAGTAATAGGAGGTGAGGTTGGAGGTCTAAGATAAAGTAAAATAAAGATAACGGACTTGTGTGCCAGACTGAAAATAAGGTTTTATATAAGCTGAGATGAAGGGACTTTAATCAGAGTAGTGACATAACTAGATTTATTTCTGAGAACAACTAACTTCAGTGAAAGACAGAATATGGAATAGAGAAGGCCAGAGGCAGATTCATTAGCTAAAGAGACTATTGACTATCATTGCCTAGCCAAGGAATGAGCTAAAGCAACAGAAATAAGCATAACGTGAAGATAGAACTGAACAGACTTAGGTGTTAGGAAGGAGACAAATTCTATAGGAGTTACTGACTAGCTGACTATGGAGGTAAAGCAAGGGATAGCAGAGGATTGTGACATTTCTAATTTGGGACCTGGGGGGAACAGAATGACACTATGCTAGAGTAAATATAAGCAGAAGAGACGTTTGTGAGAGATGTTAGTGAGTTTAATCACAGAAATGCTGATTGTGAAGGACCTTTGGGACACAATGTTAACCACTTAATCTAGGACATAATCATATGTTGTTGAATTAATTTGATGTGTTTATGTAGACTTCTCAACCAATGCTAAAATTTTTGCAGATCTTGGATTTTACTTCCTTCACATCACTCACATATAAAGACTTCATTTAAACAACAATAAAAACAAACCCCTGGTGAACCGATTTGATTTGTGGGGACCATGAGTCTGTACATAAATCTAGACACAATTTTATTATCTATTATAGGGTTAAGAAAAATCATCAAAATTTCTAGATTGCTATACACAAAGAATCCTAATATATTTTGTAAAATGAAGGCAATTAAGAAAGAAAAAAGATAACATTTCTATACATTTACTAGTAGCTAGAGGATATTTTCACCTGTAACTCCTGGTTTATCTGCTCTTTATCCTGGAATAATTAGTATCCAGTCTACTTGAGAAAATGACATGATCCAAGTTCAGTCTTTTATTCACTAGTCACGAGGACTATGGTGTCAGATATTGGCACTTTCAGATAATGTATGGCCTTCAGCAAATTAAAAAGTGGATCCTTAGCTTAAAACTGCAGAAGAGGATAACAAGGCCTATCTCATAAATAAGAATTAAATGCTATATGTAAAGTGTCTGTAATTATTTCTGATATATAATAAGTAGGCAAGTTAATAGTTTTCCTTCATGAGTTCTTCATGAGTGGAGAGAAAAATCTGTATTTTTTTTAAATATTGTTTTTAATATAAGACTTTGGATATTATATTTTAAAGTCATCTTCAAAGTTAGTAACGTATACTGGTTAAAATGTCAAATACTGAGGAGCGCCTGGATTGCTCAGTCGATTGAGCATCCAACTTCAGCTCAGGTCATGATCTCTGCTTCAGATCCTGTCTTTCCCTCTCTCTCTGCCCCTCCACCACACATGTGGTGCTCTCTCTCTCTCTCTCTCTCTTTCTCCCTCTCTCTCTCTCTCTCTCTCACACACACACACACAAACAAAATGGAAAAAAAAAGTCAAACACTGATATTAAGCCTAGATTAAAGTTTATTAGTCATGTGACCTTGATGGAGTTAGCTCAAATATGCTTTCTTATCTATAAAATGGGAATAAGGGAGCTTGGGTGGCTCAGTCAGTTAAGCGTCTGACTTCGGTCCAGGTCATGATCTCACAGCTCATGGGTTTGAGCCCCGCGTCGGGGTCTGTGCTGACAGCTGAGAGACTGGAGCCTGCTTCAGATTCTGTGTCTCCCTCTCTCTCTGCCCCTCCCCTGCTCATGCTCTGACATTCTCTCTCCCTCAAAAATAAACATTTAAAAAAATTTAAAAATACAAAATGGGAATAAAAACTTTACTTACTTTGAAGGTGACTGTGTGTATTTGGTGACTGTGTGTATTAAAAGGCATACTGCACATAAACAATGTTATTATTATGTACCAGTTTGTATGTTAATCCAAACATTAGCTGCTATTATAACTATAAACACTGTAATCCATTTAGTCAAATATAAAAATATATGTCATTCTTACTGAAGAAATAAAACAACATATACACATGTGTATGTATACATGCATGTGTGTGTGCTCCCATGCATGTGAGGAAATGAAAGGGAACCAAGAAATTAAATTCAATACACTGAAAAAGATACCATAAAAAGTTGTATGTTGTAGGAAAACATAAATAAACTTTTAGTCAGAAATAAGATGCAGTGATAAAATTATTAACTAAATTTTAATCCTTGTAGAATAACTATCTAAACTGTCATTTTTATGTAAATTTGGATGATCACAGGAAACATGGAAAAAATTTATAGGGTATTTTCATGTATTTTCCAGAAATAAGGACCTTAGGAATAACAGATTTTACATTGATAATATTTAACTCTAATCTGCTTTTAAGAAAGAAATACACAGATGGGCATTTATAGGTCTTTTTATTTTATCAATAAATAATGTAACAATAGCACAAATATTTTTCCCACACAGAAATGATATTTCTGACTTACCACTGATCACCTTATAAGTTTTTTTCCTCTTAGCAATAAAGATCCTTCACTGAGCTATTTATATTATTTTATCTGGACTCTCTTGACTCCCAACAACATGTTTGATAAGAAAATTGACTAAAATACATTTTATAATCCGTAACTAGGGAATTCTTTCTTCTGTGTTTAAACAAAAAGTCCTAAGAGTACTGGATTCATAACCCATCTCTCAGTGCCATGGTGAAAAAGTGTTTATGCATTAATACTAAATAGTTCAGCAACATGGGCATACTAGCTCATTAATCCAGATTTAATCACTTGAAATGAGATAACGGCATGTCCCTATTAGTCTAAAGTTCAACCCTGAATTTATCTATGAAGGAAACCAGCAAAAATAAATTAAGACCATAATAAGATTTAGAAGGAAATGTTTCTCCAATTTTACATACTATTTTCAAGCAGTCTTTAAACTGTTTTAGCAGCATTGATTTACATACCGCTACTTAATATGTGCATTACAAATAAGGCTGATTCATTCAGATATAGAGATGATTCTTCTTGGAAAGAGTTATATCACTATATACATCTGAAGTAAAGATGAATATATTTTTAAACAATTGCAAAAGTCACTGGATTACCTCAATTATTCTGATTTAGCAGTTCTCTCAAGTAGCTATCATTGGAAATCCTAGTCTAATGTCTATTAAACATTTGAGTAACTGTAGATATATTTTAAGAGCAAATATGTATATTTTGCTAAGACTAAAATAAGTCTTAAAGTCTTAATAAAAAATTTCATTAATTTGTATTATACATACCTACAGACCTAGGGGCTAAAATGTTTATTACTCATAACTTATTTCTTTCAATTTAAATGAGTAACCCAGTACAAACAACTGCGGTATTTTACAATCCTCATGCTCATTAATGTCACCGATTTGATATTTTGTAGCCAGGTTAAGAATTTAGTAGGTAATGCATTAGGTATTTATCCAAAGGATAAAAAAACACAGATTTGAGGGGGGTACATGCACCCCAATGTTTATCAATAATAGTCATTATCAATAATAGTCAAAGGATGGAGAAAGTCCAAATGTCCATTGATTGATGAGTGGATAAAGATATGGTGTGTGTATAAACACACAGGAATATTATTCAACCATCAAAAAGAATGAAATCTTGCCACTTGCAATGACACGATTGGAGCTAGAGTGTATTATGCTCAGTGAAGTAAGTCAGAGAAAAACAAATACCATATGATTCCACTCATACATGGACTTTAAGAAACAAATGAACATATGGGAGGCGGGGGGAAGAGAGAAAGGGAAACAAACTATAAGAGACTCTTGAAGACAGAGAACAACTGAGGGTTGATGGAGGGAAGTGGGTGGGAGATGAGCTAGATGGGCGATGGTTGTTAAGGAGGGCACTTGTTACGAGGGGCACTGAGTGTTGTATGTAAATGATACACCACTGAATTCTACTCCTGAAACCAACACTGCACTGTATGTTAACTAAGTAGAATTTAAATAAAAATCTGAAAAACAAAATTTAGTAGGTCATGTATTGTAAGTCAAGTATCATAGAAAACCTTGTTCCTTGGCCAAGGGCAGAAATGGCATAATACATAAAACTCTAGAGAAGTGATTCTCAAACTTTAGCAGTAGGCAGAAGAATCCTGTAGGAATGCTTGTTAAAATGCAGATTCCACAGCCCAACTCACTGGAAATTCTAATATAGTAAGTTTGGGGTACACTGTGTAGTTTAATACGCAACTCAGGGGACTCTGAAGCAGGTGATCTAGGCGGTCATTAGTCTTCAAAAGGTTAAAAAATTCCCTGGTACATAAAGAAGGCCATAAAGGATTTTTCATTGACACTCTCCCTTAAAGGTCCAATACTTTTATTTATTTTTTAATGATTATTTTTGAGAGAGAGAGACAGACAGAGACAGAGTACAAGCAGGGAAGGGGCAGAGAGATAGGGAGACACAACATCTGAAGCAGGCTCCAGGCTCTGAGCTGTCAGCCAAGAGCCCAACACGGGGTTCCAACTCATGAACCACAAGATCATAACCTGAGCCAAAGTTGAAAGTTTAACAGACTGAGCCACCTAGGCATCCCAAGAGTCCAATACTTTTATCAGATTCTCAAACAGAGCCAAGACCCAAAACAGGGCAAAAGCCACATTGCCTTTGGTAGCCCTGAAGCCCCAGTAAAACAATCCCTGACCAGCAATGGGATTCCGACAACTTGTAAGATTTCTTCTAGTCTGGTTTTCTTTACCTTTTTTTTATACTTAGAGGCAGTCACCCTGTAATTTTTATAACATTACCAAATGCTAGTATAGAAACTTTATCAACATCACGTTTCTTTCCAAGAGACTTTGAGATCTGCAACTTCTCTTATTTACAGTTTGGTTTTTGAGTGTTTCTGTGGGGCTCTTTCCTCACCTTCCTAAGTTTGTTAAAATAAAGTAACTACATTACTCTTTATTTAATGTGGATTTTAGAGGAACTGCAGTTTAAAAAAAAATAATGTAATGTGACTTGATAATGTAAAAGTTTAAAAATTGTCCTTGTTTTTGAGAGGCTAACTAGCTTCAGATATTCAATGGCATTATTTAAAGAGAAAAAAAAAAGGCTCTTTGGACTTTAACTTGAAGTTCCCTATAGTTTACTCATAGATGTGAGAAATGTTCTATCTTTAGGTCATAAACCCCTTTTCTTCCTCATAGAGGCATATACTTTTCATCAGTTATGTAAAGGAAGACTTAACTTTAAAGTGTTATTCAGGCACTAAAAACAAATGGTAGGAAAAACTGCCAAGAAAGGGTATAGAGAGATGTACAATCACTGAATTTTTAGTGTAGCAGTGCCTTGTTCATCAGCATGTTTAGTTATTCTAAAGACTATTATGTAGGAAAAAGGAAGAAAATGTTTTTTTCTGAACCATGGTAACATCTATCTAATAGCTCTTATTATAATAGTGTTTACTATTTCTATCCCCATAGATTCTTATAAAAAAGAAATTCTGCATTTTTAAAAAAGAATACTATATGCTAATCACTTATCTGCAACTTGACTGCTCATCTGAGGCTGAGTAGTGAACAGTATTTTTGTACATCTCTTATGTATTTGTTCACAATGAAAGATAAGGAGCAAATCAGGAAATGAGCCATCTCCCTTAGGTGGCCAGAGCTTTTCTATCCTTTCCCTTTCTCTCGGAGTAAAAACAGTTAAAGACACATTTAACTTGTTAAGACTATTCTGTCAGAAGATGCCAATGTGTATGCTTCCTTCACCTCTATTTAAGGAAAAAAATCCATTCCCCTAAAGGAATTTCAAGTACAAGCCAACAGGTATTGAAAGTTTTTTGTTTATGCTTTTGGAGTGGGAAGGTTGAAGGAAAGCAGAAGAAAGGCAGTGGAGACAAGGAGACAAGGAAGAATCTTCTTTTGCCTCAGTAATCAATTTCTGCATCAAAACATGTGTAACCTTACTTGATTTAGAGTAACAGGGTGGCAGCTGTGTAAGATATGCCTGAGTGCATGTGTACACTGGGACAAGGGGGAGCACTGTTACAGAGGATAGCCTGTTAATGCCCAGTTCTCATCTTTCTCCCTAAGAAAGACTGTACATTATGGCATGGGGTAGCTTTTTTGGAGGTCCACACTGCAAGGCACTTCAGGACATGAATGGCTCTATAATTGGCTATTTTTAACTATTACTTTCTGGGACTTCTAAACTCACTTCAATTTCACCTAATTGAAAAAAGTCCCCTCTCCCTTTTTTTAAATTTTTTTTTTAATGTTTATATTTGAGAGAGAGAGAGAGAGAGAGAGAGAGCGAGCAGGGGAGAGGCAGAAAGAGACAGAGACAGAATCTGAAGCAGGATTCAGGCTCCAAGCTGTCAGCACAGAGCCCAATACAAGGCTGAAACTCAGGAGCCGTGAGATCACGACCTGAGTGGAAGTCAGACACTCAACTAACTGAGCCACCCAGGCAAGAAAGCCCCTCTCCTAATACTCCCCTGGGCTGAGCAAGGATGAATGCTCTCAGCTATCCTGCTCTAGTCTAAGCAACCAGAGCTGAGAATCTAGAAGCCACTCTCACAGGAATCTTCACCACATTCTATTATCAGTTACAAAACAAGTTAGAGTCCAGATTCTGCAGTGCCATCAGCCTTCCAGCAACCTGTGATCCTGGTGTTTAAGGATCTCTCAAGTGAAAGGTATGAAAATGTTAACCCAGCAGACCTTAGCCCTAGAACAATAATTTTCAACACTGGCTGCACTTTAGCATCATCTGAGAAACTTTAAAAAATAATAATAATACAAGAATCCTCATCTTCAGATATTCTGATTTAAACTTTATGGCTGGTCTTTGATGATTTTAATGTGTATCCATTAGAAATACCACCTTACATCTAGGAGGAAGAAGTGTGCAAAAACAAACAAAAAGTATTGCTTTGACATGTCAAATTGTTAAGAATGAGATAAGCAATTAATAAGTAGTGGATGTATACATATGATAAAGATTAAAATGTGTTATAAAATCTGATACTAGTGTTTGGAGAAATAAAATAGAAAAAAACAGCTGTATTAAAAAACTATTATCATCATTTATAGCAATTATATATTATATTTGCCTAATTATGAACTTCAACAATGACTCTAAACACCATTAAATGTATAAACCATGTTAGTTTTCATTAATTAGATTACAGAAATACAGAAACAGAATCAGAGGACTAGATACTCTGTGCATACACCATATGCTCACATTTAGTGGACATGAACTTCTTTATAATTTAAAATAATTAAGGAAGATATTACTTATCAGTAGGGTGCTCTGATTAAATACCGTATTAGACAATAGCCCAGTATTATAGACCACTGGATTCCGTTTTGCTAAATGAAGAGCAATAGCACATACAAACTATCAAACATTTTGAAACATAACTAACAGGCCAGTGCTTTTGTGCTTAATTGATACTCACACAATAATGTCATCTTTATATATAAAACTCATTATTCTATGTATTATTTTCATTTGGACTGTAAAAACTACTTTCAAAGATAACAAAATTAAAGAATATACAGTGGTACTCAAAATGAATATATTCAGAAGTTAGATTCAAACAGAGTTTCTATATGCAGAATATCTTTTCATTAGCTTATGATTAAAATTTCAGAAATGTTTTACCCTCATTTCTGATTACTATTCAAGCAGCAGTGGCTTCTGACATTTCAGCACTGAGTTTTCTTCTCTCTTTTAGTTAGCCCAGGGTAGGAAGTGATTTTAAAAACACTTAAGTGCATCAGAAGAGCTTTCTATTTAAAGGAATTCTTCAGTGAAACCTTTTTCATCATTTACTTTACAGTCTTTATAGGTTCAATTTTTCATGTAACAAATTTATTAAAATTTGGCATAATAAAGTGAATACAGTATGTGTCCCTAAGGGACAAAAAGCACAAATATATACCCCCCAAAATATAAAACATACAGGAAACATTATGCCGTAACTATAAATAATGTAATAATATGAAGTAAATACTTTTAAAAAGTTTCTTAAAATCAAAATATCTTCATATCATTATTATCTGGAAGAAAGATATAGTATTACTATTTCTGAGATGACAGATCTAAGGTTGTAAAGCAGAATATGTGTTTTTAACTTCCAGCTATTTTATCTGTCGTCTGTTGCACCACCTTTCTCCTTTACCATATGCATTGTAGGTGGGATGCTTCATGTTGTTACTATGTCTAGCTTTGCAGAATCAACTTTCAAACTCTTTTATTTACTTCTCAAATGTGATCCTATAATTGTGCTTTATTGTCCCCAAGTCAAAGTAAGTTACTAGGATTTGTAGTTTTTCTATTTAATATCCTTGAGAAAAATTCAAACTTATTTAAACTATAACATCAAAAATACAGAAATTACAATGGAAACAAAGATGAAATCATATAACTTTCTTACAAATCCTTGTAATTTACCTATTAGTTTAATCAAAACTTTATTTGTAATTGGAATATCCTTTATAATTTATTATGAAGCCTTTCTTATCAGATACACCCAAGATTAGTGTATACAAACAGGATTTCAAACCAGTATTAATCAAAAGTATCCCAGGAAAAATTGTGTCTTTAATCTTTTAGCATCCCATTTTTCTTTTTAACCAGCAAAGTACACTGTAGCTTAGCAAATTCAAGATAATTAAAGTAAACAACTTTCTTTACTGAGAAAAAAACCCAGAATAAACCCCTGAAAAGTTATAGTGGACAAGAGCCTCAAGAACCATACAACCAACATAATGGTTTACAGGGGACAGAACTCCCTTTTAAAAATTTTGTACAAATATGGATGTACTGTAAAAAACTATTTAGTAAATGTTAAAGGAAAACCAAAGGAAATTTAAAGAAATTCAAATAAAGTAAAAACAAGCACAAAGAAATAAATTTAAGAAGTACAATTTCTCAAAATACATAAACTATGTTCAAGTCCAAAGTGTCTGGTTCAAATTTTTAGGTACCTTGCCTTACTTTCTTCTCTTTCAGCTTCCTGTTTTAATCCAAGTGGCAAATATAAAAAGTCCAGGAGGCAGGGGACCTCAGTCTTAGATATACCACTTGCTATATGGCCTTGGATATACCATTCACCTTTTCTAGTAACAGATTTCTATTTCTTCATCAGTAAAACTAAAACACTGAAAATTACATGCCTTTATTATTATCATCTCGAAATGTCTGTCTTACAACTCAACTTGTATCTCTATTCTCTAACTACCTGAAACACTTGTTTAGTCTTTGTAATGTGGATCACTCTTGAGCATCTTGGTCCCTGTCTGTCTTATTTATTGCAGAGTAACTAACTCATAGCAAGTAATCAGTATTTGTAGAGCAAGTAACTGAATAAATGAATGGAATTTATGCTTCTCTATACCACTATGAAAAACCCAAGATTATTTCTTGACTCCTAGGTCTCTCTTTACCTAACTACATATATAATATGAATCAACACAACAATCCATGTTTTCTCTCTCTTTGAGAAAAATTCCTGCTTAGAAAAATACTACTATTCTCTTGAGTTAGAATTTGATGTCCCTTAGCCACTGTTAGCCTAAAATGTCCACAATAATCTCATGTAAAGAGATTAATTCTTTTCACAAGACAGAACTTAAAAAAAAAAAAAGACTTAGACATAACTTGATTTTTTTAGCAGAAACATAAAAGTGGTTTAATGGCATCAGAATTTGCAAAATAAAGTAACTTGAGTTTTCAAACTAGGTTGTCAGTTGATTAGGATTCCTGAGTCTATGCCCCCAATCATCAGAATGAATATATCAAAATACCAGAGAGAGAGAGCAAGTGTGTGCACAAGCATTTTATAGAAGTTGTTTACAAAATATAAACATTATTTCATGTGGAAAGTAGCAAGGTCGTTGCCTTTCCGTTAATTATCTTCCTATTTTAAATACATATGAAATTATATTTGTTTAATTTTCTATAATGAAAGTGACATTTTTGTAAAAATCCCCATAAATGTTAGCAAATTATTAGACTGGAATACTAAACTTTAAGTTTTGTTATTTTTAAAAAGAAAATTCATAATAAATTATTGTACACGATAATCCTACCTCCTAAGCAACTATGAACAATAATTACAAACTTGAAATTAGATACTATTATACTACTTGTCTAAGAAATCATTTACAATTCTCTCTCAAAGAGATGGTTCTGAGTCTTTTGGTCTTAATCTTACTATTTTCTGTTTCCCAACCAGGCTGTTTATCACTTTCTTAATGCTGAATTATAAACACCACATAATATTTTAAACAACTAAAGAACAACTTTTTAATGTTTCTCTCATGTGTCTTTACAGAAACATACTGTTCTTATAATCCTACTACTTTTCAAAAGCTAATTGTACAATAATTTACTCTTTGAAATTGGAATTACTTTTCACAGAAACGAAGTATTACCAATGATGGTTAAGTTTCTAGGATGGCTTGGAAAACTACATTGAGCCCATAATATATAGTATGACATAGTGACAATATGAGAAACAGGGAAGGAGTTTTTTAATTAGTTCATGGCGGGGGGGGGGGAGGGGGAGTCATTGATACCTTTAAAAAAATACTCGATCCTTAAATATCCAAAGAGATAGCTTTAATCTAATCCCATTTATTTTTTTCTTATTTTATTTAAATTTTTACTTATTTATTTTTGAAAGAGACAGAGCAAAAGCAGGAGAGGGGCAGAAAGAGGGAGACACAGAATCTGAAGCAGGCTCCAGGCTCTGAGCTATCAGCAGGGAGCCCGAGGCGGCTAGACTCAAACCCATGAACCACAAGACCATGACTTGAGCTGAAGTGGGACGCTTAACCAACTAAGCCACTCAGTCGCCCCATTAATCCCATTTAAAACATTATTTTCATACAAGTTTTCAGTGAATAAAACTTAAAAGGACACATCCACGGAAACACAAGCCAATAAAATTTTTGAAGAACAGAGTAATATAACTTTAACATTTATTTTGCCAACGAATAGGTGTGTTGTTTGAATACTTAATAAAGAGCAGACATAGCTGGATCAAAATACTGGCACATGAAATATTCTGAATTCTAATTTAGTCTTTCTACTAACTTTTCTACTACCATGCTTTAAAAGGTATGAACTTTCTGTATGTCTCTGTTTCTTTATGGGAAACAATGGGGAAGTTTTTCCCACTATGTTTCAACAATAAGATAAAAAATTTAAAAATAATGTAAAGAATTTGGAAAATACAAAATCCTAAGTAAAAGTCTGACATGGTTTTCAAGGAACTGTAAATTAAACTCAATTTGTTTTATTCTGCAAATGAAAAATTACCAAGTTAGACACTCACCATATTTAAGCCATCAGTTTTTCAATATATAATTGCTAGAACAGTTAATGTTTTTAACAGTAGTGCCAGACATTTTTAAAGATATATCTACATGTATATGTGTGTGTGTACATGTATATGTACATGTATATGTACACACACACATATACATATATACACACACACACAAATATATATATATATATACATACATACATATACAAATGTACACACACACACACACGCACACACATATATATTACATACCCTGATCTTATTAAACAATCCTGAGATGGGCATAATTATTACACCTATTTTACTAACGATGAAACTGAGGCAGATAGGAAATGGTAGAATAAGGATTTGAATCCAGACAGACTGGCTCTCGAGTCCAAGCTCTTAACTTTTTAAAAAATATTGCCTATTGTTTTTTAATTAAAAAAAATTTTTTTTTGAGAGAAAGAGAGTGCAAGTAGGGGAGAGGAGCAGAGGGAGAGACAGAATCTTAAGCAGGCTCCATGCTCAACGAGAAGCCTGACATGAGGCTTGATCCCACAACCCTGGGATCATGACCTGAGTTAAAATCAAAAGTCAGATGCTCAGCTGACTGAACCACACACATCCCCTAATACTGCCTTAAGTTTGATGTGGAGAAACTAGACAAAGAAAAGTAACCTATTTATATATTATTTCACTTAATAAGAATTACCAAAAGCACTGCTGTAAGCTAGGAATAGAATATTTACATTAATGAAGTATGATCATTTCTTCAAATTTCTCTAATACCTGAGCCCAGCAGTATTTATAGGTACCCATTTTATTAGCTGAGCGCAGGAAAGCAAAAGTAAAGAGTAGATTAGGTCCTCATGGGTAGAATTTCAGGGAAAGTTTTAAAGTATTTTTAGGAGTAATGGATAATTTTTTTTAAAAAGAGGAGAAAAAATTAAATTCATAATTTCACAAAGATTCTGAAATGTGGTTATTACTAATAATAGAAGCAAAGAAAGAAAAGGAAAGGAAATTAAATTTTAGTGAATGTCCACAACATGCTATGACTTCATATGCACTCTATAATTTAATAATCATAACTGTGTGAGAATGGAGTCACTATGCTAATTTTACAGATAATCCCCCAAGTTCAGAACCTTAACAGCTCACCAAAGGCTACATACTATACGCTCAGTATATGGAGCCAGTGCTCAAACTGAGGACTGCTTCTGAAGCTCTAAAAGTTGCTACATGTTAAAAAAAAAAAAAAAAAAAAAAAAAGTATGGTTATCACTGATCATCTGTGAATACTATAGTTGTACTATATAGCTTTTTAGTATATCTCAAATTCTGGAATTGTGATACCTCCAACTTTGTTCTTCTTTCTCAAGATTGTTTTAGCTATTCAGAAGTGTTTGTGTGGTTCCATACAAATTTTAGTATTATTTGTTCTAGGTTAAAAATGCTGTTGGTATTTTGATAGGGATTGAACTGAATCTGTAAATTGCTTGTGGTAGAATGGACATTTTAACAATATTATTTCTTCTAATCCCTGAGCATGGGATATCTTTCCATTTGTTGTGTCATCTTTTTTTTTTTTTTTCTTTTTAGAGGGGAGAGAGAGAAAGAGTGAATGCATGCACGCAGGAGAGGGGCAGAGGAAGAGAGAATCTTAAGCAGGCTCCATACCCAGCATGGAGCCTGACACGGGGATCAATCTCACAATCATGAGATGATGATTTGAGCGGAAACCACACTTAACCCAACAAGCCACCCAGGCACCCCTGTGTCATCTTCAATTTCTTTCATCAGTGTTTTATAGTTTACAGAGTACAGGTCTTTCACCTACTTGGTTAAGTTTATCCCCAGGTATTTTATTCTTTCTGGTCTAATTGTAGATGGAACTATTTTCTTAATTTCTCTTTCGGCTACTTCATTATTAGTATATAGAAATGTGACCATTTCCACGTATGAAACAAATAAGTCACAGGAATAATAGGTACAGAAGAGGGAATATAGTCAGTGGTATTGTAATAGTGTTGCATGGTGACAGATGGCAGTTACACTTGTGGTGAGCACAGCACAACATACAAAGTTATTGAATCAATGTTATCTACCTAAAACTAATATAATGTGTGTCAACTATACTCAAATAAAAAATTAAATAGTTCTATCCAAACATAAAATATACAGAGAAACATACTATGGAATATTTAATTTTAAGCATAAATTTCCTAACCTTTCTTTTCCAAAGCTATAGGTTTGTAACAGTTTAAAGTGCTATTTGTCTCACTTTTACATTCTTAACAGACTTTTTTGTATTGGTGCTTATAAGCAGTGCATTATATGAAGAATATACTTCTGAATGTTTTTTCTGGTCGTTAAGAGGATTAAATAAGATAATGTATGTAAAACACTTAGCAAAGTGAATGGCAAAAAGTAAGCACTTGATACATGTTAGTGATTTACTACTGCAGTAAAAAATCCTACCCAGCATTCTTTAATCATAATCATATTTTTCTTTGAGAAAGAGAGTGCACATCAGGGAGGGGCAGAGCAAGAGGGAGAGAGGATCCTAAGCAGGCTACACGCCCAGCACACAGCCTGGTGTGGGGCTTATCCTCAGAACTGTGAGTTCATGACCTGAGCCGAAATAGTCAGATGCTTAACCAAAGTCACACAGGTGCCCCATAATCTTACTTTCTAAACTTAATTTGATAAAGGAACTTTGGTGGGGGTGTGTCATACCTATTAACTTATCAGAGAACTAGCGATCTCTGGAACACACTTTGATAGAAAGAAAAACAGGAAGGTGTAAATGTAAAACATAGAACATATCAATCCCTAAACAATACCCAAGTGATTCCTCATTTCTGTTTAAAAAGTACCTTGACCCGTCAGAATTATTAAATTAATTTGGTAAACTATCTTTTCAAACACAGTAAGCTTCCCAAACACTTATGGTCTATGAATCATCAGTGGTCAGCTAGACACTGCATGAAAAATAAACCAATGTTACTGATACTGTCTCATTAAGAATGCTTTATAAATTAGTTAAAAGACAAATAAGTGAATAAATAACACAAACTCAATTCTGTAGTTTTTAATTTTAGATGTTAACTTGCTTTAAAACCGTGGTTTGCCATTTCTGAAAACGCCAGAAAGTGAAGTTCAAGATCACCAGATGGATGACGCACTGGCAGAATTCACCAACCAATAGTAACGTGATACAACTTGTCCCTTCAGTAAATGCTTATATATATTTACCTCATCCTTACCATTTAACACATCTTTGCAATATTTTGGTCTTATACTAACTAAAGTGACTTAATCTATTTTTATAATGTTCTTAGTATTTGGGATATTTCTTGAACTTTTAGTTATTAATTACATGGTTTCTTACTTAACACAGACAGAAACCAGTGTTAAAAGAGGCTTAAAATTTAAAGATCAACATGAAGATATTTTATCAGCAATATAAATTAAATGGAAAATAACAATTAAAAATTAAATTTCTTCAACTTTGTCTTTAAGCTACAACTTCAATTGAGATACATGAATATTTTCAAAGCTAATATTGAGGCCTGAAATAGTTAATGCAACTTAATAATTTATAATTAATTCTGACTGTACAAATTATTCTAAAATCAGCAAAATAAAGTTGGCATTGTACTGTGATTAGTAATTCTACTTTTCTTAAGGGAATTAAAAAAAATTTATATTCTAATAACATCAACACAAATACGCCCTAGATTTGCAACATTCTGTTTGTGAATATGATGGCTTCTACTCTGTTTGTCTTGGTTTGCTACAGATATCACATTATATGTTCAGGTGCCAGTTAAAGGTCTTCTCAAGATGTCCCACTGAATGTGTCCCTCACAATCATTTGCTATGATATCCTGTATCAGCCTACTATACTTGCAGACTTTTTCTTTTTCTTATTTATAACTCAATCACACCCTGGATATTCTCTTGAAAACATACAAACATCAATTTTAATACCCTTTCTTCCTTTTCTTTTCTAACCTCTACCTAGTTATACTTAGGGCATGATGTTATGTTCACTACTTTCCATTGTTATCTGTGTTAAAGAGGTTTTATAAGACCTGACTACTATAATCATAATTCCATGAGAAAAAGCATTGAGTTTTAAACTGAAATAAAAGTGAACTCTTATAAAACAACCCTTTTATATGTGGTAGTAAATTTTTGCATTGAAAATAAAGAATATTAGTCTAAGTATAAATATTAATCATAAGGAAAAGAAAACATTGGCCTACATCTTGCAGTTTGGTTCCTACATTAATCCCTAGCATCACCTTTTCCTATGCACTCTCTAGTTCTTGAAACTTCTGTCATTCTGACCTTCATTTAATGTTAGGTACTATGCTCCTTCCCCCTCAGTACCGTTGTACGTACTATTCCTTCCTTTCAGAAAACTTTTCTCTCTCTTGATCAAGTTAACTAATTTATCAAGATTTCAGTTAACTAAGCACTTCCTCCAAAAAACCAAAAACCAAAACTAACTTCCCTTGATCCCATTGATTGGTTAAATTATCCTTCTAAGAGCCTCATATTAAATCCCATGTACCTCTCTACAGCAATTGGAATAGTTCCAACCCTGCATTCATTTATACAATTATTTGATTACTATCTTTACTCTTTAGGATAAGTTCAAAAGAGCAAGACCTATGTCTATATTTGGTCACTATTCCAGAGCACATAATTGATGTCAACATATATTGGCTGAAGAAAGACACTGGCAAGGCCCTGGTAAAAAAAAAAAAAAAAAAAAAAAAAAAGAGAGAGAGAGAGAGAGAGAGAGAGAGAGATAAGGAATACTGAGTACTTAAAATGACCCCTACATAAGAGAAAAATCACTGACTTCTCAGATGAAAACAAAATACACAGCCATATTTGATAGAACTCTTTAAAACTGACATTTTTCAGGAGAAAAAAAAAGTTCAATTTGTGATGGTACAGATAGGTGGATTGGTAACTTACATGAGGCAGCCAGATGGAAATAAATTATGCCAGATGCAAATAAAACTCAAGTAAATGGAGAAAATATAAGCTATATCTTCTTGTTATTTTTAGAATTTATATGTAAGATTTACAGTTTTAATTGTATACTAATTACTATTGATCCTAGGGACCAACTTGGGTATTAATTTTAATTATGAAAAGAAAAAGAACCTCAGCTAATATCCTTGAATAAAATTTTCTTATTTTTTTAAATTTCTTTTTAAACTTTTTTTTTTTAATGTTTATTTTTGAGAAAGAGCAAGCAGGGGAGGGGCAGAGAGGGAGAGAGAGGGGGTACAGAGCACCCAAAGCAGGCTCCACGCTGACAGCAGTGAGCCCGACGTGGGGCTTGAATTCACAAAATGCGAGATCATGACCTGAGGTGAAGTGGGACGCTCAACCAACTGAGCCACACAGGCGCCCTCAAATTTTCCTGTTTTAACTACATAGCATTTGATTTCTAACTCTTTCAGAATATATTTGCTTCGGGCTCCTGACAAATTTTCCAGTCATAACTATAAAGAACTATTCACTTCCTTATGTTTTATGTAAGTTATTTTTTCCCTATTTCTTTTCTGACCTGCATTCTTGGAAATGAAGTGTTAAAAACATAAATGCAAGGTATATTATTTCTAACGTCTGTCTTAATTTACCAAGTTATTTTGAATTTTAATCCTAGCTTTCAAACTACTAAAAATAAGCTCCCCTAACCTCATATCGCATTGGAAGCTTTGTCTTAACTTGAATTACTCTCCTGAGCCAACCTATGATTTCTCCTCTACCTAAACTCTGATTAACTCATGTCCTCCCAAGAAGCCCACTGTGATTAACTCTACAGAATTCTAATTGTTTCTTTACTCTGCGTATTTTCATACTCAGTTTGATGTTATTTTACAAAAGCTCCTGAAGTGTTTTTCAAGTACATATTCCAGTCACTTAAAAAAAAAAAAAGACTTAAAGTTAAAAACTTGTTTTATCTTTGTCTTCTATTCAAACCAGTACCTGAATACAGAAAAATTATAAAAATGTTAAGTGACTATGCCATCTGTATTTTGAATGAGGATGTAATAATTTGGAGCACTGATTAAAATAATAAGAGTCTATCTTAGGTCCACCACATATTCTATCTGATCTCAGACTGAATCTGTCTTATCATCACCACTTTATGACTGACATTCTTTACCACCAGTTCCCCAGTTGATATTTTCCCAAGTTCGTGAGAAATTCATTTAGCAATAAGAAGCAAAGTATTTTAAAGTCAGGATAGATCATATTCATTGTCCCTCCCTCAATTGACAATGCTTTTCACCCTGTTAGATAAGATTAGATCAGTCTAACAGACCTTATTCTGTATCGAGCTATGATGATTGTTAGCCAATACTCAATTCTCTTCAAGGTATTCAAGGGGATATATTCATGTGATGATTAGGGGATGGGACTGCAATTTTCCTGGGTTATTCTTTTTCTCATTCCTTTAATACATAAATATTTCTTTCCATTATAAAATTACTACGTGAATATAAACTTATTGTTAAAAATAAACCCAAGTATGCAAAACTGTAAGAGTTCTTAATTTTCTACCATCCCACATACTTTCTATAAACCAAGGATATAATCTGCTAAATATTTTCCAAATCTTTTCTTAATATATTTACATAAACATAAGGCATATATTTTATGCAATTTTTATTTTATAAATATATGTACATATGGTATAAAATATGTATTATATGCATGTAAATATAAATTATTATATTTATTCTGTTTGGGCAATTTTTTACATAAATGGGAACATACTGTACACATCATTTTGTGCCCTGTTTTCAGTTTAGCTTATCTTAGAGATCTTTCCATATTTTTTTAGCTTACAAATCCAAATTTTGCATGGCTGTTGTTAGCTCTTTTTACTTTTTTATTATTATATTTTTTACTTTAGAGATGGTGAGCATTGAGTGGAGGAGAAAGGCAGAAGGAGAGAGACAGAGAGGGGGGAGGGAGAGAGAGAGAAAGTAAGAGAGAGAGACGGAGAGAGAATCTTAAGCAGGCTCCATGCTCAGTGCAGAGCCTGATGCCGGGCTCATTCCCATGACCCCGCGATCATGACTTGAGGCAAAATCAACAGATGCTCAATCAACTGAGCCACCCAGGCTCTCTGGTTGTTGTTAGTTCTTATCCTCAAACACTCTAGGTAGTATTTTTTAACTTTCTTATAAAATTTCAAAATAAATGAATCCTTTCTTTCAGTGCCAGGAAAATGTGTAATGTAGATTTTTCCATTGTAATGTATTTTAATTAAAAGCATTATAGCAAGTATTCATTGAATTTAATATGATTTTTCATCTTTCCTAAAATGTTTAAGCCTCCTATAAACTTGTATTTTAATAAAAAATATATGTATGTACATAAAGAATGTATAAATTTAGTAATCAAGGTCTAAAATTAGTAAAAACTAAAATTTATTCTTATAAAAAGAGAAAGCAATATAACATAGCAAATTTGCCTAGTCATTACAAAATTAAACACATACACACATAATTCATTTTCTAAATCAATGAGGTAGAATGAGCAAAAACAGTGAAGCTGCTGAAGAAATGTTTTTAAAGAATTCTTAAAAGTTTTCAAAAGAAAAAAATTTAAATAGTTTACCAACATACTTAGAACATAGAAACCACAAACAGCAGAGCAGCAGACCAGAAAAGCAACATAAGATTAAATTAAAATCTGTACTATGCGGGTCTAGTCTCCTCACATACACAAAACACTGGAGTAATATGACTGTTACTTTTGTTTTCTATTATGCAACATATCGCTACTTTCTTCAAACTGGAAACCTGAGTTGAATCAATTAGCTAACAAACATCTACTATCAAATTTATTAATTTAAAAAAAACAACTAAAAACTAAACTGGCCATTTAAATAAGATACACAATAATATAAGCTGTTTGGTTTCATTATCAAAAGAAACTGCTAAAGAAAATGCTTTACTACTGGTAGAAAATAAACTTCATCTTTAGACTTCTATGAAAGAATTAATGTTAATACCATCTAAAAGGAAAAAAGTATTCACAAGGAATGGCATAATTTAGGAAGGCCTATGGCTACACAAAATCATTGCCATCATTAGTGGTGATATTTGTAGCTGGTATAAGCTTTCTGATATATAGTGAACTGAACACTGCAGCTTTAATTGAAGTTTGAATGTTATAAACAGTTAGATGTCTGGCTCTGGCCTGCATTCTAATACCATCAGCAGAACAGAGATGGGAAGTATAAACAAACCTTTTAACTAGATTACAGTCTCTAAAATGGCCAAGAAATCCTTCAGCAAAAACTCATGTGACAAATGTGGAAGAAGGAAAATGATTTTGGAATAATGCTAAAAAATAGCCTCTATAGTTCTGTCATTACTGCAACATGTATTTGACTTTCTAAATATTTTGATGTTGCTTAATATTCATTCATTAATGATACACTTTACATTTGACTTTCCAAATAAATAAAAATCCTTTTTAACTTACATAGCTGCTGTTTTTTAGATCAGTAATCCCAAGTAAGGAAAGTTATTTAAAAATCAATACGTTTCTTTTGTTGGATGTGGAACACTTCCCTCCTCCAACATTAGTGACTGTATATATACAGCCAAGATTATTATTTTTAGATAGTAGTAACATTAAGATTGTATAAACTAAGTTAATTAATGGTCAACAGATCAGTAGAACATGTCTGGACTCAACGTATATAGAAAAAGATGGCTTTGGATGCAAGGATAAATCTAATTTTGCATTCAGTCAACCTGAAGAAACAAACTTCCATGAGTTAGACACTAAATTAAAAAAGAAAAAAAAAAAAAAGGGCAGCACAAGAATGTAAATTTTAACACTAGCCCCATACAGAAATGTTTCCTCTCATTGCCTGAATGTTGGTTGGTTGGCAAAGAACTCAGTGAAGCATGGATGTGCAAAAATTTTTCACCACTGCAAGGCTGGTGACTGATTTATGTAACTCATTTTAGTCCTTTAACATAATATGTTCTAATAAATTATTCAATGACACAAAATTTAATTACAAGTTCTCTAAGAAAAGGTTATATAGGTCAACTGAAATAGGACTCAAGTTAGAATTAGTCACCTACAACTTTGAATGAAGTGTATGCTTTACACCAGTATGATGTCATTAGTGATTTTCTTTTCCATTATGTCCAACTACATTAGAAGATATGTCTTTAATAGATGTTAAGCCTGGTTCTCACCTTGTCTTTCTGAAAAATTCTGAGTCATTCCAACTTCTGAAATTTTACATGATATAGAAGTACCTCAAACAGAAACAATGACAAGTAAGAATCTTTACTTTTAATCTTTATATTTAGGTATTACCTTTGGGTAATATAGGTAACTTTGGGTACCTATATTTAGGTATTACCTCTTAAGAATTACCTTTGGGTTATCTAAGGAAATTACTGGAGACCAATGACTTATTCTATCTGACCAAATACTTCTTTCTGAAGTATAATAGATAACAGAGAATAGTTCCTCAGCATTTAAAATATTTTGAAATTCTACAGGACATAATGCATTGGCATAATTGCTTATAGAATGATATCAGCAACTTATGCATATAGGATGAATGTGTATCTACTTAGGATAAATATGAAAATTACTTGATTAGTAATTTTTACAAATTACTCTTTTCTCCTAGAAGCAAAGAATGTAAAAATCAACGCTAGTTAGCTAGATCAAAAAGTATTTTAATTCAGTAGCTGCTTTAAAGAATAATAATTTAGGAATCTGGAGAAACCAACAAGTTGTCCATTCTTATACTAAAAATATTTCTGACTTTAAATAGTACTAAAAAGAATACATTAAACTTAATTCTATATGTGTAATGTGGTAATTATGAAAATCTTTTAAGATACAGGATCCAGAAGATATGTGTATATAAACACTCAAGCATTAGACAATATAAAGTCTCCTCTATTTTGAGGTTTTCCATTATCAACATTTACATTAAAATGTTTATAGTAAATATTCACTGGGTCACAAATTGTTGGAACTTTCAAACTTCATGTAACAAAATGCTAAATGTAACTCATGCAAGAGAAAGGAAGTTCAATATGTAGAAAGCCTAAATGTAATTTTTGCCATACAAAGAGAAGATTGACTTTACGTTTACAGCTGACCCTTGAACAATGAGAGTGCTGACCTCTGCGCAGTTGAAAATCCAGTATAATTTCTATCTCCCCTAAAAGTTAACTACCAAAAGCCTACTGTTGACCAGAAGCCTTAACCAATAACATAAACAGTCAATTAACACACATTTTGTATGTTACATGTATTATATATTGTATTCTTATAATAAAGCTAGAGGAAAAAAGTTAAAATCATAAGGAAGAAAAAATACTTACAGTGCTATAAAAAATTTGCATATAAGTGGACGAACAGTTCAAACCTGTGTTGTTCAAGTGTCAAGTGTATTTTATTTCAAGTTGCACACTGATCTGTATCTGTGCTCCTTATAAAGAATTGGATTTTTTTAATTGGTTTTCTGTCCTTGTAAACTTTTAGAAATTCTCCATCACTCCATCAATAAGCTACTGGGGCAATGATTTTACTGATGTTTACCAGAGAAATTACTGACTGATAAAAGTTACTGTGTCTGTATTTTAAATTTAAGAAGTTATGAATTTACTGTGATTGAATATTTTGCTGCTATATGTAAAATGCTGTTTTGTCAGTAATAGGTTTCCCCATTTGTAACATGGGAACAATGTTCAAAATTCACAGGATGAGTGTTTTGTTATATTTGTCACAGTATTAGATACTTATAATAAATGGTAATTATGATTAGTACTAAAATAAAAGTTAAGAATGACTTTGAAAGAGATCAGATTGACCTTCAGGAATCTATTTACCTGCACAAGATACTGTACCAGCAAGGGAACCCAAGCCCCTCCTCCTTCCAAATTGTGAATCAATATTACTCTAAGAGGTACAGTTTAAGAAGGACAAAGAAAATCCAGGAAATCTCTCTCTAATCTTTAAATTACATATGAAAGCCATGATAGGAACCAAGATACTATTCTTTGGTTTTGAAACATCCATTAACTAAGAAATTAATAACTCATTTTACTGAAGTTACATAACATAGTGAGGATTAATAATTGCAACTAACCAATTTTGAGGTAGAACTGGAAAGTTTCTAATGAGGATCTTGGAGAAATTTATCTAGTACACAATGAAAATTCCAAAACTCCTGAACAGTATATACCATAATTATTCCATGATAAATAAATTATACTGTTAGCTTAAACTATAGAAAATAACTAAATGATCAAAATGAAAATGATGTACCATGTATTCCAATGAACCATGAAAGATAACCTGGTATATGAAATGTAAGAAGAGAAGTTACTTTTGAGAAAAAAAAGTTTAAGTTTGGAGAGTTTGGGTTTTGTTTTTTGTTTTGGAATAATTTTATAAGAGATACTTCAATAAACAATGTTGATAATCTTCAAATAAAAGTATGTATCAATAAAATACTAGTAATGATGGTCACATAGACTATTTTTATGGTCTAAAATTAGTGAATTATATACAGAATAGAAAGCCCCAGAATACAGTATTAAGTGGAAAATTTTTCATTATATATTTCTATTTTAATAAAATACAGCAAAATCCTTCTTAAACATGCATTTTTCCACCTAACAGTATCCATTTATTTAGTTAATATAAAATTTATTTAGAAACATCAAAATAAAGTTATGACCAATATACTTGTGGAATACAATTAAAATACCTCTTCACATTAAACTGTAGGGACCATCCTTGTTTCTCAGATGCCTAGCACAGTGCCTGACAGACAGTAGATGCTCAAAAGATGTTTAATGAATACCTAAGTACAATCTGTTTTGCACATACATTCAAAATCCAGACAAGTTTGCAAAGGTACATAAGTTGGACATAGGCTTTCTGGCTGACTTCATGGGGTCCCACTGATGACTAGGAGTAAATCTTCATATCCATAGAAAACTGGAAAGTTGATAAGTGTCTGGGTAAGGACCAAAAAAACAAAGTCAGGGAAACATGTCACCTAAGTAACAGTTGCTTTATAGAGCTGGTAAAAGTGGCCTAATCATTCTAGTAACCTATCGCACTAGTCTCTCAATGAAATGAAATTTAAGTGTATCTTGAATATTTGCTAGGATATTTTTAATAGGAATTTTTTTGAAATCTCTCACTAAAAATAAATTACTTTTGTCAAATTGTATCCTGTACAGGATTAGAGGGAATATGTTTTTACTTTCTATGAGTACTATATTATTAACAGGATTTAATTTGGCTAATAGAAAAAGTGACAGCTACAGTAAAAATAAAGAAAAAAAAATTCATAGTAGTGGAGAAATTGTAGCAGGGAGGAGAAGAAAGGAAAAAGGAAGAAAGGAAAGGAACCCCACATATGGGAGTAAAGAAATTCAAATATGCCTAACTCTAATACCAATTACGGCAATTAATCAGTAGGGCCTACTGTGCACCGGACACTGTACCGTGAGGGATGTAAATCCTAAGATACAAATTTTTAGCCTTAAGTGGTTCACAAAGCAAGACTAGCAGGTAAATGTTTATAATACAATATGGGTCATTATTATATATATGTCTCTAATCCAAGCGTAAAAAGCATATTTACTGATTAATTAGAAGTGCAGAGAAAACATAAGCATCAAGGGAAACAAATAATTCTCAAAATAGTAACTATCCACAATGAGAGAAATCAGTACCTTTTAAATCAACAAATTATTGAATTATAAATAGACAAAATTTTGGCTTAAAGCTATTTACCTAAATATTCTTAGGATAATACGCCTCCACATAAAATCCTTAAGTGCTATAGACAAAATTGTGAATGACAGTTTCATTTCCAACAAAAGAAAATGAGGTCGTGTAGCACAGGAAATGTTAAGAGACCTAAGTTCTCTGGTCCATGCTCTGCCCACTTACAGGCCTTGGAACCTAGGTAAGTTCCACAAACTCTCTGAACTTCAGCAAAATGGAAAACGAAGAGTTGGATAAAGTGACCTCCAAGATGTCACTTAGATGAAAATTACAATCTTAAAATATGTCTTAATATTTAAAAAATAAGCTAGAATAAAAAGGTTTTTTAAACATAAATCATTATCCAACTCAGAGGAAGTCTGGAAATCTCAAATTATACAGGGTTAGCCAGGGAGTGGTGAGATAAAGGAATGTTTTCAAAAGAAAAGCAGACATATATTAAGTAAAGGTATTATACTCAAGACTGTAAATTTTCACTCAGCTGCCGACGGGGCAACCACCATCCAATTATCTGCACAATTCGCCTTATTTAAAATTGATTTCTTCACTAAGTTCTACTTTCTCCCTCTTATGTTAAGGTTGCTGAGGTATTAGAGTGAGGACAAGAAATCCTAGGTGGACCTGGAATATTAGTATTGATGTTGGGAGAAAAACTTGAACTTGACACAGATTTCTGCTGAAATGCACCAATTACACCTTAGAGAAAGGTAAGAAATTGTTCAAATTTATAACAGAAAGGAAGGAAATAAGGCCATATTGTTTATTGCTACAGAGCTTTTTTCCTGTGTCTAAATGTCTACTCTTGTACACATTAATGAAAATTTACAGAACAAGTTTCTACATTTGCAATGCTTTTCTGCCACTAAAATATAAGCTTATTATATTTTGGCTTTGCCATAAAAAAATAAAAATTAACAGTATTATCCTGTTTTATAATATTTATGTCAAATATCCATCTAGATTTATTTTTCTTCAATCCTTTCTACTTGATCAAATTGCTGTTTTCATATTATCAGTCTGATCATAAAATTGCTGTTTTACAGAAGAATATTTTTTGCTGACATAAATTACGGGATCAGAGATACCAATGCAGTTACAAAAAAGGGTGTGTGTATGTGTGTGTGTGTGTGTGTGTGTGTGTGTGTGACAGAGAGAGAGAGAGAGAGAGAGAGAGAGAGAGAGAGAGAGTGTGTGTGTGTGTGAGAGAGAGAGAGAGAGAATATATGAATGTGTGCATCCATCTTCAAGGAAAGGATAAAGAAATGTATGTATGAAACAAAATAACACTTTCCAATGTAAGCTCTAGTAAAAGGCCTATATTGGAAACATACTTTCTAGCATTTGTGAAATAAAATACAGCACTGAAATCGAAAGCCACAGTGATTTTTATGAAGACTGTTATTCTATAAACCTAAACCTGAATTTATCTTTCAATTTATGTCTAAACTACAGTGAATATACTAACTACAACTTCATGATTTGACTCATGAAAATATATTTTTGAAATTTGTCTCCTTTCACATATAGTGAGCAATTTGGTTCAGTACCCCAAGAGATGAAAAACTCATCTCAATTTACAACAGTAAATAAATAATTCAGTTAAAATTGAAAGTGGTACCAATCCAGCAAACTATTGATGGAGAGGTTTGGCCTTCCATGAAGCCAGAACAACATAAAGTTTTCAATGGGGATTACTTGTTCAGACAAGTTACAAAGATAAGAAAAATATCCAGATTAATTACAAAATAGCTAATATTCTCATCTTGTGGAAAATATCAAGAACCTATGTAAGGAGAGACAATACTAGTGGTATTGAAACTTTAAGCATTTTAAGCTTTGAACTTTATATGCTAATATATGAAACAAACATTTAACAAAAAAGGCTGTAATACAAGTCAAAACCTAACCAAAGGCCTCTATCAACTAAAAATTTGAAATCTCCCATGCAAGTCAGACACAACAAAAAAAAAAAAAAAGAAAGAAAAAGAAAAAGAAAGAAAGAAAGAAAAATTAAACCCAGAAAGCAAAAACCAATCAAGTCTGTTCCAACACTGAAGTCAATTTCCAAATCACATACAGAACCAAAAAGGGGAAAACACTCAGGTCTACAAATGGATAAGCAGTTCCAATACAATCCAGATCCCGACATTTTCCCACTCAGAAACAAATGCAGTGGAGCTTTTCCTGGGGAAAAAGGAAAAAAGCTCTCCAAATGAATTTTTTCAAGTGACATCTAGAAAGTGTGCCTCTTTCTGTCTCTTTCCCTGGCGCCTCATTGGAGGAAGGAGGGGGTTGTTTTTGTATTTTCCCCCATTGGAGCAAGACACAATCAGATGTTAGCTGGAGAAGAGAAACCACTTTTGACAACAGCAAATAAAAATAAAAGTGCCCTTCCTCCTCTGACAGGATGGGCACCCACCTCACACACCCCTCCCCACTCCAACCCCTCCTTCACTCCCCCCCCCCAGCACCACCCCCTCCTCACCCCGGAGCTCCACTGCGTATGTGGTTTGGTGCTACTGTTGCCCCGGAGTTAAAGTCAGAGCCAGAGGAAGGCAATGAAGCCCCCACAGACACACTTACCTTTCCTGCCCCCCACTTTTGAGTGCCTTCCCTGGAGCTGTGGAGGATGACACAAAGGGTAATAAAGGGGGGGGAGTGGAGGAGGAGGAGGCGAAGGAGGAGGAGAGCTGGGGAAGTGGCTGCTCCTGGGTGTAGTGAGATGTCTCCAGCCAGGGCCAAGCAGCAGCAGCAGTAGCAGCAGCAGCAGCAGCAGAGAAGGGTCTGTGTTGCTAAGAGGCTTTTGGTCTCTTTCTCTCCTCCTCTCACGGCCAAAGAGGAGGAGGGTGGAGGGGGCTCGGGAGGGAGGCTAGTGGAGGGGTGAGGGGGTAGGAGTCGTGGATGGGGGTTTTCGAAGAAGAAGAAACTCCTTCTTCTTCTCTCTCAGGCTCAATCCCCCTCTCAGGTCTCAGGGCTGGAGGGTGGGGGAAGGAACTCAGCCGCCTTCCCCCCACCCCCCTCAATTCAAGGTTGAAGTGGGGTAAAATTAGTGTCCTGTCCCTTTAAAAATAGAAATAAAAGGTGCCCCCCCTCTGCCACTGCCTCTCTCTTCATCATCAGCTGCTGCTGCTGCTGGGGTCTCTCTGCTGGGGGGGGGAGGGGGGGTTCGGGTAGAAGAGACGGGAGGCACTCACTGCGCATGTCTCTCTCTGACGGGAGGCTGGTTGGTTGAAGGCAAGAGGAGGGGGAGGGGAGGAAATGATCTGGTTTCCCAGAAGGCTCCGAGGCACTTGCGACCCGGAAGACATTGTAGCAGGGGGTAGAGGGGCGGGGGCGGGGAGTAGGAGGAAGTCGCTACTCTTTAACAACCCCCTGACCCCTCCTACCTCCTCAGGGAAAGTGGAGGAACGGAAGTGGGCGTGGACGGAGACTAATGTAGGTCACGTGTTTGGGCGGGAGTGGGGCGGGGTGGGAGACGCGCTGCGTGCGCGGGGAATGCCGGGAGTATTGGTGTACCGTTGGCAGTGGCAGGTGAAGCTGAGCTGACTACGCGGCCAGGGGCGCTTGTGAAGCGGTTCCTGTGGTGGCTAGATTGCTGCTCTGCCGTGGTAAGGGCGTCTTTTCTGTGAGAGGTAATATGGGCTAGGCTGGCCTCGAAACGAAGGCCTAAGGTCGCCAGTGGTGAAAGGCGAATCGAAAAGAATGAGGACGGAAGGTTGTGGAGACTCAGAATGCGGGAAGGGGGCAGGCTTGTCTAGGCCAGGCAGGCCAGAAATCTGGAAGGCCACTTCTGTCTCGTGGCTTTCCTGTGAGGCTGCCTACAAATCTCTGAAGCTTGTAGGGATTCCTCATGAAACTAGGTCTCTGGCTGGGTGTTGACTACACCCGATGGTGGTTGTAAGGAATGTGATGATACTGCTGTCAGAGAGAAATGGAATCTTTGGAGCCTATGCAGATGACTGTTGACTGCTTCAGAGCAGGGGAAGAGAGAAGCGCCATGTGTGAATTTTGACAACTGTGGCATTAGATGCATTGTTTGTATTAGGTATTATGACCATTATTCCTTACTTCGCTACCCTCCTTGGAATTCTGGAGTGGTTTTTGGGGAGGGAGCAAGCTTGGGAAGTCTTGAATGGAATTTCCTCTTTATAGCTTGGCGTTGTTGCTGCAACAAAACGCTTATGCTTGCTCTCAGAAAGCGATATGGGATTGTGTAGTCCTCGATATGGAGGAATGTTACGGTTGATAGAGAAGAGACATCACAAATTTTTCCTTTTCTATGGTGTAGATAAGAGGTTTTTAAATGAATATTTTGCTTTAAGTTTTTTTGGTTACTAGTCTCGGATTTAGATCCTTTGGTTTCTCAATTAAATGCTACCTATTTTTGCTGGAAAGGTTTCCCTCATAAGATAATAATTCAGACTATTAAAGGATTCGTGTATTTACATCAGTAAGGCTTTTTTTCAGTAAAGTCACACCATTTTTCACATCATTTCATAAATCTTAACTAGAACCATTTCAGTCTTTAATTTCTTTTGTAAAAGTACTTTGAAAGATTATTATTCTGTATAGTTTCTTTTAAGGCCAATAATCTAAAATTCCTCATGTTTGTTCCTCATACAGGTTTTTAATTCTGTAATAATTATTCTTTAGGATACACTATCAATTAAAGTTGTTACTTGTTTTCTGCATTTTACTTACGCTTTGGCAATTAACCCTATTTATGCATCATTGCCTAGTACTTAACTGCTTTCTTTGTGTGCAGTAATCTTGTCGAGTGGAATCAAAACTAGAGTCCTGTGCCTTAAAATGTTTATATTGTAACCAAATATATATCATTTTATAAAAGAAAAAAAGTCACAGCAAAGTAATATAAGTGCTTTAGGTAACAAATTTTAATTTCTTACGTTAAAATACTAACTATGCAAAAAAATGCACAGATCATAGGTATACAATACGATGAGTAATTATTAAGTGAACACTGAGTGATCACTACCACAGTCAAGAACTAGAACGTTCCTAGTACTGGAGACCTACTCCTCCCCCCATCAATTCCTGAATATTCCTCCTGCCTCACCACTACAAGAGGTTAACAGCAACCGGATTTTTATGGTAATTATTTTCTACATTTATTTCAAGTATTTTTTAACCACCAGTGTTGGCATTACTACCCGATTCAGATGAATTTTATCTGTATTTTACCTGTATGTAAAAAGAGTTAAACGTTATGTGTTATTTTCCTCACGTGTCACCAATATTTAACCCAATTAGTACATTTAGCTATTGTTCATGTTTTTTTTCATTTTATATAGTAATGTCTATAGTGTGATGTAGTCTTTTTCTGAATAAACCACAATTAATGTAACTCATCTAATATTAATAGGCATTTGGATTGTGTCCAGTTTTTAGCAGTTACGAGCAATGCTACTGTGAATGTTCTTGTGCATGTATTTTTCCACGCATAGCATGCATTTTTGTAGAATGGAGATTATGCCAAACTTTTCCAAAATAGATCAATTTAAACTCCCACCAGCAGTATATGGTAGATGCTTTTTTTCTACAGTCTCACTAACAGTTGATGTCTTTTGTTGATGCCAACATGATGAGTGTGGCTTTATGTTTTTATAGTTCCCTGGTTATTAATGACTTTGAGCAATTTGTAAAATAGTTGTAGGCTGTTTGGATTTCTTATTTGAATTGTCACAATGTGGGGCGCCTGGGTGGCTCAGTCGGTTAAGCGTCCGACTTCGGCTCAGGTCATGATCTCGCAGTCCGTGAGTTCAAGCCCCGCATCAGGCTCTGTGCTGACTGCTCAGAGCCTGGAGCCTGTTTCGGATTCTGTGTCTCCCTCTCTCTCTCTGACCCTCCCCCATTCATGCTCTGTCTCTCTCTGTCTCAAAAATAAATAAACATTAAAAAAATTAAAAAAAAAAAAAAAAAAAAAAGAATTGTCACAATGTTTCTATTGGGTAGTCTGTGTTTTACTTAAGTATTTGACTAGTATCGCAAATATCTTCTCTATGATTGGAGCATTTCTCGCTTCCTGGATGATTTTTATCTTCATTTCATTCCTTACTGGTTTATATGCTAATTCCTATTGTTTTAAATTTATTTGTAACTTTAACTCGAAGAAGTTCTATACTTGTGCTACCCAATACTGTAGCCAGCTTGTGGCTGGCTATGAACCACTTGAAATCTGGCTAAAAGTGTTACTGAGGAACTGAATTTTTAGTTTTATGAAGTGTTAATTTAAATTTGAAAATTGATACTTGATTCAGTTGTTGAAAAATGCTTAAGTATGTTTGGAACAACTTGGGTATGTAAATAAATTTTCTCAACTGTTTTTGCATCTCTGAATTCTCTTTGAGGATCTTTTTCCTTTTGCTTTTAGTACACTGTTTAGAATCTTTTTTTTCTTTTTTTTTTAATTTATATTTTGAGAGTCAGAGACAGAGGGTGAACTGGGGGGTGGGAGTGGGGGCAGCAAGAGCTACAGAGACGCAGAATCCTACGCAGGCTCCAGGCTTGGGGCTGTCAGCACAGAGCACGACACAGGGCTCGAACTCACGGACCACGACATCATGACCTGAGCCAAAGTCTGACGCTTAACCCACTGAACCATCCAGAGCCCCTAGAATATTTTTAATTCAGGTGTACTGATGGCCAGTTACCTTAATTTTTTTGCTTACCTTCCAAGTGTCTTTTTTTCACCTTCAATCTTGAAGAAAGTTTTGGGTCTTTTAAATTATAGGATTGTGGTGGTTTTTCAGAATCTTGAAGATAATGTTCCATTGTGGGTTTTTGTTTTTGCTTTTTTTTTTTTTTTTTTTTTTTGATTGTTGATTTTGAGAAGTCACCTGTCAGTCTAATACTGGCTGATTTGGAAGAAATCTTTAAAGAATGTTTCTTTGTCTTAAGTTTTCTTCTATTTCTTCATGGCATTTTGTGTAGAATTTTTTTTTCCTGTTTTGAATTAATTGAAATTCTTGAATCTGTGGGTCAGTGTCTTTTTAAGAAGTAAATCACCTATATCTATTCTTACTGTTTCTAGCTACTTACTAAAAATTACTGTGGCTTTTATTGGCACAGTATTCATAATTGTTGTTTGTGACCAGTAATTCCAATTTCTTAATTTGTAATGGGTCTGTTTTTGCTGGTTTATGATTTTTCTTGGTTTCATGGTTTTTCATGTGTGCCTGTGTGCCAGTTGTTGGATTTGAAAAATTATAAGAATATGTGAGTCCTAGGATAATGGTATCTTTTTCAAGAAGCCATGTTTTCCTAGGAAAGGTAACAGGCACACTACCAGTCCCAAGTCGCTTAGTTCATATTCAGGACTTCAGAGTAATTCTGTTTTACACTTAACTTTAAGTAGGACTTAAGTCATGAGTTCTACAAGTTCCATTTTACTTCCAGTTCTTCCTAATCCAAATGATGTTCCTTAAGATCTCAACTTTAATTTGAGTGATGATTTATTTGCATCTGGGTTTGGTCAGTCTTGTGCTTCGATTTTTTTCTTCATAGCCCAGCAGAGCTTTCTTCTTGTTTCTCAGTCTTTTCTTCTGGATAAGTACAAGTCTTCAGGAAAAAGTGACTGACTATGGTGTTTATTTTTCTGATTTATCCTCCTGTATTTTGGCATGTAATTTCATACTGCTTTGTTTCTTTGGTTTTTATTGTGAAGGTTTTTTGTTGGTTTTAATAGGATTGATCTGATCTGCCATTACCATATATGGAACCCTTATCCTCTTTTCTTTTCTTTTTAATTTTTGAGATTTGATTTCAAGATCTTTCTACTTCCAGCCAAAATTGTGTGTTTTAACTTGTCATACATTAGTTTAAAATTTTTCAATCAAATTGGCCTCTACAGCATAAGATGCCAAGGTAATTAAAATTTAGAAAATATTTTCAAATATATTTTTTTAAGTATTAAGTTTCAAATGTAAATGAACATGCACTTGAAATATTAACTATTTGTACATGGCTTATTAAAAAAAAAAAAAAAAAAGCTTAATTTATTTATCACAGGTTCAATTTTCCAGAATGTGGCCCACCAGAATTGCATCATGGTGGGTTGAAATTGTTGGGCCTTTATCTCCACACCTTGCTAGGCCCCAGGGAGGATGTGATGTTGGAAAAAGTGACTGTTAAAGCCTTTACTTCCCCCTCGCTAGGGGCAAAAACTTTTAAAGCTTTTTTTTTTGGCTAATTCTTTTGATATTTAACTCTGTATTTACAAATAACATCTTATATGCTGCCACTTGATTTTTCCATGTTAGGCATTATCCGTTGACTTCCACAGTGAGCGATGTAAATTTGGTTTTTTTCCCACAAATACCCAAGCCCTACGCCCCCCATCATTTCACTGATATCTTAGTTTTTGGTAAATAACCATCCTATGTGTGTGTAGTTTCTCAATATTTATCATTAATTCAGCCCCGAACAATCTGCTTGCTTATTGTCAGCACATCTGCATAGGTTCAGAAGTATCAATTTTTTATTTTTTATTTTTTTTAAATCAGTTTAACTATCGCTGAGAAATTTCTCCTAGAACATTCTGATCTCCAGTTTAGGCTGGCTCCTTGATGTGGTTACCCCTCATGCAACCTCTCTCTATTCTGTGATAGATCCTGTATCCCATGTAATTCTTCGTTTTATGTTAATTTTTGCATCTCTGAGTTTTCTTTGAGGATCTGTTTTCTTTTGCTTAAGTACATGCTTCAGAATTTCTTTAACGTAGGTTATCATCATTAAAAGATTAATGGTTATCCATTAAGGTTAATGATTATCCTCATATTATTTGGTCACAATCTCCAGTAGCTATCTGAGAGGCGAATGGTCTGAGGCGTTATGTTCTGTATGTAAATATCTTTAGATTACCCTAATTTAGTTTGGATGTAGGATTTTAAGTTGGAAATGTTTTTCCTCAGAATTGCAAAGGAATTCTTAGTGTCTGATATAAAATCTGAAGCCATTCTTATTTTCAACACTTTGCATTTCACTCTTTTCTTCTTTATGGAAGCTTCTGCACCCTATTTTTGTTTGAAGCTTAAAGAATGTTCTTTGTTGTTCCCAGTGTTCTGAAATGTCACAGTGTTTGTTGTGAGGTGACTTTGCTGTGCATTTCATGGGTTCTTTCTGTCTGGCAACTTGTTTTCCTTACCTCTGAGAAAGTTTCTGATACTTGTCCTGTAATATCCTTACCTCTATTTTTGGTTCTGAAGCTGCAATTAGATATTACACTCTTAGAGCTGTTTGTTTTCTCCCATTTTTAAAATCATCTTCCAGTCTTGCTTTACAGTTTTTTGGAAACTTGCTTGATTTTTTAAACATTTGAGACTTTAATTTTTGTTGTTATATTTTTAATTTCCAATACCTTTTTTGATCTCTGCATTTTTAAAATGGCATCCTGATATTTTTTCTCTTTATGGATTTAATTGAAGTTTTGAATGTTTAATTGAGTTAAGCATTTAATTTAATTTTTTGAAGTTTATTTCTCCCTACTTACTCGGTTTTCTCTAAGTTATTCTTTCTGTTAGGATGTTTCAGAGGCTTTCATCTTAGAAGTTTTCCTCAGCTGTCTTGTGATTCTTGGTTGTGTGTTCAAATTTATGTAAAGGGCATCAGGAAGCTATTTCAGGCTGTGAATTTGGCTGAGGCTTGCTAGTTATTAATGGTTCTCACTGGAAGGATTTGTGTGGAGCATATTTGTGGGGGGATTACCGACATCAACTTTTTATTCATTTGAAAGCCTTTTCTCTTGGGCTAATAAGAACCCAATGAGTAGAATTTTCTAATCTTTTGCCTCTAATCTTTTGCCTTTTCCTGTCAGTGGTTCTCAGCTGTGACAATATGACTCCCAGAAGACATTTGGCAATGTCCAGAGACATATTTGATTATCAAGAGTTGCAATTGAAAACTGGTGGATAGATGCTGCAGATGCTGTTGAACTTTCTATAATGCATAAGACAGCCACTCACAGCAAAGCATTAGTTCGAAATGTCATTAGTGCCTATTATGAGAAACCCTGTTCACAGAAGGCATAAGCCTGATTGCCAGGGATTTGAGAACCAGCTGAAAACAGCACAAGAATCACAACATTTGATTTTTTTTTATATGATATCCTCGCCTTCTGTTGTGTCTGGTATCTCCCAATGTAAAGTCCTTTTCTTACTCTGTGGAATCTCTTGTCTTCTGATGGAGTGGGATAGAGGCTTCCATTTTAATTTTAACTGTTTTAGGAATGTAGATTTTTGAGAGATGGCTTTGTAAATGAATGCTATTGTAAATTAAAATACTGATTATTAAGTGACCTTGTTATGTGTTTATTTGAACCGGATTGGCTGATGAGACTGTGTTTTATGAAGTGCTTAAATGAGAAAATAAGATGCAAGTTGAAGATTATAAACTAGGAAATGGGTGAAGTCTGGAACTGACAATTGTTCCTCATCCTTCTATTTCAGTTTTATTACCCCATTTCACTCCAGATTTTTCCCAGGTGCTTATTTTCAAAGAAGCATCTTTTGGGGTTGCTAGTTTTTCCTGATTTCTTCTTCCCCTTAATAGTATATTCTTTTCCCAATGTCCCTTCTCATCCCAATGTCCCTTAAAAACACAATAAAATCTTAGATATTTTACTTCTTCCTTGAATAATGTGACAGATTAGTATGAAGTTTTGACCAAAAGATTGAGATCAGATTTGACAAGATTAAAGGTCTAAGTATGTTAGCTTTTCTTTTGGTGTGCCTACACATTCTCACTTTCTCGCATCTTGCCACCATTGTAAAAATAGACATTTTTTAATATAGATGACCCAGAAATGTCACCTTATATTGTTTTCTTAAAGTAATCACTTCTAGGTTTGTGTATGTTTTAGTCAACTTACTTTACAATGAGTAAAAAGCAATGTATTTTCTCTAAAAGCTGTGTTGTAGCTAATAACTATTAGACTTCTGTCCAATGTGTTATATATAGCATCATCCTGATGCAATGTCTGATGGGTATCATGTATTAAACTTAGGTTGAAACGAATTTTACATGTGTAACATGTTTAGAAGCTAAAATAAAATGTTTATTGTCCTAGCACTGAAAACTTTATATAGTCAAATTATATATTACTTGATTTAAATGTGCAACATGATTTTTTAAAATTCAAAAAAGGTAATACATTCAGTGTAAAAGTGGTGAGAAAAATGAAAATAATCTGTTATTCCTGCACCTGGAAACAATTCTAAGATGTTGATTTATGTAATTTTAGTCCTTTTAATCTGTTTCTATGGATTTATTAACAGCCAGATCATAAAGTTTTGCCGTGTACTTTTATTTTTAAGAAAATGTTTATTTTGAGAGAGAGAGGACATGGGAGGGGCAGAGAGAATGGGAGAGAGAACCCCAAGTAGTCTCCATACTGTCAGTGTAGAGCCTGACCTGGAGCTTGAACTCACAAACCATGAGATTATGACCGGAGCTGAAATCAAGAGCCACCCCAGTGCCCCTTGTGTACTTTTAAAAGAAATAATATGTAACTAATATCTTTCCAGTATATTACATACTGTTACAAAATAGTACTGTGTATATTTGCTTTATATTGTAGAAATAACCTGCCAGCCTCTGGGAGTTATGTTCCTAAATAGTGCCATGATCAGTGTTGACAAAAACAAACTATAACAATTTTTCTTATTTTTGTATATAAATATTCTTACTTTTTGCGTTTGTTAATTTTTGAGAGAGAGTGTGTGTGCGAGGCAGGGAAGGGGCAGGGAGAGAGGGAGACAGAGGATCTGAAGCGGGCTCTGTGATGACAGCAGGGAGGCCAATGCAGGTCTTGAACTCAGGAACTGAAATACCATGACCTGAGCTGAATGAAGTCAGGTGCTCAATCGACCTAGCCACCCAGGCGCACCAGATAAATTAGTTTTAAAGTATTTTTACTCGTGTGTGTGTGTAAGTATGTGTTTTTCATGTTTTATTTTTGAGAGAGAGAGAGAGATTGAGAGAGAGAGCACCTGCCCGTAAGCAGGGGAGGAGCAGAGAGAGAGGGAGACAGAATTAGAAGCAGGCTCCAGGCTGAGTTGTCAGCACAGAGCCTACACAGGGCTGGAACTCATGATCCCTGAGATCATGACCTGAGCTCAACCAAGTGAGCCATCCAGGCGCCCCTAAAGCATTTTTAAAGTAGCTAATATTTCCTATGAATTACCATTATTGTTTTGCAAACATTTCTGTACGGTCATATTTTGCTAAAACAGATTTTGTCTATATGTTTTACTTTACAGAAATTTTTACTTCATTTTATAATCTGTATTAGTAACTTGAAACTATGTTTTTGGTACTTACATTTCATTTTCACAAATCTTCTGTAAGTTTGTGTTTTCATCTCTGTTTTTCACAAATTATCATTAAAAAGAGTAAAGCAGTTTTGAGTGTGTATTTTTGCATGTTTTTTGGGGTCACCATAGTTGTCCACATGGAAGAGTAAGAATTGTGACTTCTGATCATTTCTTCCTTTCTTTTGGATTTTTTTTTAATAAACTTTTTTAGAGCAGTTTAAGGGTTTAGAGAAAAATTAACTTGAGAGTACAACAATTTTCCATATATTCCTACTGGCCTAGGTCCCCTAGCATTAACCCAGTTTACCTTATTATTAGCTTCTTGCCTAGAGTGGTATGTTTGTTACCATTGATGGACCAGTATTGATACATTAGTATTAAGAAAAATTCATAGTTAAGATTAAGGTTTACTCTGTGAGTTGTACATTACACGTTTTGAGAAATGTATTATGACATATATCCACTGTGACAGTATCACAGGAAAATCATTTAGCTGTCCTAAAAGTCTTCTGTGCTCCACCCATTTTCCCTTCTCTTGAATTCTTGGCAACCATGATCTTTCTGAGTATCTCCATAGGTTAGCCTTTTCCATCCATAGAGCTGGAATGATACAGTGTGTATCCTTTTTCAAATTGTCCTTTGCTCCTAGCAATATGTGTCTAACTTTCCTTCATTTCTTCTCATGTCTTGATAGCTCATTTCTTCTTAGCAGCAAATAATATTTCATCTTATGGATGTATCACAGTTTGTTGATCCATTTACCTATTAAAGGATATCTTTGTTGTTTCCACTTTTTCGTAGTTATGAATAAAATTGTTACAAACAATCTGGTGCAGGTTTTGTATGGACATAAGTCTTTAACTCATTTGGATAAATACCAACATGTCTGATTTCCAGATTGTGTGGTAAGAGTATGCTTCATTTTGTAAGAAACTGCCAAACTCTTCCAAAGTAGATGTACCATTTTACATTCTAGTCTGCAGTGAATCAGTTCTTATTATTGTATGTCCTCACCAGCATTTGATGTCATCATTTTTTGGGTTTAGACATTCTATCAGGTATAGAGCAGAAATATCATTGTTTTAATATGCAATTTTCTAGTGACATATAATACTGAGCATCTTTTCATATGCTTATCACCTATATATTTTATTTGGTTAGGTGTCCAGATCTTTTGTCCATTTTTTTAACTGGGTTGCTTTTTTTCCATTTTATTGTTTAAATGTTCTTGTATGTTTTGTATACCAGTCTTTTATCAAATCTGTGTTTTGCAAGTATTTTTTTCTCAGTCTGTGGCTTGTCTTCATTCTCTTAACAGTGTCTTTTATAGAGCAAAAGTTTTTAATTTAAAATTCAGTTTATCAATTTTTTCTTTTCTAGATTGTGCTTTTGGTGTTGTACCTAAAAATTCATTGCCAGACACAAAGTCACACAGATTTTTTTCTGTGTTCCTTTTTAGAAGTTCTACAGTTTTGTGTTTAATGTATAGGTGTATGTTACATTTAATGTTTGTGAGGTTTAAGTGCTCTGTCAACTCAGTTTTTTACCTGTGGATGTCCAGTTCCATTACCTTTAGACTTTTATCTTTTGAATTATCTTCTCTTCTTTGTCAAAAATATTTTTGTGAGTCTATATCTGGGTTTCTATTTTGTTCTATTTATTTATTTATTTTTCTATTTTTTCACCATTACTACACTCTGCAGTTGACCCTTGAACAACACAAGTTTTAGGGTTGCAACTGCCTGTACAGTTTAAAATGAGTGTGTAACTTTTAGTTCCTCCCAAAACTTCACTACTAATAGCCTACTGTTGACTGGAAGTCTTAACTACTGATAACATAAACAGTTGATAATACCTGTTTTGTATGTTATATGTGATATATGCTATATTCTTAAAATAACCTAGAAAAAAGAAAATGTTAAGAAAATCATAAGAGAAAATACACTTACAGTATTGTACTATATTTATTAAAAGAAAAAAAAATGTGTGTGTATAAGTGGATCCAAGCAGTTTATCCCTTGTTGCTCAAGGGTCAATTGTATATGTTACTTTAGCTTTATAGTAAGTCTTGTAGTAGGGTAGTTTCTGACCTCCAACTTTGTTCTCTTGCAATATCATATTGGCTCTTCTGTGTCTTTTTCCTTTCCACGTAAACTTTAAAATCAGTTTATATCTACAGAATAACTTTAGAATTTTGATTGGGATTTCATTGAATCTATAGATTAAGATTGAAAGAACTGACATAATAACAATACTGAGTCTTCTTATCCGTGTAAATGGAATATCTGTTCATGTATTTAGGTCCACTTTGATTTTTTTTAATCAGATTTTTTTAGTTTTCCTCATGTAGAAAGTAGTTGACATTGGTATATTAACCTTGTATCCTACAACTTTGCTTCAGTAGTTTATTAATTCCAATAGTGTGTGTGTATTCTTTGGGATTTTCTCCATTCATGATCTTACCATCTACAAAGAGATGATTTTATTTCTTCCTCCCTATCTGTATACATTTTATTTCCTTTTCTTGTCTTACTGCATTAGCTAAGTGTTCAAGTATCATTTTGAATACCAGTGGTGATCCTTCTTGATCTGAGTGTGAAATCATGTAATTTCTCACTATTAAAAATGGTGTTAGATGTAGATATATTTTTTTAGATGTTTTTAGCATTAAATAAATTCCCTTCTAGTCCTGATGTATTTTTGAATTGGTATTGGATTTTCTGAAATGCTTTTTCTGTATCTCTTGATAAAATCATATTTTTCTTCTTTTATTCTATTGTTGTTATGGATTAATCATTTGTTTTAGGAATGGTGAATGAGTCTGGCATAGTTAGAATGAATCCCACTTATTTTTATGTATTGTGTGATTTAGTTCACTACTACTTTGTTGAGAATTTTTGCATCTGTATTCATGAGAGATATTGGTATGTAGTTTTCCTTTCTTGTAAAGTCATTGTCTGGTTTTCATATTAAGGTAATGCTTACCTCATACAATTAGTTAGAATGTATTCATTCACCTTTATTTCCTGGAAGAGACTTATCATTAGTAGGGAATTACTATCATTTGTTCCTTAAATGTTTGGTGGAGTTTACCAGTGAACCTATCTGGGCCTGATGGTTTCTGTTTTGGAAGGTTATTTATTGACTCGATTTCTTTAATACATATAAACATATTCAGATTATTTTTCTTGCATACATTTTGTTAGATTGTGCCTTTCAAAGAAATGGTCCATTTCATCTAGGGATCAAATTTGTGGGCAGAGATGTTGTTCATAATTTTGCCGTATTACCATTTTAATGTTTAAAGGATCAGTGCTGATGGCTGATTTTTGCTGTTTCCTCTTGATTCATTCTTAGAAATTCCATCTCTGCTTACAATGCTTGTTTGTAATTGCATGATACCTGCTTTTTCCATTAGAGCCCTTAACATGTCAGTTGTAGTTGTTTTATACTGCCAGTCTGCTAATTCCAAAATCTTAGTCACATCTGAGCCTCGTTTTGTCTTTTCAGGCTATGTCTTTTTTCCTTTTAGTGTGCCTTGTGACATTTTGTTGAAAGCCAGAAATGATGTACTGTCTATAAAGAACTGAGGTAAGTAAGTCTTTAGTGTGAGATTTTTATGTTTATTCAGCTTAAAATTAGGTTGTGTTTATTGTTTGCTGCACCCTTAGGTGTCAGAAACTAAAATTTCTTCTTGTGTTCTTGCTTTTGTCTCCAGCTGTTTTCTTTGGAATTCCCTAGAGATTTCATAAACAAGGTCTGAGAGTTCTTTCACTTGTAAACCCCTACTTTAATACAGGAGCCCTGTTAATGTGGTGGGAAGATGTTGAGGGAGGAGAAGCATCATATATTCCTGTAATTAGGTCTCAGTTTTGTGTGTAAGAGAGCCTATGCCCCTGAACATAGTACCTGTACAGGTACTTCTCAGATTCCCCCACCCTCAACAAGTAACACACACATTACCCCTTTAGGGGAGTCATGAAGGGAAGAAGGGGCTAGAGTTGGGTATTTCCCTTCCCTAAGAGAGCTGGACTCTGGTAAAATAATTTGCTTTGCAGGCAAGCCTTGTTAAAGAGGACAGAATGCTCTAGATATATTTCAGTGTGTCTACTTTTCCCGTATCCCTGTTGCAACAGGAGGAAATTTTTTCTGATCCTTGTTAGAAGATCAGAAGTGTCTAGAGAACCTGGAAGGGTACTTGGAGGTAAAACTCAGAATAAGTGTGGTGTCTTCCCTAAGACTGGCCCTCCTGGAGTTTTTAACTCTTAAGCTTTTTAACATTGAACCTCTAGCAAATTGTCAGTCACATTCTAATTTCGTATACTTTGGAACTGCCTCCAGTGCAGTCTCTGTACCTGGGCTTCTGCTCCAGTAAGCTATGATTCTCTATATCTGCCTGTGTCTAATATTGGAAGACACAGTGCCCTCTGACCTCATTCTTACAGATCTAAGAAGAGTTGTTGTTTTTCAGTTTGTTCAAGTTTTTTCTTGCTATGAAGAGAAGAGTGTCAACCTCCAAGCTCTTTACATGCTGGACAGAACCTTGATCCTTTTTGAATAAAAATTTCTGGTTTTGTTTGTTTTTACTTTAAAATCAAATTAGTGAAGACTGTAGTTGAAGTTTTTCACTGTGTGTGTATAGTGATGTAGTTAATTAACTTCCTACCACTAGCTATTTAATTTTTCCTTTTTATAATCAGAATTATATTAAACATCCTTATAGCTAGGTATCTGTATATATCTGTAATTATTTTTTTGAGTAAATTCCTGCAAGTGGAATTGCAGGATCAAAGTCTGTATTAAATTGAGCCTTCTAGTAAAGATGTGTTTGTACCATTATTTTGTGTTGCTTCAATTAACCACAGCCTTCCCGATACCTTAACTCAAACATTTTACTTTGTGTTCCAAAATAGTACCTCACTTAATCTTTTTAAATTTAGTTTTAATGGGAAAGAACTATATTTTAAAGATGAAATTCACTTTGTTCTCTTCCTCAATTTTTTTATTCAAATGTAATTAACGTACAGTTATTAGTTTCAAGTGTGTACTATGATTCAGCAGTTCTGTACCTTTCTCAATGCTCATCAAGATAAGTGCAGTCTTAATCTCTGTTAAGACTATTTGAACCATCCTCTAACCCACCTACCCTCTGGCAACCACCAGTTTGTTCTCTGTACTTAAGAGTTTGATTTTTTGACTTTTTTTTCCTTGTTTCTAAATTCCACATATGCACGAAGTTTTATGATATTTGTCTTTCTCTGATTGACTTATTTCACTTAGCATTATACCTTCTGGGTTCATCCATATTGTTGCAAATAGCAAGTTCTCACTTTTTCTTTATGGCTGAGTGATGTCCCTTTATATGTGTGTGTTTATGTGTATTTCAATATGTATGTACATAACAATTTCTTTATGCATTCATGTATGGATGGACACTTGGATTGCTTCCATATCTTGGCTATTATAAATAATACTGCAGCAAGCATAGGGATTCATATATCTTTTTTAATTAGTGTTTTCGTAGGCTTTTGGTCATTACCTATTAGTACAATTACTGGATCCTTGGTAATTTTCATTCTTGAGGAACCTCCACATTGTTTACACAGTGGCTGCACAAGTTTGCATTCATGCCAGTAGTGTACGAGGTTCTTTTTTCTCTACCTCTTCACCAATACTTATTGTTTCTTGTGTTTTTGATTTTAGCCATTCTGACAGGTGTAAAGTGATATCTAATTGTGGTTTTAATCTGCATTTCCCTGGTGATTGGTGATACTGAGCATCTTTTCATGTGTTTGTTGGTGATTGTGTATGTCTTTGGAAAAATGTCTGTTCTAGTCCTCTGCCTACTTTTTGTTTGGATTATGTTCTTTTGGTTTGAGTTGTGTCATTTCTTTATATATTTTGGAAATTAATCGTTTATCAGATATATGTCCTTTGCAAATATCTTCTCCCATTCAGTAGATTGTCTTTTAGTTGTGTTGATGGTTTTCTTTGCTATGCAAAAGCTTTTTGTTTTGGTGTAGTCCTGCTACTTTAATGTTGCTTTTGTTTCCCTTACCAGAGGAGACATACCTAGAAAAATGTTTCTATGGCCAACATCAAAAAAATTACTGCCTATGTTTCCATCTAGGAATTTTATTATTTCATGTCTCCCATTTAGATCTTTAATCCATTTTTAGTTTATTTTTTGAATATGGTGCAAGAAAGTGGTCTGATTTCATTCTTTTGCATGTAGCTGTCCAGTTTTCTGAGCACAATTTGTTGAGGAGATTGTCTTTTCCCCATTGTGTAGTCCTGCCGACTTTGTCATAGAGTAATTCACTATAAAAGCATGGGTTTATTTCTAGACTTCGTTTTGTTCTGTTGATCTGTTTATACTTGTGCCAGTATCATACCATTTTGATTATTACAGCTTTGTAGTATACATTGAAATCTGGGGTTATTGTATGTCCAGCTTTGTTCTTTCTCAAGATTGATTTGACTGTTCATCGTTATTTTGTGATTCCATACAAATTTTAGTATTATTTGTCCTAGTTCTGTGAGCAATCCTGTTGATGTTTTGATAGGAATTTGTATTCAATCTATAGAATTCTTTAGGTAGTATGTACACTTTAACAGTATTAATTCTTTCAGGCCATTAACATATATTTTCAATTTCTTTAGTCAGTGTTTTATGGTTTTCAGAGTACAGGTCTTTCACTTTCTTATGTTTATTCCCAGGTAATTTATTCATCCTGGTATAATTGTAAACAGGATTGTTTTCATAATTTCTCTTTTTGCTATTTCATTATTAGTGTATAGAAATGCAACAGATTTTTGTATGTTAGTTTTGTATTCTGTGACTTTCCTAAATCCATTTATCTTTTTTTTTTTTTTTTCATTTATCAGTTCTAATGGTTTGGTGGAGTCTTAGGGTGTTCTATATTAATACCATGCTATCTGCAAATAAGTGAAAGTTTTACTTCTTCCTTAACAATTTGGATTCCTTTTATTTGTTTTCCTTGTCTGATTACTGTGGCTAGGACTTCCAGTACTATGTTGAATAAAAGTGTTGACAGTAGACATCCTTGTCTTATTTCTGACCTTAGAGAAAGGGCTCTCTGTCTTTCCCCCACAGAATATGTGAGGTGTGGGTTTTTCATATATGACCTTTATTATGTTCAGATGGGTTTCATCTAAATCAACTTTGTTGAGAGTTTTTATCATGAGTGGATGTGTTACTTTGTCAAGTGTTTTTTCTGCATTTCCTGAGATTATCCTATGGTTCATATCTTTCTCTTGTTAATGTGATGTATTATGTTGATTGATTTGATTGTAAATACTGAACCACCCTTGCATCCCTGAAATAAATCCCACCTGGTAATGGTGAATGACTTTTTAATGTGTTGTTGGATTTGGAGTGCTGTTATTTTGTTGATATTTTTTTTGTAACTGTTTTCATCAGAGATATTGGCCTGTAGTTTTATTTATTTGTTTGTTTTCTTACTCTTGCTTGATTTCTCTAGAATTAAGTATTAGTGGTAATAGTGGATATATTCATGATTTTATTTGTAATACCGTTTACAGTGGGTTTTGATACCTATCTTATTACAATTGAAGAACCAGATTTTTCCAAGTCCAACATGGGGCTTGAACTCATAACTCTGAGATCAAGACTGAGCTGAGATCAAAAGTCAGAGGCTTAACTGACTGAGCCACCCTGGCGCCCCAATCTTTTACTTTCTAAAAGATAGCTTTTTTTATTTATTGGACTACTGGCTAATAAATATTTGATCCAGAATCTTTTATTCTGTTTATGAATTCTGTGTGAGCCTCATCTGCAATGATATTTTTTGCCTTTTGCCAAGTTTTATTAACAAAGCTTATATCAGGTGCATAGAATAAAGTACGAAGGCCTATATCTTTTTTTTTCTAGATTTTGGAATTGTTTAAATCCCTATAAACTTCTTTTTTGAATATTGGTTAAAAATTAAATTTCAAGGGTTGCCTGGGTGGCGCAGGCAGTTAAGCATCCGACTCTTGATCTTGGCCCAGGTCATGATGATTTCATGGATCATGAGTTCGAGCCCACATTAGGCTCTTCACTTCTGGTGCACAGCCTGCTGGGGATTCTCCTTCTCTCTGCCCTGCCCTTCTCTCTGCCCCACCCCGCTTGTGTGCATTCTATCTCGTGCTCTCTCCCTCCCTCTCAAAATAAACATAAAAAGAAATTTAAATTTTAGAACTCCTTGGTGCTATAGCTATTTTTGTGCGAAGTTTTGAGCACCCTTCCCATTTCTTTTGTGATCACTGATTTTTTCATGTTTTCTGCCTTTACTTTTCTTACTATTTGTTTTGTTAATAATTATTTTGTCATTTTTCTGCCTTTATTTTACATTATGCACTTTTTCACTTAAACTTTTTTAGTTTTTTAAGTTAAATGTTACACATTTCACATTTAGTTTCTTTAATAATAAGTTTGCAAGCTTGTTTAATGCCAAGTAGTTCTGCACCCAGTTCCAACAAAAGTATTGGAGGGAGTGTTCCCCACACCACCAAGCAATTCTCAGACCCTAGCTGGGTGGCCTCCAATTCATCTCAATTCTGACATTGTTTACTTAGAGATCATATCTGATTCCACAGTTTAAGAGCTCAGTCCTATAAAACTACTCCCCCACCCCCCACTTCATATGCCAGTCACAGGTTGAAGTTGTCACCTGTTCTGACTAACCTGCTGTAGATCAGAGGTTCCAATGTTCCCCTGCTATTGAGTGGCTCACAGAATGCAGAAAGACATTTTATTTATTAGGTTAGCAGTTTATTATAAAAGGACATAACTCAGGAGCAGCCAGGTGGATGAGATGCATAGGGCAAGGAATGTGGGAAGGGGTGTAGACTTTAATGTACTCTCTGAGCATGCCACTCTCCCTAAATCTCTCCTGTGTTCACCAACCCAGAAATTCATTGAAGTTCATACTTTTGGGATTTTTTTTTACTTTTGGGAAGCTTCATCACACAGGCATGATCACACAGGCATGATCTATCATCATCTCCATTTTCAGTTCTCCCTTCTCAAGAGAATAGGGGTGGGGCTGAAAATTCCAAGCTTCGAATCATGGCTTCCTCTTTCTAGTGACCGGGACCTATCCACAATTCCACTAAAAGCTGCCTCATTAGAACAAAAGAGACTCCTGTCAATCAAGAAATTACAAGGGTTTCAGGAGCCCTGTGTAGGAACCAGGGTCAAAGATAAAATATTAGAACCAAAAAAATGCTCTCAGTGCTCATAACACTGAGGAAATTACAAGGGTTTCAGGAGTATGTGCAGGAACCAGGGCCTGAGATCAATATTTTTTTATCTCAAAAATACCAAAAGTTTTTCTCTGGATTTTGTGGGGTTTTTTGTTTTTCTTTATGGTAGGGGAAATTTACACTATTTATGATCAATTCTCTATTAATAATTGGATTATCACTATTAGTGTTTTTTATAAATTCTTAAGTAGGAAATATTGGTTATCAGTTGCTATGTAGCACACTGTTTCACAACAGTTGCAACCAGTAGTGTTTTAAAACAACAAGCATTTTTTTCACACGGTTTCTGTCAGTCATGAATTCAGGAGCAACTTAGTTGGATAGTTGTGGTTCTTCAACTCTCATGAAGTTACAATCAAGATGTTAGTTGGGGTTGCAGTCATCTGAAAGCTTTACAGGAGCTGGAGAATAGTTCACTCACATGGTTGGCAAGTTTCTACTGACTCTTGATAAGAGGCTTGGTTACTTACCTTATGGACCTGTTCATAGAGTTGCAGGACTTCATTGCATGACAGGTAGCTTCCCTCAGAGTAGGTGGTTTAAATGAAATCAAGACCTATTCTCGGAAGTCACACTCCATTATTTTCACAATATCCTCTTGGTTACACTGGCCAGCTCTATAAATGTGGTAGTGGATTGGTTACAGATATGCATACTAGAAGTTAAGAACCACTGAGGGCCATTTTGGAAGCTAGTTAAAATAAAGTGGAATTACTAAATTTTCTTTTAGGTTGTAAGAAAAACCTTGCATTTTGAGTATGAGACCTTCTCTTATGCATGCCTGTCTTCTGAAAAAGCTCTCACTTTACGTAGAGAATTATAGTTTTGTGCATTTGAGTTGGATAAATGGAACTGCTGAGTTCAAAATTAGAGATTGGTAGAAAATAAAGGGGGGGGAGGGGGACACCTGGGTGGCTCAGTTGGTTGACCATCCGACTCTTGATTTGGGCTCAGGTCATGATCCCAGGACCATGGGATTGTGCCCCACATCAGGTTCTGTGCTGAGCATGGAGCCTGCTTGGGATACTCTCTCCCTCTCTTCCCCTCCCTCTCCCTCCTCTTCTTCATCTCCCCCACTTTTACTTCGATGCTGTGTCTCAAAAAAAATTAAAGATTGGTAAACTCCTTTACCATTCATTTTCCTCATCTCTTTTATGGTTTTTGGCCTCTTCCTTTAGATCTTATAGTTATTCTAGGGTCCTAAGAGAACTTAGGTTTTATGGAAGTCTTTTACAAATACTGGGTTATAATATCCTCTGTTTAGTCAGTGTGCTTTATGTCTTAACAGAAGTTTTTCAGCATTCTGGTCGTCTCATCTTTTTAGCTTACCTGATGGTATAGATTTGTTCTTTTTATTGTAAACAGGAGCCTAATGGTTTGTCTCACAATTATGCAGTGTAGTCTGGCTCCAAAGGGAGAAAAGACTCCTCTTTGCTTTCGTGTATATTTACTTCAAAAAGACCATTTTTTATTAGCAAGCATATTGCACCACAGATCTAGTGTTGGGAATTCTGTGTTTGCTTACCTGATGCCTTTTCAAGGAAATAATGTGGGTTTCATGAGCTACCTTTATCTTATTTAAGAATTAGGAAATTCATTGGTCAAATGTATTTGAACTTTTTCATCTAGAAGAGTGAGTGCTCCCTGTAGCCAGTTAACCAGACCAGTGCTTTTGTTTATTGTTGGGAGTTTTGTTTCGATGAGAGTGGTTTTTATTTTTGTTTTCCTTATGTCACTGATTAAAGAATAGCATTTTTTTTTCCGAATAGAGAATGGTGTTTACATAAGAAGAGGTGTATAAAAAATGACACAAATATAGGAAACAGTATATTTGAACCTGTCTGTCCACAGTTGATCATCAGTTAGTCCTCTCATTGACAGCCCTTTAACCTTGGGTGGGTGGGGATGGGTTGCAGAAAAGGATAGACATGTTATTGCACCTGAGTTCTTAACCTGAATATGCCTGCAACTGGGTCTCTGAGTAAATTTGTGTCTCATTTTTTTCTTATGTAAAAATGAGGGAGTTATGTTTGATGATCTTGCTAAAAATAAGTATCACTTTTATGAAGACATTTTGGGTATTTTATTGCCTTAAAGTCATCATGATGAACAGCTATTTTCCAGTACAAGGAAAAATGTAAGTTCCTGAGAATTCTGGTTTGGAGTGTCAAAAAGATAAAGTTTTCCTCTGAATTTGTACCATGTTATATAAGAAAAAATTCTAAGCTGTCCTTTTAAAGCAAAAAAAAAAAAAAAAAAAAAAAACTTTTTGGGGACTCTCTCCCTTTAAAAAAAATCCAACTATTTGGAAACCTAATTACAGTATAAATGTTTAAACTTATATTTTTATCTGTCATGGCAGAATTATCTAAGCATGCTGATGGGTGTAGGGAGTGTATATTCATTAATATTCATTAGCAAACACCATGGGAGAATATAATTTTGGGCCATAGTACTCAAATTATAGGAATTTGATCTCCCTGTGTTTCCTGGACACGTTGAAGAGTCTCATTAGAAACAACAAACTGTTCTTAAAGTTTTTAGGATAAATTGTAAGATTTTGGGTTTACATGGGGTTATTTCTAGAAATTCTCAAAATTTTTTTCCAAAGGCAGTGTTTTCAGTCTTTTTTTCTTCTAAAAATAGTTTAACATTTGTTAATTGATTCACTGAGGTTGTAGCATATCGTATTTACATTTACATAAATTTATCTGTGAACATGTCAAAGGAAAAAAACTAAATAGTGGGGAGGATTCTATTCATTATTCTTCTTAAATGAACATATGCCCTGGAGTAATTGCACTTGCAAGCAAATACAATACTGTACAATATTACACTTTATGTCTATAAAGTATACCATATACTTTTCAAAAAAAAAAATCTATATACACGTGTTCTCTCCTTACTCACTGATTTTAGAAGCCAGGTCTTAAATTGACTCCTATTTTTGGTACCTTCCTCCATTCAAAACAAAATGATGTTTTTGTTGATTCAAGTCTTTGTTGTCTTTATGCTGTTTATCCACCTAAGTAAGCATGTTAGCTTTGATTCACAGCCTTCATTCCTCTTTCTATTCAGCATATTTCTAGTCACATTCCATGTGCTCAGAGAAAATAGAGTATAATTGACCAGTATAACATTTAGGATAAAGTTACAAGCTAAATCAATGCCGGTAAAATGATACAATGCATTTCAAAAGCTGAACGGATTTCTAGATTATTTGCAAATGTGTGTTGCGTCTTTCATTAGCCTATATAATTCAAGAGTGAATATATTTTAAATGTGTGCTTTAAAGAAGTTCTCTCAATATTTTCTTTTACACTAATACAAAATTGATATTTATATGGGATGTTTCATCGTTAATAATCATAAAATGTTGCAGTAACTTATAAATGCCTTTTTTACCTGAAGATTTTGTGTTATTAAACCTATGATTTTCCCAATGAGAGTATTTACTTATTTTGTTGACTGCTCATCCACCAATGTTCTTAGAAACAACTCCGTGGGCATATTCATTAATATGAAGATTCTAATAGTACTTTACAAAGTACTGTATGTATCTATGCACATAAATGTACATAGATACATATGTACATGTATGGATATGTCTCCATGTGTATATGTGGTTCCAGGCACATTGCTATGCAGTACTGAAAACTAAAAGGTAAGAGAGAGCATGGCTTTTCTGGAGAATTGTAAACCTTTCAGTCTGAATTATTTGGTCAGTTTTGAGTATTAGACATTATAGAATTTTTTCCTTCATTTTAATATCAATGAAGAGAATAGCATGTCATTATGTAATTATACTAAAGATGATTAAACTTTGAATTCATTTGAGCCTGAGTGAGTTTCTGAGTAAATTGTGTCCCCTCTATTCCCTGAGAACAAATGAAGAAGAAAAAAATTTAAGAAGTTGTCAGGAGTTACTAGTTACTTTACTGTGGATGACTTATATCTAGAAACAACAAAAAAACAATTATTTGGGATTATTTGGGATTACTCTTCAGCTCTGGGGAACTCAAGGAAACATCTCACCAGAGGCTCTGCCTAACTTGACTTACTAAATTCATGCTCTGTCTCTCTCTGTCCCAAAAATAAATAAACGTTGAAAAAAAAAATAAAAAAAAAAAGTCTTGTAAAAATAATGATTGTATGTTTTTCATTTTCAGTCCCATCCACCAATTTTACATAGATTTTGTAGGAGTTCTGTTAGTAAATTTCATCTTTTCTCATGTAAATTGGGTGTTTTTCCAAGCTGATTGTAAAGGCGTTTTTATATTTTTAACAAATTGATATAAATAAAGCTCATTCTGCTCTTTATAGGTATATGTGTTAGAGTCTTCTTCCTAAGTGTCAATTGTATATTTATAAAGATTTTTATAGATAATATACATGATTTTCAGACACAAAATCAGAGATGAAAACATTTTTAAAATGCTTTCTCCATAGCACAAATTTCTTTCAAAAATCTTTCTTTCCTACCTTTGTTTTTAAAGTTCTACTTATTTTTGGTTTTTCTCTTTCCTTGTCCTTGTCCTTGACCTGTCCTTCCCACCCCCCACCATAGTACTTGAATTAGTTCATCTTCCTTTAAAACGTCATAACAATACCTTTAAGTTCATTATCCATCCAACTGGACTCACACACCTAACTCATATAGTAAAAAGCTGAATGTGAATAAACATGGTGCAATTTGTAACCCCTATCTTTTACTTACTTCCCATTCTTTCTTAGGGCTCCTAGATTGCTGTTGTGACATGACATGACATGACTAGCTAACACAGATCAAGTGGAGGTATTAATGTCAATTTATATATTAAATATTATCTAAGCTTAATTTAATTCTCATGTTTTAGATAAATATTTTAAATAGAACCCTTTAAATAAATACTTGTTTTACCTGAGAGAGGGTTTTTTTTGCACCAACTAGTTTGGAGCCTGTTCATCTGCAGGGTAGGAAAGACTCTTTGTTGTGTCTTTGACCTACTTGGACAATTTTAAAACTAAGTAAATGGGACATATTCTCACCTGTTTTCTCTTGTAAATGATTTCTTTGGTATACAGTGTTACAGTTCCTGCTCACATTACTAGTGTAGGCTCCATTAAAATTTTTTTCTCCTTGTAACTTTACTGACTCTATTCCCTTGAAAAAGAAGTGTTTGCTCCCCCCCTGTTTTTTTTTTTGTATGACCTGATATTTTCTATTTAAAAAGTGAGCATTTGAATCTAATAATTTACAATTCTAGAAATCAGAAGATATCCCTATTCTGCAAAGTTTGCTGGGGTTTTTTGTCTTTGTCTATTATTTTACTTTTTTAATTGTTGTGGTGTGTCTCTGTGCCAAAAATCAGCTTGAGGTATAAAATTACGATTTCTCAGGTCCCTGTGAGCCTTCACCTTTCCCTGTATGTATCATGACTTTCTAATTCCCCTCATTTGTACAGTTTCTTTTTAATGTCCTAGTCTGTAATCTCTGGCTTCCGAAAAGAGGAAGAAAAAACTAAAGGGACGGAAAGTGGGCACTAGCCTTTTTATTCCCATGGAAGTTATACCTGCAGGAGAAAGAGGGACTTCCAACAATAAGGGGAAATGGAATAATAATGGCAACCTGTCTCTTTCTATTTCTGAGGTGAAAAGCCACCATCAACACAAATCCCTGACATTTGGGCAACAGGATCCCTTTGTCACCAGTCTGTCACCATAAGCTATGTGCAAGATGCTCAAGGAACAGGTTCATAGTTGCCTACCATTGGGCTCAGTAGTGGGGGATAGATAGCTGCTACTGAGCAAAGAGCTGAAATTAACCAAAATTATTGGCAATTTGCTTTGCAAGTCTTCCTCTGATTATTAAAAACCGTAAATAGACTCTAGAGTTCCAAAATACTTATATTGGATTCTTCCCTGTACAGTTGCTTTCTAGGTGTGGAGAAGGATTCCTGGTGCTTCCTAGGTTCCATAATCCATTTTCCCATCATCCCCCAGGACATTTCTTCGTTATTAGATATTGCAAGGACAAGTATTCTCTGATTTCATTTTGCTCAATGATCCTTATCCACATGGCTCCTTATTGGCTTTCCAAAGTTTCTGTGATAAATAAGTATTACTTTCTAATGTTAAGTTTTTTTATCTTAAAAATACAGATATTTATTAAAAACCTAAGTTGTAGGGGTACCTGAGTGGCTCAATCTGTTAAGCATCGACTTTGGCTCAGGTCATGATCTCATGGTTTGTGGGTTCGAGCCCCACATCAGGCTCTGTGCTGACAACTCAGAGCCTGGAGCCTGCTTCAGCTTCTGTGTCTCCCTCTTTCTCTGCCCCTCCCCCACTCATGTGTGTTTACGCACCAGTGCTCACTCCCTCTCTCGCTCGCTCTCTCTCAAATAAATAAACTTTAAAAAAAATCTCTCTGCCCAATTTCTACTCTTAATAAAAAGTGGACTGTATGTTCTTTAAGACCCCTTTCATTACTAAATCCATGAGTTTATTCCTTGTTTTGTACTTTCACTGCTTTTTCTACTTTTATATTCATGTATCTTATTTCAGTCAGACTTTAAGCTTTTTGAGGATAGAGACCAACTTTAATATTTTATCTTTCCCATAGTGCTTCTCATAGGGCCTTGTAATAAGTACCCATTCACTAAATATTTGTTAAATTGAATTCATTGAGAATCTTTGTTATTAGCTTGGTGCTACTTGGTTTTCTCATTATAATACAGGGAGGCAGTTATACATTTATTTATTTAAATAAATATTTAATCTTTTTTTTTTAGATTGCATTTATCTTCTATTTTGTTTGTAATGTCATTCCAGGTAACAATTTCTATTTAATGGGGTGAAAATATTCCTTTAAGCAGTGTCTGAAACTGAAACCATAATCATTTATACATACATACATATATATATATACACATATATATATATACACATATGTGTATATATATATATATATATATATATATATATACATAGACACACAAATATGTTGTATAGCCATCTTATTTATGTCTTGAGTCAAATTAGTCGGGAAATGTTAATCACCATGTAATAATACTACCAAAAAATTTATATCTAATTTACACAGCTGACAAGTTGAGTACCTAAAATCTGTGGCATAAAAGGACTTAGTGACTTAAAGCAACAGTATTATTTTGGTGAAACAATGTTTTTTACTTTGAAATATTTATTAAATCAATTCAGTAATTTATTGAGCAGCTTATTCTCAGCTATAGCTGGTGGTTATCAAAGCAAGTGTCATAATCTGTGCCTTTGTAAGATTTGATAACTTGAAGTTCTTTTAGATATTACCAGTTACAATTTGGTTTTATCTTATAATACAGATATTATATCCTGTTACTAATCAGCAAGCTGGGAGATATTTGGTCAATTTACTAAACTTAAAAAAATCTGATTTTTTTGTTTGAATTGGTGAAATATTACTCAGGCATAAAAAAGAATGAGATCTTGTTATTTGCAACAACATAGATGGACCTAGAGGGTATTATGCTAAGTGAAATTATGCTAAGAGAAAGACATCCCTTATGATTTCACTTATATGTAGAATATAAAAACCAAAACAAGTGAATAAACAACTACAAGATAGAAACAGACCAAGAAATACAGAAAATAAAGTGATGGTTGTCAGAGGGGAAGGGACTGGGGGGGGGGGGATGTGCAAAATGGGTGAAGGGGAGTAGGGGGTATAGGCTTCCAATTATGGAATGTATAGGAAAGGTACAGCATTTCCTCATGGAGGTGAAAGGTACAGCATTTAGAATATAGTCAGTGGTATTGCAATATTGTTGTATGGTGACAGATGGTAGCTACACTTGCAGTGAGCAAAGCATAATGTAAAGACTTCTTGAATCACTATGTTCTCTACTTGGAGCTAATGTAACATTATGTGCCATCTGTAGTTCAATTAAAAAAAAAATCTGACTTAAAAGGACTTCCCCAGGAGTTTATCCAAGTTGGTTTTCCCTGAATCATTTCTTATTCTGTTAGTCTCAAAGACAATGATTAGAACCAAACTAAGATGAAGACATTAAGTTGGCTGTGCCTACCTGGTAGATTTATGTTTGCCATCTCTAGGCTGGGAAAACAACCTGACATCTTGCTGAATATTGAGCTCTATTTGGGAATACGTTATTACTGTCATTTATTTCTTTTCTTGTTATGTTTTTACAAGTTAAGAGATTTTCACAATAATCGCTTTTATGTTTTATTGTTGGCCAGAGTTAATTTAAAATATATGATGTAGAGACAATGATGTATAGAGGCTCTGAGTGAAGGTTGGAGCTGAGGAAGGCATTATGATAAAGAAGAGCTATAAGTGCCCATTGAAATCTCAGGAGCAGTAAAGGACATGTTTCATAATTTTTAGGAATTAGTCAACATGTAGTTTTTGGAAAGAATAGAAATGGGTAATTACTGTGATAAATAAGCCACCTCAGTTGGTAAGTGGAAGCTGAATATACACATGATTGTATCTTAAATTAATGTAGTCATCCTGCTTTGTTTAACATCTCTTTAAAAGTCTAAAATTCCACATATAGTTTTGCTAAGTATCCATCAAGGAATATATTTTAGTGTTTCACCTTTTAACATTTCTTCTTCAATTAGTGTGAGTTGTAGGGACCATGGAAAATGTAGATAGGCTACTCTGAGCAGGCAGCTTCATGTGACATAATTTTATAATTCCTGTCATTTTGGTCATTTGTCAACATAGGAACAAATTTCAGTGGTCAGTACTTTTCTGATTTACAATTTAGAAGTGCTCTGGAATTGGTGTGGTGAGAAGCTTTCCACCCTCTATATGTATCCACCTTTATGTGTATGTCAGAACTGAGTAGAATGACCTAAGAGAGAAGTCAGAGCTACATTGCAATTCACTTATTTGAGCCAATAGTGTAGAGCAGTGAGTCCTAGACCTGGTAGTAGAGCAAAGTTCATCAGAGAACATTCTGTAGACCCAGATTTATGAC